>NC_057419.1:72730362-72799058 GCF_019320065.1 Cervus canadensis | reverse complement strand
ATATACACAATGGGATATTACTCAGCCATTAAAAAGAATTCATTTGAATCAGTTCTAATGAGATGGATGAAACTGGAGCCCATTATACAGAGTGAAGTAAGCCAGAAAGGTAAAGACCAATACAGTATACTATCACATATATATAGAATTTTAAAAGATGGTAACAATAACCCTATATGCAAAACAGAGAAAGAGACACAGATGTACAGAACAGACTTTTAAACTCTATGGGAGAAGGCGAGGGTGGGATGTTCTGAGAGAACAGCACTGAAACAAGTATACTATCAAGGGTGAAACGGATCACCAGCCCAGGTTGGATGCATGAGAGAAGTGCTCAGGACTGGTGCACTGGGAAGACCCAGAGGGATGGGATGGAGAGGGAGGTGGGAGGGGGAATTGGGATGGGGAACCCATGTAAATCCATGGTTGATTCATGTCAATCTATGACAAAAACCACTACAATACTGTAAAGTAATTAGCCTCCAACTAATAAAAACAAATGGAAAAAAAATAAAATTAAATTTAAAAAAATTTAAAAATATATATTATTTATGTTAACTTGTAATGAATTTACTATTCTCGTTCAAAATAAATAAATTAACAAATAGTTAAATATTTGTCATCTTTCATTTCTAGGATGGCAAATATCAGTAGATGTGTAAATCACATAAGTGCAAGTACTTTGGAAGTCACCATAAATTTCAAGAATGCAAAGGGGTCCTGAGGTCAAAAAGTTTGAGAACTGCTGCAATAATCCATTCCAAGTTACAGGCTGGCCTCATCACATACCATGGTTTACACTGACTCTGTGCTCCAATCATACCAAGTCTTTCTATTCTCCACAATATGTCATTCTGGCTCCTCCCTCCCATCAAAGACCATGTGTTAATCTGAAACCTGCCTGACACCACACAAAAAAATGACTGAGACAGAACAAGGATGAGGCAGTGGAGGGTGGGCATGCAAACACTAAGGGCCCAGAAGAAAACTCATGGGTGGTGGCTGTTCTTCCTTCAGTGTTATATTCAAATATCTTTCCTGGAAGCCCATCTAAACTCTTATGTCTACCTCAAAACAGTCTCTCCTGTAATTCTACTTTCACTGCGTGCTCTGTTAATTTGATTAGCATACATTTTGCTCTTTTAATTATTTGTTTATAATGGAAATTTTCCTACAATATATATTTTTTTTCTCTCTCTTTGGTTCCAAATGGCATCCTAAAGTTTCTGGGCTTCCTAAGAAATTTGAATCTAGGAAGTATGTTTTAAACGTAAGTGTTTCCAACATCTTGTGAAATCTTCACAGAAAAATCTCCACTATTCTTGGTATGGAATTCACTTCATGAAACTGGCTTACAAATCTGTCTCCCTAAAAGGGGTCTTGTATTCACAAGGGTAGAAAACCAGACAAGTCCATTATGTGACAGAGGTCGTTTTATTTTTCCAGAGTTCATTTTAGAAATGAATGTCTCCTGAGACCCCACACTTTCACTTGCCACTTTCAGAATCAGGTTGCTGCACTGCTGGTCTGTAAGTGACAGCAATTTCCTGGGGTATTCAAATGGCTCTGGAATGTTTCTTCTAAAAAGATATGTCTTAGAGTAGGAAATTTCTTATAGATTAAGGAAACAGCTTCTGGGAAAATTAAGCTTTATCTTTTAATCAAATTGCTTTTGCTTTAATAGCTTGAGTATAGATTATAGGACGCTGAGTCATCCTGTTCTTCCAAATTTTATATGTACTTACAGGCCTTAAGGTTGTGAAGCAGAAAGAAACTCTAGATCCTCTATGGCTGAACGTAATTCCTGATCACATCACAAGTTGATTCCACTGGGACCTCCAATCTGCTGACCTTATCAAATTTTCCCTCTTCATTTTCCCTTTTTTGTCCTCAATTCTCTTTTTTATACTTAAATTTCAAGGTTCATTATTATAATAATTTTATTATGTAGAATCTAAGCTCCTTTGCCCCCCAATTCTCCGTTAACCTCAACTAGAAAAAAATTCAGTATTTTTTTAGTTGAATCCAGTTATTTGCCTCCTCTACTTTTGTCCTCAAGCATCTAAAATAGAGAAAAACAAACAACTATGCTATCTAATTTACTTTTAGGGTATGAAACCACAAGTGGACCCTGTCTGCTTCCAGAGAACACTTCTCCATACCTCTGTGGGACTCATTCTCCCATTTTCTGAGTTGACTCTTTCACAGCTTTTTCTGTCTCAGTGACTCAGCACAGTTTTAGTCTTTCTCATTCATAGCTGATATTCTTCCTTCTTTATTCTCTGAGAAAATGGAAGTAACTACAAGAGAGTATGCACATTCTTCCACCACCAGATCTAACAACCTACTTGCCTCTGTACTAAATATTTTGTCTCCTCTCCTGTTACAATTCCTCTGTGTATTGAGACCTATTCCCTCTTCCTTATTCAAGACTTTCCTCCTGAAACTTCTCCTACCTTCCATGCATTATCAGTTTTCACCCTACCTACTAAACCATTATCACTAGCATATAACATCCTTGGTAAGGTATGGTAACAGAAAGGTAAAAAGTCACTTGTTATTTATTTTCCTGTTTCCAAATTCAGTGGTCAGTTCTCAGGCCTTATCTTAACCTCTTAGCAATATCTGGCACAGTTGATCAATCCTTCCTTTGTAAACTAGTTTCTACACTTTCTTCATGTTCTCATTCTTTTTCTCCTAAATAACTGACCACTTCTTCTGTTCCATGTGCTTGGATTCTCCTTTTCTTCTTAAAATAAATAGTTGAGTGTTCCAGCACCCAATCCTCAGATCTTTGTTCTTCTCACAGTATACTCATTCCCTAGGTGGTACCCTTTATTCCCAGAAGCTAATGATTTCCAAATGTATTATTATAATCTCTCCTAGAAATTCAAGACATCTATATCCAATTGTCAACTCATTGTTTCCCAATGTTAAGTGCATATTTTTATACTTGATATATTAATAAGTAAAATAGAATTCTTGACTACTCCCTCCCCATTCCTAGCCCTCATTTTAGTAAATTTCATACCACTCACTTACTGTTCCTAGATAACACTTAGAAGTTATCACTGATTCCAATTTACTCTCCAAGGACTAGTTAGCTTACATTTGCCCATCAGATTTATTCTCTTTCTTTTTTTAAGCTTAATTAATTTCTTTTTATGTGTTTTCATTTTAGTAAGAATACAACATAAATCTACCCTCTTGACCAGTCCTCAAGTGTAAAATACAGTATTGTTAACTATGGATCCAATAGTTAAAATTTGAACTCTAGAACTTTCCACATGAATCTGAGGTTTGCTCTTTCACTTCTGAAAAAGATACGGTTTGAATTTTGATAGGAACTGCATTGAATCTAGATCTTTTTGGGTAGTATGGATATTTTAGCAATATTAAGTCTTCTAATACATGAACATGGGATATCTTGCCATTTGTGTCTTAATCAAATTCTTTCATTAACGTTCTATAGCTTTCATTATAACACCTAGGTTAAGTTTATTCTTGAGAATTTTATTCTGTTTGATGCTATTGTATATGGGATTGTTTCCTTATTTTCCTTTCTGAATATTTCATTGTTATTTACCCTGATAAGAAATCCAAACATACAAGAAAACCTTAGCCAATATTCCCAGTGAACACAGGTGTGAAAGCCTTCAACAAAAAGCTAGCAAACTGAATTAAACAGCACATTAAAAGGACTGTAAACCATGAACATCTGGGACTTATCTCTGGGATGCAAAGATGGTTCAACATAAGCAAATCAATCAATGTCATATGCCATATCAACAGAATGAAAGATAAAAATCACATGATCACAATAGATGCAAAAAATTTTTGGACAAAATCCAGTATCTCTTCATGATAAAAACTCTTAATAGGAGTTACAGAAGGAATCTGCCTCAATGTTATTAAGATGATATATGTGAAAATACCACAGCCAATATCAATCACACTCTACAGTGAAAAACTGAAAGCTTTTTCTCTAAGATCAGGAAAAAGGCAAGGATGACCACTCGTGACACTTCTACTCAACATAGTACTGGAACTCTTAGACAAGGAAATTAGGCAAGAAAAAGCAAATAAAAGGCATCCAAGTTGGAAAGGAAGAAATAAAATTATCTGTTTGCAGACAACATGATCTTATATATGAAAATTTCTAAAGACTCCACACACACACACACACACACACTCACAAGTTGTTAGAAATAATCAATTCAGTAAAGTTAGGGGATACAAAATCCTATGTTCCTCACATGACTCAGTAGTAAGTACCATCAAGAGAGCAGAGGGAGTAGAATGAATCTCAGGGACACACTTCCCCCGCTGGTTCCCTACAGCGGCACTGAAGGATGGCTAATGAGCACTCCTGTCAAGTCAGACTCTCCACTTTCCATCTCAGGTTTTTGATAACTCCTCTCTCTCCTCCCCACCTTTAGGCCTAGAGGTAGAGTATCTTCCTGTTCCTAACAGCCTTGACATTCTGATCATTCCCGATGATTTCCCTATAGCCTTCTCCTACCTTTACAAAAAAAAAAAATTATAATAATAATCACCTATTGAGCTGCTTCAAACTGCCCAAGTGACATGTGCTTCTTGCCAGTAGCTGGACTACGCCACATTCAATTCATTAATAAATGCCATAATGTCTACTTTCATAATTGATTCCAAACTTTACCAGTTTTTACAACATGCCCTAACATCATTCTAGATTAAGCTGCCTTAATTTCTCACCTGGATTAAAACAATAGTTTAGTACTTCTGCTCTCTCCTGCTGTGCCATTCTATTCTCATATATAAGCCATAATCATCTCTTTCAAAAGTCAGTCAGATAATGCAACTGACCTATTCACAAGATTCTAAAATTTCTAAACTTTCCAGTACACATAGAATGAAATAAAAATTAAAATTATTTATTATGGACAACAAGCCTTTGTTTCTTTCAGTCCCAATGCCTGACAAACTCCCTAGTGCTTACTTGCACTGTAAGTCATTCTGGCCTACTTGAAGTTTCCAGCACACTCATATGTCTTACAATTTTAGAGCATTTGCACTCAATGTCACTGTATAAGGAATGTTCTTACCCTAGATATCTGCATGTTCCATGTATCTTTTCATTCAGCCTCTACTTATATGTCACCTCATAAAGGAGGCCTTTCCTGAATGCACTATTTAAAATAACAACTTCCAGTCTATACCTGTTTACACACCTTAGTTCTCTCCATATCTTTATTTCTCTCCATCCATATCTTTATTTCTTTCCATACAATTCACCACTGTCTCATATGTTCTATCTATATATTGGCTTGTCTATTGTCTCTTTTTTCTACTGTATTATAAACTCAGTGGGGTTTCCCTGGTGGTTCAGACAGTAAAGAATCTGCCTGCAATGCAGGAGATCCAGGTTCAATCATGGCTACAGTCCATGGGGTCGCAAAGAGTTGGACAGGACTGAGTGACTAACATTCACACACATATAAACTCCATAAGTGAAGGGATTATCACTTTTATTCTCAATTGTCAGAACCTAGAACAGTACATGGTGCATAGAAATGCTAAATAAATTTCTGGTGAATAAAGGGATGAATGGGAATGGAAATATACCAAATGGATCAATTAAATTAGAAGCAAACAAATGAAAATTAAATTAAAAAGCCAATTCATAGCCAAAGTTTACTCTCTTTAAAAAAACTACTATGCAATGTGTATAATACACAGAAAAGGGTACATAATGTATATGCCAGGCAGTAAATAATAAAAATAACAAAGTCACTCAGTTGATCCAACCCTTTGCGACCCCATGCACTGTAGCCCACCTGGCTCCTCTGCCCATGGAATTCTCCAGGCAAGAATACTGGAGTTGGTAGCCATTCCCTTCTCCAACAGATCTTTCAGACGCAGGGATCGAACCCAGGTCTCCTGCATTGCAGGCAGCTTCTTTCCCATCTGAGCAACCAGGGAAGCCCATCTATATCCACAGTAAGCTAAAAATATTACCAAGAATTATTGGAGCTTCCTCTCTACCAGATTTTAACTTCCTCCTTTCCTCCATAGTAATATTTATTCTGAATTTTGAATCAATTATTTTCTTGCCTTTTAAAGTAGTTTTATTATATATGAAAACTGTAAGCATCAGTATAAAAATGAAATTATTAACTATTCTGTCATTTGTATTTTCACTCATCATTGCGTTAAGATTAATCCAGGTTGATATATTTGGTCCTAACTCATTATTCCTCACTTTTTTACATTACTCCATTATAGAAATACATGGTAGTCTACTTATCCATGTAACTTTTGACGGGCTCTCACATAATTTTCAAGTTGCTGTGCTATTCTTTACAAATTGCTATGAATATCCTTTTATGTGTCTTTCCATTACTATTAGCTTTGGAACCATTCTCTCTCTTTAGAAAACTTTATACATCTATGTTTAATCAATTTTGCATTGATCCTGCAATCACTCGGGGAAATCTTGTTTTCTTCATTCTGGCATTCTTAGTCAGCAGTTTACTGTAGCCTTTTGAAAATTTACTGACATCACCTTAGATAATTCGTTTGGAGAAGCTCTGAAGTTAACACAGCAATACCAATTAACTGCCTCTGAAAGCGCTTTTTCCCCCCTAAATCCTCCCCGCCTGCCGCCACTGTCCCCCCACCGCCCTGGGCAAAAAGCCTCTGACATATTTGGGGAGACGTTTAAAATATTTTCATAGTTCTATAACATCACAGATTGTTTTTTCATAATATTGTGTTGGCATTTCCCAAATACCTTAAATTGAATTAATTCCAAATAAATATATAGAATCTCTGCTGGAAAGGGAAAAATGGTTGTGTTTCTGTTTGAAATTGGCAAAGCAGTTACTCATTTCAATGTCTACTTTAACTTGACCAGTTAATTTCAGCTTTGATTACACTGAGGGACTAAATTACTCTTCTAAGAAAGTGTGCCAGATATAACAAATAAAATGATTGCATATGACACAGTTAAATTTGCATTTCAGATAAATAATGAATTTTTCTAGTAAAAATATGTCTAATGCACTACTTGGGATCTATTCATACTAAAAAAAATATTCATTTTTTAATCTAAAATGCAATTCGCTAGTCAGCATGTAAGAACCTGCCTGCCAGTGCAGGAGACAAGAGACGCGGGTTCGATCCCTGGGTAGGAAGATCCCGGGGTCAGAAAATCCCTTGGCGAAGAAAATGGCAAACCCCTCCAGCATTCTGCCTGGAGAATCCCATGGACAGAGGAGCCTGGCAGGCTAGAGTCCATGGGATCGCAAAGAGTCTGACACGACTAAAGCGACAGCACACACATGCATTTCCACCAATTAGGACTCTCAAGGTTTCCCTCAAGCTCTTTGATTTACTGAAATATTTCTTGCATGTCCAAAACTCACTAACTCGGGACCGCAGCAATCTTTCCTTGCACTTGCATATTTGTTCATTTCATACTGTACATTATCTTTAAGAAAAGCACTGAGAGTCTTACCATAGCCGTTTTGCCTAAGGAGGAGTACCTTTGCAGACGACTTTTCAAAGCACAGTCTGTATCGAACTCCAGTAGAACGGTAGGTGTAGCAGTGGACAATATAAGATGTCTTACGGGGGCGTGGCTTAGGTTCTGGAAAAATCTAAGCAGTCTCGAAATGCCACAAGACGCTAAATGAGATGAAGTCTTTTGAACCTTACCAGCTCCCGTACTCGTAACGTTAGGCGGCGCTTGCCCCACCCCTTTGCGTTCTGTGGTTTGCCATCGTGCCGCCAGTTGTTACTTTTTCACTGCGTGCCTACTGTCTTCTGCAGGCTTCAAAGACTTTTTTTCCCCCCCAGATGGACTAGAGCACACATCCTTAAGAGATGTCTGACTATGTGAGCATCAAAGACAGCCAAGCTGAGATAAAGAGAAACTCCGAGGAGCGTTCCGGAGTGGAGGCAGGTGGCGCCGATGCGGAAGTGACCAGAAATGGTGGCGGTGCCGGCGATGGTGGCAGCCCTGGCCAGCCCGGCAGAGCAAATCAAAGTGCCGACACAGCACGTACCAATAAAAACATTGATTTGGAAAGCATGGGAGATGCCGGACATTTCTTAACGGGTGATAGAAACCAGCTCCAGTACCAGTTAGGAGAGCCGGGAGAGGAAGGAGAGGTGGAGGAAGCATTGGCACAAGAAAAGTGGCCTCAGGTACAGTGCCGTGAGGCTAACCAAGCCCAAGCCCAGTCTTTATATGCCGAGGATCAGGCCCTGGAGGAATGGGTAGCTTCCGAGACATCCGCCCTCCCCAACCCACGCTGGAAAGTCCTGAATGCTCTTAGAGAGCGGCAGCTGGGTTCAAGTGCCCGCTTTGTGTATGAGGCCTGTGGGGCAAGAGTCTTTGTGCAGCGTTTCCACCTGCAGTATCAACTTGCAGGCCACAATGGTTGTGTCAACACTGTGCACTTTAACCAGCGTGGCACCTGGCTGGCCACTAGCAGTGATGACCTGAAAGTGATATTGTGGGACTGGGTTCATCGGCAGCCAGTGCTGGAGTTTGAGAGTGGTCACAGAAATAATGTTTTTCAGGCCAAGTTCCTTCCTCACTGTGGTGACACCATCCTGGCCATGTGTGGCCGCGATGGGCAGATCCGCATAGCCGAGCTGTCTGCTCTCCCGCACCTCGAGATAACTAGATGTGTGGCCCAGCACAGGGGAGCCTCCCACAAGTTGGGTCTGGATCCTGACTCCCCTTTTAAGTTCCTCACTTCAGGTGAAGATGCAATTGTCTTTGCCATTGATCTCAGACAAGGCCGGCCGGCTTCAAAAGTGGTGGTAACCAGAGAGAAGGAGAAGAGAGTGGGGCTGTATTCGATCTATGTGAATCCTGCCAATAATTACCATTTTGCAGTGGGGGGACGAGATCAGTTTGTAAGAATTTATGACCAGAGGAAGATTAATAAGAGTGATAATAATGGAGTACTCAAGAAATTCTGTCCTCATCACCTGCTCAACTGTGATGCTAAAGCTTACATCACCTGCCTTGTGTACAGTCACAATGGCACAGAGCTCCTGGTCAGTTACAATGATGAGGATATTTACCTTTTCAATTCCTCTCACGGTGATGGAGCCCAATATGTGAAAAGATACAAGGGGCACAGAAATAATGCCACAGTCAAAGGTGTCAATTTCTATGGTCCCAGAAGTGAGTTCGTCATGAGTGGCAGTGATTGCGGGCACATCTTCTTCTGGGAGAAGTCATCCTGCCAGATTGTCCAGTACATGGAAGGGGATAAAGGAGGAACTATTAACTGTCTTGAACCCCATCCTTACCTACCTGTGATGGCGACCAGCGGCCTAGACCACGATGCTAAGATCTGGGTACCCACGGCTAAAGTTATCACTCACCTTGCTGGCTTAAAGAATGTGGTTAAGAGGAACAAGCGGGAACGAGATAAAGACAGACTGAACCATGCTAATCTGCTTGGAAGCCACATGCTTTGCTTCTTCATGCGTCAGCTGACACAGAGAAGACAGAGCCCGCACTCGGGAGCTACTGGAATCGAGATGGTGGAAACCAACTCGGATGAGTCTTCCAGTACCTCGGATGTGTCAGAGGAGGAAGAGAACCAAGAAGGTGCGCAGTGACTACCATCCTGAAAGTCTTGCACTCCAGCTCTAGCTGGGCTTCACCTCAGAAGGCTGGACTTTAAGATTTAGTTTACTAGATTAACTTGTTGTCTTTGATCTGCTTTCCACAGTAGAAATTGCCTCTTCCGTCTCCCTCCTGTGCCTTCCCCCTTTCCTTCTTCACATTCTTCCTCCTTCACTTGGTTTCTTTACTCCTCCCTCTATACCCCTTATATCTATAGGAATAAATAAGGAGTTTAGCTATGCCTCTTTTCCTTTGATCTCTTATGATTGATTTCTAAATATCATAATTCTGGTGAAAAGATTAATAGCCTTATTGAATCTAGCTTCTCATTTCTGATACTCTGAAAATGGCCATTTTTTCACTTTTAGAAGTTTAAAGATTAGTTTCTTCAGATGAGCTGAAAATTTCAGAAATATGTTTATTCTTTAAAATAAAATAAAACAAACAAAAAATAAAATAAAATAAAACAAACCATGATCTTGTTCCTTGAATATGGACACTTGATCATACACACATGCTTACACACACACATACACAGACTCTCATTCTCTATCACAGAAAAGGAAAAGGGGAGAGGTGGGTAGATAAATTCCTAACAAGATAATTCATCATTCTAGAAAAAATAACTTGGTTTGTCTACATTTTCTGAACTTATAAGTTAATAGTGATTAATTTGAGCACATAGAGGGTGGCAAGAATTAATCACATAGCACTGTATCCTCTGCACTTTCAATTCTCTTAAATTTTCATGGCTTGAGAATTCCCACAGGATTACCTTCTAGAAAGTCCTCTTGGGACTACCATCTCCTATGATACCAGCCAGGAATATAAGAATTTCTAATATTTGAAAATATATATCTAATTTTAATAATAACAATGTTACACTAATGAGTTTTTATACTTATCGATAACTTTGATAATATTGGAAGAAATATTCCATTAGACACACATGCATCACTTCACACCTTCTTCAACTGTTTATAAAAGGTTAAGTTGAAATTAAAAATATCTTGTTTTAAGCTTTATTTAATGTCAGTTTGGGGTACTGGATTTCCAATTACTGTTCAATAGTAATATTTAGTTTTGTTTTACACCTGTTTTTTGTGTAAGTGAATGCAGAGGCTTGCCTTTCCCCCAACACCCCTGTGAGGTATAACACACCCTTCTTTGCAGATATTTGCTGGGGAGGAAAGGTATAATAAGACATTCTATGGCCTGACCATGATTTTACTTTGATAATACTACTTAAAATGGATACTGTTGATGGCCCCTTGGGAGCAAGTTGAGAAATCTACATAATGAGATTAGACTCTGGAATGGAAAATAACTTGACCCAGGTTCCTACTCACTGAGATTCAAAGTTAGGGACAACTGCCTGGGGATCTGTGAGTAAGTGCCAGCCCCTACCAAGGTCTGCTGTCAGGAAAGGACCTTAAAAGTCCCCAAAGAACCCAGTGACTTTGAACCAAGCACTATGGTTTAAAACAAGACACAGAACAGTTATGAACTAGAATCCCAAGTTTGGGGCCAGCCCTGCACAGTTGGGTGGGATATATACTAACAACAAATTCAACACAACATTGGAAAAAACACATGGAACTTCTGGTGACACTCAAGTGGTGGTGAGAACAACAGCAAGAGCAGATTAATTACCCAGTTCTTTTTTCACCTGCTGTTTAGAAGTAGGGTTACCTCTGTGTGGGATTTGTACTATGAGCTAAAACTTTGTTCAGAGTCCTCTGCAAGGTTCTGAGATTGCTTGTGCTACAAGAGGCATTTGGAGAAAGACTTGGAAGCCAAAGGTAAAGTATTTGTTTTATGCTCAGAAAGTAGGCTCAAGGGCACATGATCTGCTGGCTTATCTTAGTGTCAGGCAGCAAGCCCAGGCCACAGCTGCACCAGTGTCCCCTCCTGTCTTTCAGCTTCACCAGCTCCATAAAAGAGAGTGCCCACTTCTGCAGGGCACTCATGTCATCAGAGTTGGAGGTCTAGGGGCAGTGAAAGATCAACACAAGTTCCAGTCCATCCCTGTGGGGTCCAGCTATTCCTCATGGCTTCTAGTCCATCCTTGCTTTCCCCACTTCACATCCATCTCTCCTTCCTGGGTGCTGCTGGCTTTGGGCTCCAGCACCTGAAGCAAAGACCAAAAAAAAAAAAGTCTTATGAAGATTCTTTAAATAGATCCTACAGTTACACACTGTCAGGTCCCTATATAAGTCACCTGTTAATATGCATATCATCCCAGCGTTTCTGTTTTTCAGTTTGAACTCTGACTGATGCAACCACTTCCAACTACTTTGAACTGTGTTAAGTCCCCAGATGACATGGGTAATTTGCCATATGGAGAAGTAAAAGGCCTCAAAATAGAAAGGTTGGACTTGATTAAGATAGGGAGTCAAATAATTAATTTGAAAAAGAAAGTTATGATTATAGGTGAAAATCCAGCTGGTAGTGTAGTTCCACTGGGGCTTCCCAGGTGGCGCTAGTGGTAAAGAACCCGCCTGCCAATGCAGGTGACATTAAGAGGGGTTCAATCCCTAGGTCAGGAAGATCCCCCAGAGAAGGACGTGGCAACCCACTCCAGTATTCTTGCCTGGAGAATCCCATGGGCAGAGGAGCCTGGCAGGGTGCAGTCCGTGGGGTCACAAAGAGTCAGACACGACTGAAGCGACTTCACACACACACACACACACACACACACACACACACACACACACGCAGTGTAGTTCCCAGAAAATGGAAGCAATTGTTACAATTTTAATTTATGCAAATGTTGGTCCTGTTAGCATATAGAAGACAGCAATACAATATTGCTCTAGTCTTCCATGAGATGGTGGACAAAGCGAACAATTCTATCAAATAAGCAGGCAAAACTACACCTTTAAATTTAATTTTTCAGCATCGATTATTTTCAGTCCAATATGGAATTTCTACAGGACGGTTCTGTGTAGGCCCTCATGGCCTTTATGCAATATTATAATTGTCTCCTAATTATGCACAGAATTTAACTGCATTAAATTGTGACAAATGCTAAACTATACTTTTAAAAAGACATCTGGCAGCCGTTCCTTAAAAGGATAGGTGTGGAAAAGAATAGGGAGGGGAAAAAAATATAATGGAGCCTAATAGCTAAATGGCAGGCCAAAAAATTTTGGTGAGTTCTGTTCATCCAAAACCGACCTTCAGCAGTGCTCATTCTACCATGTTGTGAACAAAAAGAATAATCAATAAATTTACAGTAGACTGGATCTTAGCCATCCTGTATCAGCTGCTATGAGGTTCACTATCTTAATTTACCTTGACTTCAGTCTCTTCAACAGTAAAATGAGAGGTCTAGACTTTTAGATTTTGTTTGCAAAGCCTGTGGAGCACTTTATGTCTATTTCTTAACTGGACAATGAGGTTTCAAAGATGGATGTATCACAGAACAAGTTCACAACACACTAGTCTCAAGCTGTGTTCTCGGGAGAACTAGGGGTATTGGATGTTTTCATTGGAGGGGACTGGGAAGTTTCCTATCCTGCTGCTTTACTCAAAGTATAATGTTAATTTTTCTTTCCTAGCTTCAGTAGCCTCTTTTTCTCTAACCCCATTATTCAAGCACCCATCTATGGAAATAAAATACACATAAACACTATCAAGTATATCAAAGAGTAATTTCTCAGTTTTTCTACATAAAAACCATATTAAAATGGAAAACAGGAAATTTAAGTTCAGAGAAGTTAACTTTCCAAAGTCATTGAGCTAAAAAGGTGCAGCGCAGGGGCTCACATAGAGTTTACAACTAAATTTTTGGAACAAATAGTGATATATAGCATCACTGTTTTGGTGCATGGTAACTTGGTTCAAGTGTGCCTTATGAAGCATCACTATGAACAAAGCTAGTGGAGTTGATGGAATTCCAGCTGGGCTATTTCAAATCCTAAAAGATCATGCTGTGAAAGTGCTACACTCAATATGCCAGCAAGTTTGGAAAACTCAGCAGTGGCCACAGGACTGGAAAAGGTCACTTTTCATTCCAATCCCAAAGAAAGGCAATGCCAAAGAATGTTCAAACTACTGCACAATTCTACTCAACTCACACACTAGCAAAGTAATGCTCAAAGTTCTCTAAGCCAGACTTCAACAGTACATGAACTGTGAACTTCCAGATAGTCAAGCTGGATTTAGAAAAGGCAGAGGGACCAGAGATCAACTTGCCAGCATCTGTTGGATTATTGAAAAAGCAAGAGAGTTCCAGAAAAACATCTATTTCTGCTTTATTGACTACATGAAAGCCTTTGACTGTGTGGATCACAATAAGCTGTGGAAAATTCTGAAAGAGATGGGAATACCAGACCACCTGACCTACCTCTTGAGAAACCTGTATGCAGGTCAGGAAGCAACAGTTAGAACTGGGCAGGGAACAACAGACTGGTTCCAAATAGGAAAAGGAGTACGTCAAGGCTGTATATTGTCACCCTGCTTATTTAACTTCTATGCAGAGTACATCATGCAAAATGCCGGGCTGGATGAAGCACAAGCTGGAATCAAGATTGCTGAAATATTGCTGAATTTTGCTGAAGACTGCTGAAATATTTCTCAAGATTGAGAAATATCAATAACCTCAGATATGCAGACAGTACCACCCTTATGCTAGAAAGCAAAGAATAACTAGAGAGCCTCTTGATGAAAGTGAAAGAGAGTGAAAAAGTTGGCTTAAAACTCAACATTCAGAAAACTAAGATTTTGGCATCTGGTCCCATCACTTCATGGCAAATAAATGGGGAAACAATGGAAACAGTGACAAATTTTATTTTCTTGGGCTCCAAAATCACTGCAGATGGTGACTGCAGCCATGAAATTAAAAGATGGTTGCTCCTTGAATGAAAAGCTATGACCAATCTAAACAGCATATTAAAAAGCAGAGATGTTACTTTGCCAACAAAGGTCAGTCTAGTCAAAGCTATGGTTGTTCCAGTAGTCATGTATGGATGTGAGAGTTGGACCATAAAGAAATTTGAGTGCCAAAGAATTGATCCTTTTGAACTGTGGTGTTGGAGAAGACTCTTGAGAGTCCCTCGGACTGCAAGGAGATCCAACCAGTGCATCCTAAAGGAAATCAGCCCTGAGTATTCATTGGAAGGACTGGTGCTGCAGCTGAAACTCCAATACTTTGGCCACGGGATGTGAAGAACTGACTGACTGGAAAAGATCCTGATGCTGGGAAAGATTCAAGGCAGGAGGAGAAGGGGACAACAGAGGATGAAATGGTTGGATGGCATCACCAACTCAATGGACATGAGTTTGAGTAAACTCTGGGAGTTGGTGATGGACAGGTAAGCCTGGCCTGCTGCAGTTCATGGGGTCATAAAGAGTCAGACACAACTGAGCGACTGAACTGAACTGATGATGATGATGGTTTAGCTGATGATGGAAATTGAGAACCCACATCTCAAGATTCTTTCATGCCATTTAAGAGTCACCTTTCATCTAGTAAGGTGGCTGTAATCTCACCTTGGACTTCTGTCAGCTATATGGCGGTTATTTTAGTAATTCAAGCCCTTGAAATTGAATCGTAAGCCTCTGAGAAGAACAGACAAAATAACAATGAACCAAAAATAAGTACAAAATATAAAAACAAGACATGCTGCAGTAGGGACAGTACTTCTACCCTCAGCTACCCATTGATCTGGGTGATATTAGCTGAAGAGGCTGTTTCTTATGGATCTCTGTCTAGAATTAAATTCAAAGTACAGCTTGATTTTGAGTGACTGGTTCTTTTGATTACTCTTTACAAAGCTATAATGACTCAGATATTCTAGGGACTATCTTTCTCAGCTGACACGTATGACCAAAACTGTGAGGGACTGAGATCAATGATACACAACCATTAAGATCTTGGATCATATGGAGTAGCCTCTCCTTTCTTTTCTACAGTGAGTTGCTCTCTAAGTAAAAGATAAGGTTTGGTTCTCAGATGTTATCCTCTGAGATTGCATGCATGCTCAGTAGCTCAGTTGTGTCCAGCTCTTTACGGTCCCATGGACTGTAGCCCACCAGGCCACTCTGTCCTCGAAATTTTCCTGGCAAGAATACTGGAGACGGTTGCCAGTTCCTCCTCCAGGGGATCTTCCTAACCCAGGGATCAAATCCGCATCTCCTGCATCTCCTGTATTGGCAGACAGATTCTTTATCACTGAGCCACCTGGGAGTCTCATCCTTTGAGATTAGTAAGTGGTAATTGATAGTCACACTCATGAATATTGTTTAAATGCTTATAATTATGAATTCTTAGTAAGTGTATCTGCAAAATTTTAAAAATATTTTTAGAAATATGGAAATAAAATTTAACTTAACATCATCAGATAGAACCAAATATTTGAGGGGAAAGATTTTTTCCCGTGTGCTTTCTCATAGTGGTTTCCTCTCTCTCAAAAAAAAAAAAAAAAAAAAAAAACCCTGTAGACTTTTAGGGTGATAGATCTACTCTAAATGCTACTGGAGTGGTGGATATATGATTCAATGCATTTGTCAAAACTCACAGCATTGTAAAAAGAGTAAACTTTAATATACACAAACTAAAAGAAATTCAACCAGGATGTCAGGAGATCTCAAAATGGAATACACACTATGACAAATGAAACTATTACAAATGTGTGACATAACCTCACTGAAGCAAGTGAGAGGAAAAGAAGTTGGCTAAATAACTTTGTCAAGCAGTATTCTGAAGATCAACTGTAAGGCTAAAGACAAGAGAAGTGTATCTAAAAATTGTAGCTGGTAAATTTCTTTCTTACAAGGATTCAGGTTAACTAATAATTCTCAAACTGCTTTTAATATATATGTCTCAGGATGAATAAGTAAGTAAATGGATGAAAGATGGTGAAAACCAGGTTTCTTATTGTTAGAGGAGGACATTATAGCTATTCAAGGAGGAAAGATTAGACAGACTCTGGTACTGAATTAAAGTTGGAGATATCACAATGAATCCCTGTTTGGTTAGCATAAATTATACAGAGGTGGATAAATGCAGACATAATTATATACAAGTGTGTATACATGTGTCAGTATGGTTGTTGTTTAGTCTCTCAGTCATGTGCAACTCTTCGCAACCCTATGGACTGTGGCCTGCCAAGCTCCTCTGTCCATAGGATTCTCCAGGCAAGAACACTGAAGTGGGTTGCCATTTCCTACTCCAGGGGATCTTCCCAGCCCAGGGATCGGACACATGCAGGCAGATTTTTTACCACTCAGCCACTTGGGAGGCCCACATGGGTCAGCATACCCTCATATGTTTCATAGCCCTCTCCATTGAGAGGCCCTGGCAACAGTGACAACCCAGGGGTAACGAGCACCACCAGCACCCAGAATTCTAATACCATTCTCCAATAAAAGGAACCAGGGAACCTTGGAGAAATGTCTGATAAAAACTGTATTCTGGTTGGCCCCTTCAAGGCAGGGTATATACAAGATAAACCTGTAGCATCTCATAATTTATTGCAGATAACAAAGAAAAGGGATTAGAGTTATATCAAAGTGCCATGTGAAACAACTCAGAGTGCCCAATGGCCAAAGCTGGAACAACTTGACTCCTCCAAAAGCACCCCCAAATAATGTGGTATGATATTACAGGCTAAAGTCTTAGATAAGATCGAGTCCATCCTGATATAAATAACAAATAAACTTGGGGTAAGAGATATATCTCCCTACAGAATAATTCCAAATAGCATAAATAAGTACTCCTTTTCATTAAGAGATGGAGATTGATTACCTTCCCGCTGTGAATATGGATGAATTTAGTGTCTTGTGTTCAAAACACAGAGTATGAAAAGAGGTAAAATAGTAACTTTACAGTAAAGAAATCCTATACCACCTAATCAAGCGTTAGTAGTTCATATCATCAATGATAAAGCCACATTGATAGCATGTACCTCCAGTATGCTACAAGAAAAACCCATAACCTCTGTATAGCCATGAGGGAGATATTAGACAACCCCAAATTGAGGAGCACTCCGCAAAACACCTAGCTAGTACTCTTCAAGCTTTCAAGGAAACAAGGAAAGGTTGAGAAACTGTCACAGACCAGAGGTACCTAAGGAAATACAGTGATTAAGTGCAATTTGGTCTCCTGGATAAGATCCTGGAACAGAAAAAGGACATTAGTGGACAAAGTGGTGAAATCTGAATAAAGTCTACAGGTTGTTGAAGTATTAGTTGCTCAGTCATGTCCAACTTGTTATGACCCCATGGACTGTAGCCCACCAGGCTCCTCCGTCCATGGGATTCTCCAAGCAAGAGTCCAAGAGTGGGTAGCCATTCCCTTCTCCAGGGGATCTTCCTGACCCAGGGATCGAACCTGGATCTCCTGCATTGCAGGTGGATTCTTTATCGTCTGAGCCAGGTTAGTTAATAGTAAAGAATCAACGTTGGTTTCCTAGTTTTAACAAATAATATCGAGGTAATATAAGGTGTTAACATCACGGGAAACAGTGAGGGGTAGGTGGAAACTCTCTGTATTATCTTTGAAACTTTTCTATAAATCCAAAATTATTTTAAAAAAATATTACTTCCAAAAATCCAGGATAAAATCTCTAACTTTAGTAGCCATAATAATTCTGGTAATGTTAATTGTATCAGTAGAAATAATCCAGTTCCCTTGGTTTTTTGAGACTCTACTTATTTTGTGATTCATGCTGAGTAACTTTCATTATTTGTGACCTTTAGAAAATGTTCTTTCTTTCATCATTTCTTTGACTGTTTTGTTCAGTGCTGTGCTTCTGGTAAGCTGCTTCTAATAAAAGTGCAATAAAAAGTGTAAATTGAAATAAAGATGAAATTTTAAAGGAAAACATCTAGTAAATTTTTAAAAGAAATAAACTTATTACCGGGAGACATTTTACCAAACTAAATTGTAAAGTGCTTAGTATTTAGGAACTGTACAAAGTATTCATGCATAGCTGCTTTCTTTAAGCCACTGATCTTTTAACAGAAAACTTATCCCTGCAGTAAGTAAAATTTTATTGACATCTTTAGAACAGAGGGAGGGTGTCAGTCATATTTGCACTGCTTGAGGAGTATATAGGAGGAAAACAAGTAAAACGGTTAGTGTAGGCAAGTCTTTCCAGTTTTGCTATGAAGAGTTAAAGAAATGGAGTGATAGATGAAGAAATGTACAATTAAGGAATCGTTATTATACTTTATTTTTAAAGTTAAGAATATTAGAAAAATTTATACTGACAGTAAACGTCTACGTGTGAGAAAGAAATGATGTCATGAATTGTGGTGGAAATCTCTATGATTCAAGCCCTTGAGGAGACATGAGCTCGAAACCAGTGGGGGAATGCCCTTTTGAGGATCAAAGATAGTATGAATTCAGTCAAGCAAACTGACAGTTTTGGTGGTGTAAAAATGGGTGGTGTGGGGAGTTTGAT
This sequence comes from Cervus canadensis, assembly GCF_019320065.1. NCBI lineage: Eukaryota > Metazoa > Chordata > Mammalia > Artiodactyla > Cervidae > Cervus > Cervus canadensis. Next base: position 72,780,011 of record NC_057419.1, on the reverse strand, counting down.
GTGATGGTTTCAACTTTCTGTCCTGTAAAATATAGAGTGAGGCCATCAGTTTAGACCCCTGGAGGAGGGAATTTTGCAGTTTTGAGAAGAGAGAAGACAATTGGGCTTAATTTTCTCAGGAAGTAGGAAAAAAAAAACATTCTAGGGAAATAGAAGTTTTGAAAGGAGTTTACAGTTTTTAGAATAAATAGTAACTCAAGAGATTTGTCTTGGCCAACACTGGAGTGATACTTTACTTGAAATTCAAATGAAGTATGAAAATGGATAAAAACCAATGTGCAGCAAAACCTCACTCCACTGGAGACAAAAGAGGTGCCTCTGTCTGATTTAGATAACTAGTCATGATCATGGCATCCATGATTTTTGCACAGTTCCAAGTCAAACTCATTTAAGATCAAGTCTTAAATCTGCACTTCGTATCAAAATACTTGTAAAACTTTCTGTTGATTATACTTACACATGTACATAGAGTGCTTACAATTTCAGTTCTATACAAATCGAGGCCCTTCCTAGAATGGTCAAGGAAGGAGTCTCCTGCAGAGTACCACGGTGGAAAGTCATGCTCTTATACTCTTTTATTACCTGAGAAACCTCTGTAATGAGTATTAGATGCCCTAATATGAGAAAAGAACCATTCCAACACAGTTTGGGATGGTGTATAAAGAAATAAATATTAGCAAAACAGTTACCTCAATTTTTAAGTGAGTAAAGATGTGTTTTAAAGTACAGAGTGAGGTTTATGGGCTCATTAAAGGCTGAAATTGTCTCTATGAAATCAGATTTAAAAATTTTTAGATTCCACATACAAGTGGTAGCAACAGTATTTGTCCTTTCCTGTCATGCTTATTTCACTTAGCACAATGCCCTGCAGGTTCATCCATGTTGTCACAAATGGCAGAATTTCCATCTTTTTCATGGCTGAATAATATTCCATCATCTATACTGGTGGTTGCCAGGGGCTAGGAAGGGGTAACTGGGGAGATGTAGGTCACATGGTACAAACTTTCAATTATAAGTTCAGGGGATCTAAAGTACAGCATGGTGACTATATTAATAATATGGTATTAACTACATTTAATGATATTGAGTACTTGAAAGTTGCTAAGATTATATTATAAGCATTTTCACCACACATACAAAAAAGAGTTAACTATTTGAGATGATACATATATATATATATTAACTATCTTGATCCTGGTAATCATTTCACAATATATATGCATATCAAATTATCACTCTGTATATTCTGTGTCTCCCAGATATTCTAACAGGGGCTTTTGGAACTTTTGGAGAATCACCTTCACTAAGATGCAGGTGAGAATTTTCTGATGGCTGCTCATCTTCTTCCCCAGTGGAATGCACACCCCACATGCTCACCATAGGGCTGGTTTTGTAACCCAGTGTATTCACAGAAGAAAGAGTACAGGTTGAGAGCAGGGTGAATCACACAGTCAACTGTTAGGAGGTGCTCAAGAAGTTCCCCTACTTCAACAATCTCTCTTTCTCACCCCCAACCCCAGCACACAATTTGAGAGTAAAAAGTGAGTTTTTTTTGCCTGGCTTTGGGATAAATGTTCTGCTTTGCAGGAGCACTAAAGTAGGTTAGGGTCAAAGACTCTCATCAAGTCACCAGCTAAATGGGAACAGAATTTTGCATGCCATGAAGGAAAGTGTTAAAGTTTTGAGTTTCTTTGGCAAACTCACTCTATCTGCTCTCTGTAGTGGGTAGGGGAGGAATATATATAATGTATATATGTACATTTAAAATATATATAATTATATTTTCAATTAGTCCTCAATAAAGTTCAAATGAATGAATGAAGAAAAAAAGAAAGACTTCTTGTCCACCCTCCTGAAAAAAGACTGAAACTGTTCACTGAAATCAGAAGGCACTTTAGGGCAATTGCTATACTAGAGCAAAGACAATAAAGTATCATTCTTTTAGTGCAGGAATCACATATGAGCTTTTTGTAAATAGTCATTTTGTTAAATGCTCATATTCCAATCACTTATTAATGAGATGCTCAGATTGTCTGTGTGCTACCATATCACACTGGCTGCAGAATGGATGGTGTATTAACAGGCATGACAACATTAACCTCACTGTACATCTTCATCAGAGCTCTTGGGTGACCAGGTGTATTAGCCCCTCATAAGACAGACAGCCTGGCCTTACAAGCTTTGAAGCCAGTCACTGACTTCTCTCTAGTTATGAAAATCCCAGATGGCATTTTCTTCCAATACAAAGCTGTCCATTTATACTGAAAATCTGCTGTTTAGTATAGCTACCTTCAGTACTTATCTTAGCTGGAATTTCTGGATAACTTGCTGCAGTTTCTACATTCATACTTGCTGCTTTACCTGCACTTCTATGTTATGGAGATGACTTTTTTTTTCTACTTTTTAAAATTATGTTTTTGTTTGTTTTTTGTTTAGTTGTTTCAGTCGTGTCCGACTCTTTGCAACCCCATCGACTGTAGCCCACTGGGCTCCTCTGTCCATGGGATTTCCCAGGCAAGAATACTGGAGTGGGTTGCCATTTCCTTCTCCACACACCTCTATAGGTGGTCATGATAAGGGGGGCTGGTTTAGGGAAGCCTAGACATGGGGAGGAAGAAGAGGGTCAGCCGAGGTGGACCCTCTGGAAGTGGTGGCCAGGAGGGGCTCAAGTGGGGTTCCCTTCTTGCTGGAGAGATGGGATAAGGTGGGGCCAGGCCCCTGCAACCAAGGGGTAGGAGTGGGCATTGGCAGGTTGGGTGGGTGGACACTGTAGGGACATGGGTGGGGCTGGGCCTGGGCTCAGAGTGGCCGGGTGGCGGCACAGAGACAGGGTGGGCACTCATAACTCACTGGGTGGGTACGCTATAAAGGGGTTGAGTCCTCCATAGGGAATAAGGGTGCTGTTTAGTTTTTGCCGAGGACCATGGGGTGGGGTGGGGGTTGGGCAGCCCCCGCCCCGCCTTGCTGGGGCCAGAAGGCCTGGAAGAGCCCGTCAGGCGGGGGATGGCGGGTGCTCACGCCTCGCCGGTGACCGATGAGTTGCGGGACATGGTCTTGGGTGACATGTCATAGTCGCTGTCCGAGCGGTAGAGGAAGGACTCCCGGTGCTGGCTGGTGGCCGCCCCGGCATGCAGCGCGAGGCCCGGGCTCGCCTGCGAGTCCAGCGGGCTGCGGCCTGGCGATGGTGTCGGTCCACTCTCCACCCCCAAGCTGGCCCACGCCTGGCGGCCCAAATCCTGAAAGTCACGGAGAAGTCGAAGGCGCCTGCGGAAAGTTGGGGACGCGCTGGCAAAGAAGACCGGCTAGGCAGGCAGAGAACGTGGGTGGCGGGGGCGCGGGGCTTGGGGCTCGGGCGGGAACGCCTAGTCCTCGGTGGCCGCCGCTGCCGCCTCCAGGAAGGCCTCCAGCTGTCATTCAGGGATGCGGCCCTGGTCGGTGGGGGGGGGGGGGGCAGCGCGGCGGGGGCAGGGGGGCCCCCGCCTCGGCAGGCGCTGGAGAGCAGTTCCGCTCGCCCCGCGCAGCCTATATATATATATGTATGTATATATATAATGTTTGAACTTTTTATTTTATATTGCAGTATAGCCAATTAACAATATTGTGATATTTCCAGGTGGACAGCAAAGGGGCTCAGCCATACATATACATGTATCCATTCTCCCCGCCCCCCATCCAGGCTTGCCACATTGAGCAGACTTCCCTGTGCTATACAGTAGGGCCTTGTTGGTCATTCGTTTTAAATATAGCTGCGTGTACCTGTCCATTCCAAACTCCCTAACTGTCCCTTCCCCCTGACCCCATCCTTCCCCACTACCCTGGCAACCATAAGTTCGTTTTCTAAGTCTGTGAGTGGAGACGACTTTTCTTAAGCCTCATGAACCAATTTCTGCTAGTTCTAAACTTTTCTTCTGAAACTTCCTCACCTCTCTCAGCCTTTATAGAGTTGAAGAGAGTTAGGGCTCTGCCCTGGATTTAGGCTTTGCCTTAAGGGAATGTTGTGGCTCGTTTTCTCTTCTATCCAGACCAGTCAAACTTTCTCCATTAGCAGGATGTTTTGCTTCCTTATCATTCCTCTGTTCACTGGAGTAGGGCAGTGCTTTTAATTTACTTCAGGAAACTTTCCTCAGCTAACTATTTGGTGCAAGAAGTCTAGCTTCCAGCCTACCTCCGCTTTTGACCTGCCCTTCTCACTAAACTCAATCAGTTCTAGCTTTTCATTTAAAGTCAGAGATGTGCGACTCTTCATTTGAACATTTAGAGGTCATTATAGGATTATTAATTGGCCTAATTTCATTAATGTTGTGTCTTAGGGAATAGGAACGCATGAAAAGAGGGAGAGAGACTTGGGACTGGTAGGTAGAGAAGTCAGAACACGCACATTTATTAAGTCTGCCATCTTATATGGGTGCAATTTGTGGCACCCCAATACAACTACAATAGTAACACCAAAGATCACTGATCACAGACCACCTTAACAAATATAATAATAGTAATGAAAAGGTTTGAAAACTCTAAAAAATACCAAAGTGTGACTCAGAGACATGAAATGAGTAAATGTTGTTGGAAAAATGGCACCTATAGAGGCTCAACACAAGGTTGCTACAAAACTTCAATTTGTAAAAATCACAATATCCCCAAAGACAAGAAAATGAAGTATGCTTGTACATGTGATCTAGTTTGCCTTATATCTTTCAGTATTCCTTTACAGACTCTGTTTCATCGTGAGTACTCCACATGTTTTCCAGCAGAATTGTAGATTCTGGGGGGTAGTTTTTGTACATTGTTTTCTTATACATAGCATTTTACCAGTAACCTCTAGACTGATATTTTAACAGTTCTCTAGTTTGCTATACCATAATTGCAAATATTTTCCTCTATTAAATAGAATAATTAACATGACAAGCTGAAGACTTCTTTTTCATGGAGTAACCATTCATATTTTTATCTCTTTGGGGAGTTTTAGAAATTTCATAATTGGCAACACTATCACTTTAAATTGTGAAATTCTACATTTTTCTTGTCACTGCCCTCCTCCAAGTACTCTTCAAGAAACTGAAATTCCACCAAACTTTCATCAAAACAGACTAAGATATACAAACGATTTTCTCGATTTCTATATTTTTTTAACTTATGAAAAACACGGTCATGACGTTTTTCCTATTACGATTTTTCCACAAAGAAAATATTTATAAACCTATGGTATGTGATAGTCATGACTCAAAAAAGATAGGCACAATCCTTTGCCACTATTATTGTTAAGTGGGAAACTACAGGGAGAGCTCATGCAACCAGGGGCAGTATTATAGGCTGGGTAAGAGTTTGGGATTTTATTCTCAACAACTTGATGGCCTTTGAGAGTTTTTCTTTCTGTTTTTATTGTTTAGCTTTGTTTATTTTAATCAGAGTATCAAGTTTTTTTGTAAACAGTGCAGTATCACTACTTTTAGGACTGACAGCTTAATTTCAAGGCATACATATTGAAGTATAACCAGGTCTCATTTGCATTCTAAATTTAATCAAAATAGGATAAAATAAAAATAGAGTTTATAATTTTATTCTTAAGGCTAGCAGTTTATAGCACATGAATTTGGTCACAAACATGTTTTTAGCTTGGAATATGCTGTGCTCTCTATCAAGCAAATAAGCAATTTTCCCTGCTTTTAATCACATTGCCTGACAGGTGACAGACACATTCTATAAAAAATGTAATTAAAAACCCTTTCAAAACTTTTTTTTTTTAAAGAAGAAACTTTCAAGTCAGTGTAGTCACCGCTGGTGTCATAGATAAGCGTTTGTGAAGACATTTCAAATGGAAACTGCAAATTCAACAATGCAGAGGTTTTCCAAGTTAAATGACTCAACTGGAGAGACAATCAGAATATCAGATAAACATTTTTTGCACGATTAAGTTGTGTTGTTCAAAAAACGATAAATATGTCACAACTTACTCCTCTAACTGGCCACTGGAAATCACTTTTATATCATCTATATTAAGTATATCAGTTAACCTCTTGGACTATGTCCTAAGGAAATGATCTGAGATATGAAGAAAGATCTAGGTTCAAAGAAGTTTATTCTGGTATAACAAAATTTGAAAAAAATGTAAATACCGACACTAAGGCAATAATTAATATCTTGTACTATTTCTTACAGAGAAGTAGTACTGTGATAGTGAACATTTAATAATACTCAACACTCTAAATATAAAATGAAAGAATGAAACTTTCTCTAAATGTGTATGTGTGTGTTTTTCCATGCTGGTGTACCAAGCTGTCAAGTGTTATTTTTCAAGTTTGTCTTATAATTTGACAAATCTAACATTTGCTTTTCCCAATGATATTGTTAGTATTCTTAATTTTAGGAATACAAACACTATTCATTGATTTACTTTACTTGAGGTCTTTGGGGGTACTTCCTGTATTATTTTTGTCTACATGTATTTCATTTTACTTTAAAACTTAGAAATCTGTGTAAGGACTTCCTGTTGCTGTTAAAGCAAAATGTACTATTGGTTCTGTCTTTCCCTCTACAGTTGTTATCAGTTTTATTTGATGGTACCTAATCTTTTTCTCAGTTGTCCAGTCAGATTATATTGAAGATAATGAGTGCCACACCAGTCTATGTTTTAAACCAGTCTACTGTTTTACTTCTATCACTTAACTTCAATCTTATTTTACCTTCTTCTCTGTATTTAAGTTAAAAGGAATGACCAAACATTAATTTCTGAAATTATCACTACATTTAATCACTGATAAATTTATAATTGTATGATATATCAGATTATAAATTTATAATTTTATTTATTGCATAAATAAAAGTTACCTACTTTTTTACATGGTTTCATATTCTTGGTAGTAAATATATGACAAGAAAAAATATGATAAATCATGTTTTCTTTTCTCAAAAATGAATAGTAAACTGAAAGTTCAGATTCTGTGTAAATTGTAAACATGTTATTGCTAAATTTGCCTACATCAATGTCTTGTGTTCTGGCATTAAATCTTGGAATGGTAAAATAAAAGATTAAAAGGTTATAATATCTAGTTGAGCATTACCTATGAGATGAGATGGTTGGATGGTATCACCGACACAGTGGACATGGGTTTGGGTGGACTCCGGGAGTTGGTCATGAACAGGGAGGCCTGGCGTCCTGTGGTTCATGGGTTCACAAAGAGTCGGACACGACTGAGTGACTGAACTGAACTGAACTGAACTGAACTGAATGGTCTAGTGGTATTCCTTACTTTCTTCAATTTAAGTCTGAATTTGGCAGTAAGGAGTTCAGACTTAAATTGAAGAAAGTAGGGAATACTGAATTATGGGAAGGTCCTGTTGGAGAAACACAACCACCACCATTGTGGAATCCAGCATGCTGTGTACCAATGCCAATTAATACATTTCATTTATAAATAATAATAAATCAACACACGTGACAATATATTTGAGGAAAACATGAAATATGAAGGAGGTGGACAAAGAAGAACAAATAGAATAACGTAATAATTGACCCAAAAAAATCAGAGAAAGAAATAATTCAAAGAGAAAATAAATTAAACCTAATTCATATCCTGAGAGACAACTGAGATGAATATTGCTTCCATAAAACAAGAATAAACGGCCATGGAAACAAAAGAGATCTGAGATATAGACCACATCCTTAGAAATTTAAAATTCAGTGGACTGACTAAATTACAAATGGACATTAAATTATGACCATTAATTAAAAATTATTAAATAATTATTTATCAAACATAAATTTGTTCAAATTGCAGATCTAGAAATTCTCTCATAATGAATTGTCAAAGAAAAATGTGAGACATGGTGCACAGATTCAGGTAACCCTAGAAAAAAGAGTAACTAATCAACTGACAAAAAAGCCCTTGAACTATGAAAAAGATATAAATTTTCAGATTTAAATAGTCCATTCACTGCCCAAGAGGATAATAAGACTACATTTAGCAAATTTCATCATCAACATTAAAAATTCTATAGATTTCAAAGACGAAAAGAGATTTACAAAGAAAGGAGAATTGTAGGGAAGGAATATTCTTGTCAAAAAGTATAAGCAGTTATATATATATATATATATGAATTTTTATGAAAAATAAGTATTTTGAAACTAGAATTCTGTACCCAATCATATCATTAATCACCCATGCATGTCAAATATATTTTCAGACACTTTAAAACAGATAAATCTAATACCTATGAAAATTGCCCTAAAGACATTTCAACAAAACAGGGAAGACATTCAATAAAGATGGCAACATGTAAGACACACTAACATCAGAGTACAATCTAGAAAATTTGAGAAAATTAGTAATAAATGAAAATCCATTATATGTTCATATATAACACATTTTTTTCCTTTCAGCAGAAAATAATAATGACTCAAGGGGTAGTCAGTTATATTATTTAATTCTATGATAAACATTTGGGTAGTTTAATGGAAAGTGCTGTTTCTTGCTTTTCATGCTTTAATGTCATATAGAACATATTAAAGAGCAGAGACACTACTTTGCTGACAAAGGTCCGTCTAGTCAAAGCTATGGTTTTTCCAGTAACCATGTACGGATGTGAGAGTTGGACCATAAGGAAGGCTGAGTGTCAAAGAACTGATGCTTTTGAACTGTGACGTTGGAGAAAACCCTTGAGAGTCTCTTGGACTGCAAGGAGATCAAACCAGTCAATCCTAAAGGAAATCAACCCTGAATATTCATGGGAAGAACTGATGCTGAATGTGAAGTTCCAATGCTTTGGCTGCCTAATGCAAAGAGCTGACTCATTAGAAAAGGCTCTGATGCTGGGAAAAATTGAAGGCAGGAGGAGAAGGGGACAACAGGATGAGATGGTTGGATGGCATCACTGACTCGATGGACATGAGTTTGACCAAACTCCAAGAGATGGTGAAGGACAGGGAAGCCTGGCATGCTGCAGTCCTCGGAGTTGCAGAGTTGGACATGACTGAGTGACTGAACAACAACAGAGAAAATCTTTAAGATTATAGAGAAATGAGTATAAATGCTATAAATGTCACATCAAAAATATATAATGGACAAAAATTAGGAAATGTGGAAAAGAAAGTGCAAAGAAGGAAGCATGTTAATTCTAATTTTCTCTTTTAATAACAGACTTATTTTTTAGAGGTATGATATTAAAACATGCAAATTCAATTGCATCATTTAAATATTAAAAAAAAACTATCAGAATAACTAAAAGGAATACTGTGAATACAAGTAGGAGGTAAAGTAAATATAGTACATCCTCTGCTTTCCTAGAGAAGAGATAGTGAAAACTGTATACATTTTACATTTGGTAAATAAAATAATTTTTGAAGTTATAATGGTAATTACTGTAAAAGCTAAACTAAAAAACCATTAACTGTGGATGATTCTAAATTGTGAGTACACATGTGTGTGCTTATATGTGTCTTTGGTGTGAGAAACAAATGAGTTTTACTTTTTAAATTCTTCTGTAATATTTTATTTGGTATGTACATGTATTTTCTTGATAATGAGAGTATCAGGGAAAGGCAGTGTTATTAAGTGAAAGTTTCCAGAATACTTAGAAAAGTAATAAATATAGAGTTTCATATTTTTTCATGAAACAAATTTGAATATTTATTTTTTTAAGTATGGGGAAAGATTTTCTATGTACGAAAATCACAATGGTAGGTAACAGAATGGTAAATATTGTTAATGTATTAAAAAAATAAGTAAAATAGCAAATATAGACACATAAAATATATTTTATCAAAATGACTAAAAGATGCTATCTTTATTAAAGAATACTTACAAAACAGCAGAAACTTGGTTTCATATAAATAACTGGGACATGAACTGACAGTTTATAAAAGAATATGGATGAGCAGTAAATATATGAAAAAAAATCAATCTCAGTAATCTTCACTTTTTTTTTTTAATTCCATTTAGGATCATTGGATTGAAAGTTTTCTTTTCACTTTTTAGTAGGGGTATATATAAGCATAGGACTTGCCAGGTGGTGTAGTGGTAAAGAATCCACCTACCAGTGCAGAGACCCAAGAGACACGGGTTTGATACCTGGGTCAGGAAGATCCCCTTGAGTAGGAAACTGCAACCCGCTTCAGTATTCTTGCCTGGAAAATTCCATGGACAGAGGAGCCTGGCGGGCTACAGTCCATGGGGTCACAAAGAGTCGGCCACAACTGAACACACACACACACACACAAGCATACCCTTTCTGAAAATCCATTTTAAATGAATTTTTAAGAGCTTTATTAAAGCATGTCTCATCAATCCTGTGAAATACTTAGAAATGAAGTCAAAGACATGCACAAAATGACCATTATACTATTTATAATAGCAAGATAGTGGAAATTGCTTATCTCTAAGAAATAAAAATGTTTTTAATAAACTAAGGAAAATCTATTTTCTTAAGAGAGTGAAAACTGAAGCAAGGATTAAGTTGCTTAAATTTCACTCAGGAAGTGTCAGCCCAGTGTAGTGTGGGTGAAGGAAAAAAGGAAGTGAGTTGAAATCCAAAGCAATATCAAGCAATGCATTGCTGTGTTTGCTACTGTTTCAAATAAGCCACAGAGACCGAAGATATCTTCTGGAGGCAAGCTTAGGTAGCATGAAAGACCCTTCTGAAAGGGGAGTGGTCCTGGGAGTGGTTCACAGAAGAAAGAAAGGTGGGATACTTATCTATCCTGCTGTCTTCTGTTTCTTATTTCTTACTGACTGAAGTCCACCTCACGGTGGATAATCCCCCCCAATCTGGTGAGCACCCCTGAAGCTGGATTCTGCTCTTTACAATGAATTATTTCATCCACGTTCAAAAAGCACATGAATGATCTGGAGTGGCTTGGCCACCAGCCAGGAGAGTGAAAGAAGGAGACGGTCAAAGAAATATGGAGAGGCACACAAGGGTGGAGTCCCAGTAAAATCTAGATGGATCATGATCATGGAATCCTTACAAGGAAGTTTTCTAAAAATAAAGAATGTCACAGAAATGTTCATGGAATTATGTTGACTTATAGAAAAGTGAGAAAAAATGTCTATAAGTATGTTAGGAACCCAAGATCATGAGATAGCTATATGAATAAATAGGGAGATAGACTGATGGACACATCAATAATTTAGAAGCAAGTTTACTAACAATAAGTTGCTTCCTGTGTTAGGTGATTTTCAGCTTGGGGTTATTTTTTCCAAATAGTGCCTTCAGTGTTCAAAAATATTACCATGTTTTCACATTACTTTTATAATTAGAGTTAACCAGAAGCATGTATTACAAAACACAACTAAAGTAGTTACAACGGTATCTAATTTTACTAAGTTTTAGTAAGTTATATTTCAATATACATATTAAATTTCAGGAAACTTCAGACACTTCAGACATTCAGTCTTCAGAATGAAGACTCCATGGGGATGCATAAAATATAGAGTTTAAAAGACCAGTTGATGTGACAGATGTTCCTTTTCCATTGTGTCAGATGAAAATAACAGAATATCTTTTTTAGGAAGCTTTTTTTTTTGAGTAAAGCTCTCTAAATAAATCATCTATGTTAGTTTGACATATTATGAGATAAAATAAGAAATTATTTCACATTTGTGGTGAAATAATTTACACTGTGGTTCAAGAACCATTAAAAACACAAAGTAGAATCATTTATCAGTTGTAGTTATGCTTTTAGTAAAATAATCTCTGGTAAATTAAATTTAGATTATGTAAAAGAGCTGGACAAGATTCAAGGGCATTGAATCAAGGTACATCATGACATAATATACTTTTAGATGATGAATGGAAAAGGAAACCAAACATTTTAGCATTTTTATAGTTTAGCCAAATCTATATTCTTTCACTTTTGTTCTGATCAGATTTACACAAAATTAAGCTTTTAAAACAAAACAAAAGGTAGTCTTTTGCTTAGAGCCTTTTTGAATTACAATAATTTTTGAATGTCAGTAAAATTTTCTAAAGTCTGGTTACAGGTGTTTGTTTTGTTTTGGTTCCAATTTGTTTGATTTGTTTTCTGAAATTTCACCAGCATACCAGGAGCCCTAGATAATGGTTCCAAGGCATGAGAAAATGAATGGGTAACAAAAAGAGGGATTATAATAATAATAGCAAATATGTGAAGAACGAATGGAGCAGGGCAAAGGCTAATAGAGTTTTGCCAAGAGAATAGCAAACACCATCTTCCAACAATGCAAGAGATGACTCTGCACATGGACATCACCAGATGGTCAACACTGAAATCAGATTGATTATATTCTTTGCAGTCAAATATGGAGAAGCTCTATAAACTCAGCGAAAACAAGACCGGGAGCTGACTGTGGCTCAGATCATGAACTCCTTATTGCCAAATTCAGACTTAAATTGAAGAAAGTAGGGAAAACCACTAGACCATTCAGGTATGACCTAAATCAAGTCCCTTATGCTTATACAGTGGAAGTGAGAAATATATTTAAGGGACTAGGTCTGATAGACAGAGTGCCTGATGAACTATGGACGGAGGTTCGTGACATTGTACAGGAGACAGGGATCAAGACAATCCCCAAGAAAAAGAAATGCAGAAAAGCAAAATGGTTGTCTGAGGAGGCCTTACAAATAGCTGTGAAAAGAAGAAAAGCGAAAAGCAAAGGAGAAAAGGAAAGCTATACTCATTTGAATGCAGAGTTCCAAAGAGCAAGGAGAGATAAGAAAGCCTTCCTCAGTGATCAGTGCAAAGAAATAGAGGAAAACAATAGAATGGGAAAGACTAGAGATCTCTTCAAGAAAATTAGAGATACCAAGGGAACACTTCATGCAAAGATGGGCTGAACAAAGGACAGAAATGGAATGGACCTAACAGAAGCAGAAGATGTTAAGAAAAGGTGGCAAGAATACACAGAAGAACTGTACAAAAAAGATTTTCATGACCCAGATAATCACAATGGTGTGATCACTCACCTAGAGTTAGACATCCTGGAATGTGAAGTCAAGTGGATCTTAGGAAGCATCACTACGAACAAAGTTAGTGGAGTTGATGGAATTCCAATTGAGCTATTTCAAATCCTAAAAGATGATGCTGTGAAAGTGCTGCAATCATTATGCTAGCAAATTTGGAAAACTCAGCAGTGGCCACAGGACTAGAAAAGGGCAGTTTTCATTCCAATCCCAAAGAAAGGTAATGCCAAAGAATGCTCAAATACCACACAAGTGCACTCATCTCACACACTAGCAAAGTAATGCTCAAAATTCTCCAAGCCAGGCTTCAACAATTCATAAACTGTGAACTTCAAGATGTTCAAGCTGGTTTTAGAAAAAGCAGAGGAACCAAAGATCAAATTTTCAACACCCACTGGATCATCGAAAAAGCAAACGAGTTCCAGAAAAATATCTACTTCTGCTTTATTGACTATGCCAAAGCCTTTGACTGTGTGGATCACAATAAACAGTGGAAAAGTCTTCAAGAGATGGGAATACCAGACCACCTGATCTGCCACCTGAGAAATCTGTATGCAGGTCAAGAAGCAACGTTAGAACTGGACATGGAACAACAGACTGGTTCCAAATTTTGAAAGGAGTATGTCAAAGCTGTATATTATCACCCTGCTTATTTAACTTCTATGCAGAGTACATCTTGTGAAATGCTGGGCTGGATGAAGCACAAGCTGGAATCAAGATTACCAGGAGAAATATCAATAACCTCAGATATGCAGATGACACTACCCTTATGGCAGAAAACAAAGAAGAACTAAAGAGCCTCTTGATGAAAGTGAAAGAGGAGAATGAAAAAGTTGGCTTAAAATTCAAGATTCAGAAAACTAAGATCATGGCATCCGGTCCCACCACTTCATGGCAAATAGATGGGGAAATAGTGGAAACAGTGACAGATTTTATTTTGGGGGGCTCCAAAATCACTGCAGATGGTGACTGCAGCCATGAAATTAAAAGACACTTGCTCCTTGGAAGAAAAGTTATGACCAATCTAGACAGCATAGTAAAAAAGCAGAGACATTACTTCTGCCTAGTCAAAGCTATGGTTTTTCCAGTAGTCATGTATGGATGTGAGTTGAAGTATAAAGAAAGCTGAACGCCGAAGAATTGATGCTTTTGAACTGTGATGCTGGAGAAGACTCTTGAGAGTCCCTTGGGCAGCAAGGAGATCCAAACAGTCCATCCTAAAGGCAATCAGTCCTAAATATTCATTGGAAGGACTTGATGCTGAAGCTGAAACTCTAATACTTTGGCCACCTGATTCAAAGAACTGACTCATTGGAAAAGACCCTGATGCTGGGAAAGATTGAAGGCGGGAGGAGAAGGGGATGACAGAGGATGAGATGGTTGGATGGCATCACCGACTCAATGGACATGAGTTTGAATAAACTCTGGGAGTTGGTGATAGATAGAGAGGCCTGGTGTGCTGCAGTCCATGGGGTCACAAGGAGTCGGACAGAACTGATTGACTGAACTGAATTGAACTGAATATATCATTAGCGAAAAAAAACCATAAAGCAAAAAATGTGCATTAAAATCATATATAATATAACCACAGTTGTTTAAGAAAGCATTCCAATATCAAATGGCAAAGTTTATCAATGCAAAACTACAACTACTTTTATACCAACCTAATAGTCTCCTTGTTTCAGAACAGACCATTTTATCCAGAAAAACTTCTTGAACTTCATTCTGAGAACAAAATTACTAACAGCCAGCTGTTGTGTTTATGAGGTTGTAGACAGAAGAGCACACCTCCCAGGTGTTCTCAGTAAAGTTCTTTAAAATAATTATCTTGATAATTGACCCAGCGCTCAATCTGGCTTTGATATTTGTGGCCTCTCAGTTTAATCCTCCTGCTGTTTCCTTAAGAAGATCTGCTTACTTCTGGTGTTAGTTTCAGCGCTCTTGAATCTGTTTTTTTAATAGGAACCATCAGCTTTCTATCTACCAATAACTCGCATCTGAAACTAGGATATTTTCTTAACGGATTTTATTATGGTTTATATATAAAATATTTAAATTTATAAATAATATATGACTTCCCTGGTGGCTCAGATGGTAAAGCATCTGCCTACAATGTGGGAGACCTGGGTTCAATCCCTGGGTTGGGAAGATCCCCTGGAGAAGGAAATGGCAACCCACTCCAGTATTCTTGCCTGGAAAATCCCATGGATGGTGGAGCCTGGGTAGGCTACAGTCCATGGGGTCACAAAGAGTTGGACATGACTGAGTGACTTCACTTTCACTTTTTACTTTCAAATAATATATACTATATAAAAAAATAATCTTATGTGTGTGTGTGTATGTGTATAGACAGAAAGAGAGAGAGAGAGAGAACATTTATTATGAGGAATTGGCTCATATGATTCTGGAGTTTGAGAACTTCCATGATCTGCCATGTACAAAGTGAAGACTTGGGGAAACTGGAAGTGTAATTCAGTCTGAGTCTTTAGTCTCAGAACCAGGGGAGCAGATGGTATAAATCCCAATACAAGAGCCAGAGAAAATGAGATGAGATGTCCTAGTCCAAGCATTAAGGTAAGGTGATGGGGGAAATGTAACAGCTTAATTCCTCCTTCCTTTACCTTTTATGTTCTAGTGAGGCCTTCATCAGATTGGATGATGCCCATTCACACTGGACAGAGCAATTACTTTAGTGACTCTTCCAATCCAAATGCTAATCTCATTCAGAAAATGTGTCACAGACGTTCCAGGAATTATATGTAATCTGGGCACCCTGTGGCCAGTCAAGTTGACCAGTTAAAAGTTAACCAACACAAGCCTGATATGAGTCTCTATTTACTCATAGAGTATAAAGTTATATAGAAGATTTCGTGAAGTTCATATCCAATTTTTATACAAAAGTATTACCAACTTTTTGTTATTCTTATGAATGGAGTATATTTTTCATTATATTTCTAGCTACTTTT
The DNA here is from genome assembly GCF_019320065.1 of Cervus canadensis. Lineage (NCBI taxonomy): Eukaryota > Metazoa > Chordata > Mammalia > Artiodactyla > Cervidae > Cervus > Cervus canadensis. The sequence continues at coordinate 72,764,115 of NC_057419.1, read as the reverse complement.
GAGAATACACAGAATTTTCCATAATATTTACTTATTTTTACTCTTAACAATAAAATGCATTTTAAGCTGATAATTGTTGCAAACAATTTTCTGAGTTTTTATATAGATAGTATCCCTTGCAAATAATGGTAATTTTCTTTGTTACTTTCCAATCGCTATATCTCATTCTGTTTTCCCACATTATTCAATATACCAAGCCTAGCAGAGCAATTCCAAGAAACATGGTAGTAACATCACTTTTGTCAAATTTCACAGATGCACATTCACTGTTTTGTAATACAGATAACATGAAGATATTCATTGCTGTGTTAAGCAGGATCATTATATTTTTCCATTCATTCATTTTTAAGTAAATATTTCCTTTTTCAAATGCCTTTTTGGTGCATTGTTTTGTTTTTATATTTTCAAGACTTCCCCCACTACCTTGAACCCCTATGCATATTGAGTTTGTCAACCACAGTCTGATTATTTTCCAACCTTCTACAAATTTTAGAACGTGATGTTATGCTAGAAAAAAAAATAACATTATAGCTACTAACTATTTAGAATATATTGATATGTTTATTGGTCAATATGCTCAAAAGGAGGCTTCCCTTGTGGCTCAGAAGGTAAAGAATCTGCCTGCAATGTGAGAGACCTGGGTTCAATCCCCAGGTTTGGAAGATCCCATGGAAAAAGGAATGGCTACCCACTCCAGTAATATTGCCTGGAGAATTCCATGGACAGAGAAGCCTGGTGAGCTATACAGTCCATGGGATCGCAAAGAGTCAGACACAACTGAACAACTAACACTACTACTATGCTCTAAGGGTCACTTCTTACTTTCCTCCTGCCGTATTCTCTGTCTCAGGAGACTGAGTCCCACAGCTACATAGCCCATGCTCCCTTACCAATTAGTGACTGACTGAGTTCTGCCAATGGGGGCTAGAAGCAGAATATTTGAGGGTAAGTGCCGAGTGGAAGCCAGATTCTAGGGTATTTCTCCCACCTCTCTGCTTCAGATTGCCATCTTACTGTGTCTGCATCTCCTTGTTGTAACTTGCAGCAACTCTCCTTCTTGCTAAGCTCCAGTTCCTACTAGAAGGCTCTTACTCCTGTTCCTTTGTGCCACTGTTTCCTATCCTTGCCCCCCTAGCACTAGGTTTAGTAATGGTAAACTGGGAACAGTGATAGTAATCCTCGGCTAACTGCCAAATTGCCTCGCAGTCCCTTGTTCTCCCTTTCAGTTCTTCTAGCATATTCTGAACATTATATTCCCAATATTAAATTTCCGCTATTGAACTCCATAGCTTAAATTCTCTTTATGCCTGGTCCCTAACTGATACATATACTTTTTTTTAATGAAAACTGTTACTTAATAATTAGCTACAGAGGAGATGGAGCAGAAATCATTCAAAGTCATCATCATAAGAAACAATAAAAATGTAAGTTGAAAATAAAGACATTAACATTTCCTTTTAATACTTTTTATATCTAATAATTCCATCTTCCAACTAAAAAAAGCACTTGAATATCTAGTAAATGAAATAACTTTATAAAAAGGGAGATTCACAAGTTCATATATAGATTCATGTACCTTAATTTTCAGTCTAGATGTATAAAGTGGAATGCATCATATATACCAGAAAATCATTGAGCTTCATTTATTTATCTTTGATAAACAATCTATAATTAGTGGTCACAGAAGAAGAATTTTATGAGGTTATGATAACTCGAAAAGGTTTCCCACTTTAAAAGTATATTTTCCCAGTGCACCAGGCCCAAGCACTTGTCTCATGCATCCAACCTGGGCTGGTGATCTGTTTCACCCTAGATAATATACATGTTTTGATGCTGTTCTCTCAAAACATCCCACCCTGGCCTTCTCCAGAGGGATCGGGTAGAGAGGGAGGTGGGAGGGGGGATCGGGATGGGGAATACATGTAAATCCATGGCTGATTCATGTCAATGTATGACAAAAACCACTACAATACTGTACAGTAATTAGCCTCCAACTAATAAAAATAAATGGAAAAAAAAGAAAAAAAGTCAAAAAAAGAAAAAGTCATAATATGTTATAATAAACCTTTTGATCACAAAAAAAAATGTATATTTTCATCAAAAGTCCTCAGGATATATAAGTAAACACAGAAGCATGATATGATGAAAATAAAGTAATTCCCAACCACATTGTTTTTGTACTTTTTAACATATGAATTTATATGTTTAAAATACTTGTCTTAGATGAGTCATGTTAATTTTTTAAAGCTCATTTTCATATTCTATTGGGAAGGCAGACTGAAATTAACAAAGGCAAGCATATTTTACAATGAGATTCATTTGCTAATACTTTCAGAAGAAGAATGGAAGGAAATTAATATGTTAGAATACATAACGAGTTGGAGTATCAGCATTGATCTAAATGAACTCATTTTATTACTTTTCTTGTTTCTTTTTCAGTGAAAGATTACAAATAATTTGGTTTCATATCCCTTTATTTGTTGAAGTAGATTTATTTTGAATCTCTACTTTCCTTAAAATGTTAGGCTTTTATCTTTATCTAAATAATCAAAGACTTTTGCTAATATATCCAACTTGCCTAGGACTAAATCTCATTAAAATTAATTAAAGTTATTCTAACAACTTACTTTATAAAACCTATAAGTTGCAGTAATGCCATGAGTTAGTTTATTTAAAAACAGAAACTCACTTTAACAGGAAAGTTCAATTTTGAGAGAATTTGAATTCATGATATTGTATATTATAATAATAAACTCAATATCAAGGATTACAATTGTCAGTAAATTTTTAAATGAGATCAGCATGTAAATTTTCATAATGGATAAAAGGAAATAAAATTTGAATTGTTTCATAAATGTATATGATAGTTACTTTGAAGATTTTAAGATCATCACAGAAAAGAAACAATAGCTGCATCTCCTTGATGCATTATTCTTTTTTGATAGTTTTTCAAAAAATATTTATTTGTTTACTTTCACCTCTTTTTTCACATTTATACATGTAATTTATGCCCTTGACTTTTATTGAAATAATTTAGGGATTCTATTAAAAAATAAAGTGTGCAGTAGTGGAGGGAAACCTAGTAATGATGTCATTCTCCCTTGGGAAACAAAAGAGAGAAGAAGGAAGAATTGCACATGAAATTGGCTTTTATGCACATCCTTAGCCGGGATGAAAGGAAAGACACACCAGTCTCTCAAAGCTGTAATGCTGTCAATCAATCTTCTTAATCCCAGGACTGTGAGAACTTAATGTCATTGTCTCTCCCAGATAACTCACCACACTCTTGGACCAGTATCTATTAAACAGTTGCCACCATGAGACTTTGGTGTCTTAGAGAATAGGGACAGAAAGTTCTATATAGCCAGTACATAGGATAGTGCTCACCACATATAGATATTTAATAAAAGTTGTTAAAATAAGTGATTAAATGCCCAGCAAAGAAGTACAGTATGGTGTAGGATTTCTAGCAAGTCAGTTTTTTTTTTCTTTTTTTTCAGTTGGTTCTAGCATTGCTTCAAGTATGGTTTTCTGAGACAGAGGTGAATAGTCATCTATTCTGCTGCATGCAAGTGTGTTTAAGCTTTTAGCTTAGCCTTCTTATTAAGTTATATATTTCAATATTTACATTTAAGAGGATTAATCTAACAAAAATAAAACTTTTCACAGCCAAAAAGAAAGGAAACAGAATTTAATGGCTCAGAAACTTACAAAGAGCTTTCTTACATATTACTGAATATATAATCCATGCTAAATGTGCACCAGTATCTGTACTTTCTAGAGAAAGTTTCATAGATAGCCTTTGCCCTAGGAAATTTACAGTCTGGGGAAGCATAATTAGACATGGAACATACACTCTTTGTCAACACTCATGTATCAGTATTATAAAATCATGACTAAGAAAGTCCCCTGAAAACACAACAACCCAAACCTATGGGACACTGTAAAAGCAGTGCTAAGGGGAAGGTTCATAGCAATAGAGGCTTACCTCAAGAAACAAGAAAAAAGTCAAATAAATAACCTAACTCTACACCTAAAGTAACTGGAAAAGGAAGAAATGAAGAACCCCAGGGTTAGCAGAAGAAAAGAAATCTTAAAAATTAGGGCAGAAATAAATGCAAAAGAAACAAAAGAGACCATAGAAAAAATCAACAAAGCCAAAAGCTGGTTCTTTGAGAAGATAAATAAAATTGACAAACCATTAGCCAGACTCATCAAGAGACAAAGGGAGAAGAGTCAAATTAACAAAATTAGAAATGAAAATGGAGAAATCACAACAGAAAATGCAGAAATACAAAGGATCATAAGAGACTACTATCAGCAACTATATACCAATAAAATGGACAACTTGGAAGAAATGGACAAATTCTTAGAAAAGTACAACTTTCCAAAACTGAACCAGGAAGAAATAGAAAATCTTAACAGACCCATCACAAGCTCGGAAATTGAAACTGTAATCAGAAATCTTCCAGCAAACAAAAGCGCAGGACCAGACAGCTTCACGGCTGAATTCTACCAAAAATTTAGAGAAGAATTAACACCTATCCTACTCAAACTCTTCCAGAAAATTGCAGAGGAAGGTAAACTTACAAACTCATTCTATGAGGCCACCATCACCCTAATACCAAAACCAGACAAAGATGCCACAAAAAAAGAAAGCTACAGGCCAATATCACTGATGAACATAGAGGCAAAAACCCTTAACAAAATTCTAGCAAACAGAATCCAAAAACATATTAAAAAGATCATACATCATGACCAAGTGGCCTTTATCCCAGGGATGCAAGGATTCTTCAATATCCACAAATCAATCAACGTGATACACCACATTAACAAATTGAAAGATAAAAACCATATGATCATCTCAATAGATGCAGAGAAAGCCTTAGACAAAATTCAACATCCATGTATGATAAAAACCCTCCAGAAAGCAGGAATAGAAGGAACATACCTCAACATAATAAAAACTATATATGATAAACCCACAGCAAAAAATTATCCTCAATGGTGAAAAATTGAAAGCATTTCCCTTAAAGTCAGGAACAAGACAAGGGTGCCCATTCTCACCACTACTATTCAACATAGTTTTGGAAGTTTTGGCCACAGCAATCAGAGCAGAAAAAGAAATAAAAGGAATCCAGATTGGAAAAGAAGAAGTAAAACTCTCACTGTTTGCAGATGACATGATCCTCTACATAGAAAACCCTAAAGACTCCACCAGAATATTACTAGAGCTAATTAATGAATATAGTAAAGTTGCAGGATATAAAATTAACACACAGAAATCCCCTTCATTCCTATACACTAACAATGAGAAAACAGAAAGAGAAATTAAGGAAACAATTTCACTCACCATTGCAATGAAAAGAATAAAATACTGCAGACACCAAGACTACATAGGGATGCTTCCACACAAGGATACTCTATCAAGATAATTAGATAAACAACCGTTTCACCTAATTTCATACAGAGACAGTAAGTTATAAGAGTAAAGTGTATAGCAATACAAGTTTATTTCAAGAAACAAGAAAAATGTCACATAAAAACGTAACTTCCATCTAGAGGAATAACATAAAGAACAAAGCCTAAAGCCAGCTGAAGGAGGGAAATAATAAAGATCAGAGAGGAAATAAGTAAAATAGAGACACAGAAGCAACAGGTAAGATCAATGAAACCAAGAGTTGACTTTTTGAGGAGATAAACAAAATTTTTTTGTTTTTTAGCCAAACTCATTAAGCAAAAAAGAGAGAGCAAACAAACAAAAAAAGAAGTTATAACTGGTATTATAGAAATACAAAAAATCGTAAGAGAGTACTATGACCGATTATGCACCAAAAAATAAGACAACCTAGAAAAAATGGACAAATTCTTAGAAACATACAATCTTCCAAGACTGAATCAGAAGGAAACAGAAATTCTGAACAGACCATTTACTGGTATTGAAATTGAATCATTAATCAAAAAACTCCCAACAAACAAAAGTCCAGGACCAGACAGCTTTAAAGGGAAATTCTACCAAACATTCAAAGAAGAGTCAACACCTATCCTTCTCAAACTTTCCAAAAAAATCAAAGAAGGGGACACTTTCAAACCCATTCTATGAGGCCAACATTTTCTTGATACCAAAATCAGACAAAGACACTACAAAAAAAAGAAAATTGCAGGCCAGTATCTCTGGTGAACATAGATGCAAAAATACTAAAAAATGAATTTAATAATACATAAAAAGGAGCATACACCATGATAAGGTGGGATTTAGTTCAGGGTTAAATATTTGCAAATAAATCAACATGATATGCCACATTAACAAAACAAAGGATAAGAATCACATGATCATCCCAATAGATGGCAAAAAAGCATTTGACAAAATTCAACATCCATTTATGACTAAAAACACTCAAAAAGTGGGTATAGAGAGAACATAATAAAGGTCATTTATGACAAACCCAAAGCTAACATCACAGTCAGTTGTAACTGAAGGTTTTTTCTCTAGGATCCGGAACAAGAAAAGAATGCTCACATTTGCTATCACTATTCAATGTAGTATTGGAAGTCCTAGCCACAGTAAATCAGCAAAGATAAAGAAATAAAAGGCATCCAAATTGGAAGGAAAGAAGTAAAACTGCAACTGTTTGATAGTGACATGATACTACACATAGAAATCTCTAATATATAATATTTATATTTAGTATGCTTCTCTGAATTGATAGATTAAGCAAGTAAAACATGTATAAAATACAGGTGATTTTAACAGCTTTAAATTTAATGTACAGAATATATACAGAACATTTCATCCAATAAACTCATAACACACATTTTTTTTCAGGCACACAGGGAACATCCAAAATCATTGACCATATACTAGACCATAAAGCAACTTTAAGGGAATTCTAAAGAATTTAAATAATGTAATATAATCACAATGTCTTCCCTAGTGGCTCAGAGGGTAAAGAGTTTGCCTGCAATGCAGGAGACCCTAGTTTGATCCCTGCATCGGGAAGATCCCCTGGAGAAGGGAATGGCAACCCGCTCCAGTACTTTTACCTGGGAAATTTCATGGACAGAGGAGCCTGGCAGGCCCCAATCCATGGGGTTGCAAAGAGTTGGACATTACTGAGCAACTAGCAAACACGCTCAATCACAATGTAATTAAATAAAAATATCAATAATGAATAAATAAATCAAAACTTCCAGAGAGATAGGGAAAGAAGCATGATGGAGTATTATATATTAGAGTAGTATGCATGCATGTGTGCTAAGTCGCTTCAGTTATGTCTGACTCTTTATGACCCTATGGACTGTAGCCTACCAGGCTCCTCTGTCCATGGGATTCTCCAGGCAAGAATACTGGAGTGGGTAACCCTTCCTTTCTCCAGGGAATCTTCCCAACCCAGGGATTGAACCCACGTCTCTTATGTCTCCTGCATTTGCAGGAGGGCTCTTGACCACTAATACCACCTAGAAAGCTCACTAAAGTAGTGTATAAGATTGAACTAGGAGTATGGGATTAACAGATACAAACTACTATACATAAAATAGAGAAGTAACAAGGAGTTACTGTATAGCACAGGTAACTGTATCCAATATCATATAATGATCTACAAAGGAAAATAATCTGAACAAAATACATACAACTAAATCACTTTTCTGTACACTTGAAGCTAACACAATATTGTCAATCAACTAATTCAATTTTTAAAAAAATCATGGGGCAGAAAGAATACCATTGAAAAACAAGATGAAAACAAAACAAAAAGCATAAAGATACATACATATATACATATATTAAGACATAAAGATTCAAAAGAATTATTGCCAAGGTTAGGAAGACCCTATCAAGTTTCTTTCACATATGAACTATAAAATGTGGGATCTTTTCAAGTTACCTTGTACAAGGACTGCGAAAGACTTTCAGTCTAGTTGCACTGAACTCTGCTTCTAGGGAACACTCAAACTTCATTAAGGAGAACAGGTGGCTTGCAAATAAATCAAGGGCCATTTACCCCTACTTTTTTCAAAGAAAAGGAGAAGGATAATTTCTTAAGTGAACTCAAGAACAGAATCTAAGACAAGAAATTAAAAGCAGGAATGTGGATCCTCAAAAGTAGGTGTGAAAGAATAGGGTCAGTGAAACAGAAAATAGGGAAATCCCAGAAAAAGTGCTCCCAGTTTTGGAGAATCCTCTGAGGTAAAGTAAGCAGAGAGATGTTGGCAATGTGCAAATGAAATGTCCATCACACCCCAGCTATGTCAGAGGTGTTGCCAGCCACCAAGTGTGTGTTACAGTGAGATATTTGGGAATCAAAATGGGCTCTATGCATGCTATTACTAAGTCGTGCCTGCTTAATGGCTTTAGGTCCCCCTTTCACTCTTATTCTTAAGTCTACTTTGTTGTAACTCTATGTAAAAGTATTTGTCCCTATGGAGTAACTTCAGTACTCCATATGATGATGCACAAAACTCTTCAAATCTAGCCCAATTGCCACCATATTATTCCACATTCCCTTGATAACTAGGATTACAAGAATTGGAAAATGAGCAGAAGATCTGAATACACATTTTTGCAAAGAAGACATACAGATGGCTAACAAGCATATGAAAAGATGCTCAACATCACTAATCATTAGAAAAGTACAAATCAAAGCTCCAATAAGGTATCACCTCGCACTAATCAGAATGGCTGTCACCAAAATGTCTACAAATCATAAATGCTGGAGAGGGTCTGGAGAAAAGGAAACCTTCCTACACTGTTGATGGGAATGTCAGTTGGTATAATCACTATGGAGAACGGGATGGAGGTTCTTTAAAAAACTAAAATTAGTGCTACCATATGATCGAGCAATCCCTCTCCTGAGCATATATCCAGGGAAAACCACAATGGGAAAAAATACGTGCACCTCAATGTTCACAACAGCACTATTTACAATAGTCAAGGCATGAAAATAACTCAAGTGTCCATCAACAGATGACTGGCTTAAAAAGATGTGGTATACATATACAATGGAATATTACTCAACCATAAAAACAAATGAAATCTTTCCATTTGCAGCAACATGGATGGACTCAGAGGATACCATACTAAGTGAAGTAAGTCAGACCGAAAGACAAACAATATGTGATGTCACTTATATGTGGAATCTAAAAAATATTCCATATGAATCTATATACAAAATGGAAACAGACTCACAGACGTAGAAAACAAACTCACAGTTACCAAAGAGGAAAGACATGGGGGAGGGATAAATTAGGAATATGGGATTAACAGATACAAACTACTATTTGCAAAATATATGGGCAAAAAGGAGTTACTATATAATACAGGGAACTATATTCAGTATCTTATGATCTGCAATGGAAAATGATCAGAAAAAAATATATATATAACCAAATCACTTTGCTGTATACCTGAAACTAACACAATATCATAATAACCATTAAAAGTTTTACATAAAAATTTTAAGACTCTATAGATAAAATATTTACAATTAATAAATAAAATCATCAAGATTTGGACACAGCTGAATAAAAAGAAATTACCTGTATTCTTATGTTATCATTTAAATAAACAAATAAAAATGTGCTTAATGAAAACATTTACTAAGTCATCTAAAGAAATAAAATATCCAGAAGTAAATTTAGCAAATGTGAGCAAAGATGTCTTTACAAAATATAGCTGAGAAAAATTAAAGATCTAAATAATTATTCATTGATTAGCAAACTGAATGTTTTAAAGACTCCTCCTATTATCAGTGCACTCCCAATCAAAATTTCTGCAGTTTTTTAAAAATGGAAATTGACCCTCTCACACTGTTGGTGGGAATGCAAACTAGTACAGCCACTATGGAGAACAGTGTGGAGATTTCTTAAAAAACTGGAAATAGAACTGCCATATGACCCAGCAATCCCACTTCTGGGCATACACACTGAGGAAACCAGATCTGAAAGAGACACGTGCACCCCAATGTTCATCGTAGCACTGTTTATAATAGCCAGGACATGGAAGCAACTTAGATGCCCATCAGCAGACGAATGGATAAGGAAGCTGTGGTACATATACACCATGGAATTTTACTCAGCCATTAAAAAGAATTCATTTGAATCAGTCCTAATGAGATGGATGAAACTGGAGCCCATTATACAGAGTGAAGTAAGCCAGAAAGATAAAGAACATTACAGCATACTAACACATATATATGAAATTTAGAAAGATGGTAACGATAACCCTATATGCAAAACAGAGAAAGAGACACAGATGTACAGAACAGACTTTTGGACTCTGTAGGAGAAGGCGAGGGTGGGATGTTTCGAGAGAACAGCATCGAAACATGTGTAGTACCTATGGTGAAACAGATCACCAGCCCAGGTTGGATGCATGAGACAAGTGATCGGGCCTGGTGCACTGGGAAGACCCAGAGCGATCGGGTGGAGAGGGAGGTGGGAGGGGGGATCGGGAGGGGGAACACATGTAAATCCATGGCTGATTCATGTCAATGTATGGCAAAACCCACTACAATACTGTAAAGTAATTAGCCTCCAACTAATAAAAATAAATGAAAAAAAAATTTTTTTTAAATGGAAATTGACAAGTTGACTCTAAATGTGTATAGAAATACGAAGAGCCAAGCATAGCCAAGGCAATCTTGAAGAAGAGCAAAAATTTGTTACTTACACTACCAGATATCAAAAATGATTTTAAAAACTACAGTAATTAACACAATATGGTACTTACAAAAGAAGAGTAAAACAGGCCAATAGAGAAGACCAGAGAGTTCTGAAATAGACCCACATATATACAAGCACTTGATTTATGACGACTGAATGCATTGAAAAAAGAAGTGCCTATTTGTAAAAGGTACTGGATCAACAGAATATTTATGGAGTGGGGGGGACTTGATTTCTATCTCACAATAGAACTAACAAATAAAAAAACTCAGTTGTAGATGAATTGCATATCTGTTAGAGTTAAAACAATACATCAATTATACTTCAATGAAAAATACATATATAGTGCTTAGAAGAATATGTGTTAGAACATCTTCATAACCATGAAACAGACAACAATTTCTTAAATAGGATACAAAAATAATAGTCAAAACTTTTAGGGCTTCCCTGGTGGCTCAGTGGTAAAGAATCCGCCTGCCCATGCAGGGGACACAGGTTCCATCCCTGACTGGGGAAGATCCCACATGCCGCCGAGCAACTAAGCCTGTGTGCCACAACTACTGAGGCTGTACTCTAGACCCTGGAAGCTGCAACTACTGAGCCCATTTGCTGCAATTACTAAAGCCTGTGCATCCTAGAGCCCGTGCTCTGCAACAAGAGAAGCCACTGCAGTGAGAAGTCTGCAGATGGCAAAGAAGAGTAGCCCCTGCTGGCTGCAACTAGAAAAAATGCCCATGCAGCAATGAAGACACAACACAGCCTAAAAGAAATGAATAAATATATTTTTAATAGTGATAAAATAGGATATATTAAGATTGCCAAACTTTTGGGATCAACATACACAGGAGAATGAAAAAGCAAGCCCCAAAATGGGAAAAGATAAATTCCCTACAAACTTCTAACAGTCTTTACGTTCAAATTGCCGAGAGAACTATAAGACAATAATAAAAAGGGAGACAACGCGATTGAAAAATAGACAAAGACCTGAATAAGCACTTAATAAAAGAGAATATCCAAATGGTCAATAGTTATATGAAAAGCAGTTATTTTATTCCTTCAATTTATATAAAGTTCAAAAACTGGCAAATTTATCTCTTAGAACTTTAAAAAGTTATGATAGTAGTCATCTTTTGGAAGAAGTAGCAACTGGAAGGAGGGATGTTGGGGGCTTCTGAATTTTAGGAGCAGATGGCATGTCTGCAGCAATTTTTTTTCACAGTACTGTCTGTCGTGGTTCTTTTTCTTGATCTGGACAACAGTTACATGGATGTGTTCAGTTTCTGAAAATACACTGAGCTGTATCTATGATTAGCTCACTTTTGTTTTTATGTACAGTAAATTTCAATAAAAGTTCTAAACACACATATTAACAAACTAAAACAACAGCAACAACAGAAGCTGCACTGCAAAAATTTTTTAAAAAACCAAAAAAAAACAAAAAACAAAAAAAATGGTACATCAGCTGTTTATGATTTTGCCTGGTAAATATATTACAAATTTAAGGGTTCAGTTCAGTCGCTCAGTCGTGTCCGACTCTTTGCGACCCCATGAACCGCAGCACGCCAGGCCTCCCTGTCCATCACAAACTCCCGGAGTTTACTCAGACTCATGTTAAAGAGTAGAAAAATATTAAAGAGCATTTGGGAGAGAAAACAATCTTTATAATATGACTTCAAATTCAGAAATCTTATATAAGTGATAAATATGATAGTTTTAACTACAAAGAATTAAAATTCTGTATGCAAATTAAATGAACAAAGCAAAAATAAAGATGCAGAAAGTGTTTGCCACAAATACTACAGAAAATTTAAAATACTGTGAATAAACTTTAAAATGTATCTTTATAGGCTATATCTGGATATGAAATAATGGGTAATTTTAATCTCTTCTTTGGATAATCCCTTACTTTTAAAAGTAAGCATGCTTAATTTTAATATCTTATTATGAATTTTTAAAAATATATAATATTTATCCATAAATAAATCTGAACTCCCCTTGCATGTATTCTTATTTCCTAATACAAGTTGATTTTTATTTCACAAATTATTATAATATTTTAGTTCACTGATTATCATCACCCATTACTTCATATGACCCATATCCATTCTTGGTAAGCATATCTCTCGATATCCATACTGTTGCCTTCTCAAATATTGTGTATATCCTTGAAATCTTAAATATATATGTATCTAATATTTTACTAAGACACTTCTCATAGTGAACAAATGAGCAGCAGATTCTCTGGCTAAAAAGGTATTTTAAAGTAATAAAAGTCAGTTACTTTAATCACATGCCATAATAAAAATCAATGAAAAGGTATGCACTCCTAGAAAATAGTCTTTTTGATAGATTTTTGTGTAGCATGTGAAACAAATTCACTAAAAAGTTTACTCTTTCTTAAACATGAATATCATAGAGGGATAATAATGTTATATATTAGAGTCTCTTTCAATTTTATGCGCTTTGCTCCATTGCAACAGTCATTGACTGAAGTCTTGAAACTTCTGTGATTCTAGTCCCATCGTTCCAATATCAGGCTATGAGATCTCACGATCTGTGTCTATAACAACTGAAAAACTTTGTTCCCTTGAATATCTTTCAAATTACTTTCACAATACACCATTGTTAGTTATGATTGTTATATTCCATAAATATTCCATGAAACAATACCAGCTATCCATACCAGAGTCTATAGCCTCCTTTTAATGTCCCGTGAGATACAATCACCTACACACCAGTGAGTTTACCATTTATAAACAAGGCAATCATGAAAAATCTGAAATGCTTCAATGTGGAGTTCTAAGTCTCTGAAATAAAATATTAACATCTTTGTCTTGGAATTCATATGGGGGAGAACCACATAGATCACGAGTTTAAACTAGGCATTCGTGTATCAAACGAACCATGAAAACCACAGATAAGCATTTTAGAAATAGATGGTACATCTGCAACATTTTTCTTACCGAACTGTATCTGCTGTGGTTTCTTTCTCAGTTATTAATGTTACCATGACACTCAGCTGACATTTTAAAGTTATTAATGACAGAGCCACATGTCAACAGACATCGTTTTGTTGGGGTATCGACTAAAACATACAAATGTGAATGACTGGACTCTAACCTGGCTTTTTTCTTCTCCATTTTGATTTCCACCTTCTTTTCCAGGATCTTAAATTAATTAGTCTGATTTGCTAATGAGATTCAGGCCATTCACTTTTGTCTTTCAGTTGTCTCTGGCCCCCAAAATGTAAGCAACTCAATGAGAGTTAATGTGAGAGTAAAATACTAGAATTTCATAAGCTATTAAACATCATTCTATTATGCAGTCTACATAATGGATGAGGATTATTCCCCAAAGTATTTCAGAAATTCTAAATAAACCTAAAGATTTGAGGGTCTGCCAGTGGCATTTATAATTCATTTCTCTGAGTGTTCTATTCAGCCAATATTTACTTCAGCTTACAATGTGCAAGACATAGCAATCAATGTTGCAAAGAATATAAAGGTGAGTAAGGTACAACTCTTACACTCTTTAAGAATGCAAATGAGTATGTTGATATGGTTCTTAAATGAAGTACCTCTTCTAATTATTTTCTTCTTCTAAATCAGTGGTATAATGCATTCATATTCTGGAACCTCTGGTTAGAAATGAAAAACCAGCTCCTCTATCACATTCTTATCATCCAATTAGTAAATGAATGTTGTGTATGTCCACATTACATCAAATATTTTATCATTTCCACAATTTTAATTCTCAATAAGTGAGTTGTTAAACTTGTTTCTAAACTACAAGCTGTTAAGAAATGTAAGTACTTAGAGGATAAAAGGGCAGATTAACTATTAATGTAATGTGTCTGCAATAGTTGACACCCTACTTAGCATGACCATTATGTACTACAGCCTACAAAATTATTCTTCATGATCCCACAACAGAGCTAGAGTGCCATATGGCCATGCTTGTTTTTCATCAAATAATTTTTACATAAACAGCTGGTGAACTGTTTTTATTGTAACAGTGCACATATTTTTTGAGACAGTTGGGAAGGATTGATGCAACTCTAGTCACTGCCTGTTTTTATGTCAGTGTTAAGGAGAAATTTAAATTCATATTTTTTAAATGTGGATTTTTGTATCCTTTTTGCCATGGTCAGTTCATAAGAAAGATTTTTTAATGCAGTGCAGGAATTATTGGCATATTCATAAACTTGTAGCAAAAAATAGAGATTAATCATAAGGGATCTTCAGTTTAACATGGCATATTCAGTGTTTTTATTTTTACACCCCATGAATTTTTAGAGGGAGAGCTGATATGTTTTGGACTATTTTATAGGCAGTTTTAATATGACTATATTTGGTTTTGAAACAGCTTCAACACATTCTGATAAGTGATATAATAACCAGGAGATTTTTAGCAGTTTTGTATGTATCTGTGATTTGAGCTGATTCAAAGACTATTTAATCCAAAAGTACCCCCATCCTCCTTGACAAGAACTTTCATCAGTTAAAATACTAGTCGTTTCAAAAATGCAAGTAGAGGCATTTTCTTTCGAATTACGAGGTAATGATGATCCCTCCTTAGACTGTTGTAAGGAGATGGTCATAGTTATTAGAATGCTAAATGTTAAATTTTGAAATCTAATTTTATATTTAATATTACAAAAATCTCCCTATAGCCAAAGGCTACTCCCATTAGAACACTGGTAAGGATTAATGTGTTATTATATCTCACTGATTCCTTATTTACAGGATATTAGAGAACATATGATGCCTCATTAGAGAAGGAAATGAATACTTATTATTGCGGCATTGAAAAGCTTAGAAGTTTGCGGTCAGAGCAATCAAGAACATCTACCTGTCACAAAGTAATGGTCAGTGTGTGTAAAATGCAAGAAAAAGGTTTTTCCTAACCATCTAGCTTTCATTATATTCACCTATCTGACCTTTATATCTTTGATTAATTCCATTTAGGGGAACATAGACGTTTTCATGACAGCTTATTTTGATACACAAAATGGAAAAACAAAGGATCTTTTTTCATTTTGCTTAACCTTTAACTTCCACTTGAAGAAACTCACCTGGAATAAGCATTTCGACAGTGAGTGCATTTTGTGAGTCAACAGTCACTTAAACATATAATTCCTGAAACCAATTTTTTTACGTGGATTTTTAATTTATGTCCTACTGTTTATATTCTCTCAATAAAATGTGCACTAGATGGATGTTAAGAAAATGGATTGAGACAATACATTTTTGCAAAGGTGATTTTTCCACAAATAATCCATTCCTATTACTTCATCAAAAGTTTAGGTCTAAGGAGAGAATCAACTAGCCAAATGACTATTAAATAAAACATATAATGATTAGGGACAATTCTCTATGGGTTGCTTGCATTTCTGTGTATCTTGTGAGACATTGGTTGCCTTTTGTTGCAGATGATTTTTCAACAAAGTCTGTGTGGCAATCAGCCTTGGAAGATATAAATAATGTCTCCAGAGCAGGGGGAAGGCATGATTTCTCCCCATTATACAAGATTCAGGTTTCCTAAGCACAGGGATCCTCTCCTGCAACGCACTGTACGTTCTGGTGTCACCTAGACCTCTTCGTGTCACTCTGGTTACTGGGACTTGGGGAACCGGTGTAAGAAAATGCCATACTCTAGCCACTACCACCGCTATGAGTAATAATGTGCTTTGTCTCTTACCCAAGAGTCTTGTGTTTTCTGCCAGCATCCATGAAACGGTGACAGGCTAACTTGTTATAGAGAATAAAAATCTTATCCTCTTCACAGTTCTTGACAGCAACCATATATCTCTATTTTTTGTTTGTTTGCAAACAACAAATAAACAAAATCAGCCTTTAAAATAGCATTTAAATTTCATTTTGCTTCTATTTTTGTTTTAATATGTATCATAAGTTTGAACATCTTCAAATCATTTAACTAGCTTCAAATATATCATTAAAAACTGAGATATGTAACATGGTGAAGTGCAAAAGTGTACATCAAGTAATATACTTTTCACACCAGTCATTTATCAAAGCAATTCTACAACCATTTTAACTTGTCTACTTATAGCACAAGTAGTTTTTTGTTTTTAACAGAACAACAAACTCATTGAGGTTAAATAATGATTAAAAAATGAACCCTTTATTCTTACATATACATTATTTTTAATTATGTCCATATTTTTTACTTTAAATGTTGTCAGAACTGTAAGAATATGTATGTGTATATATTACATATTTATAGATCCTTTGGATCTAAATTTATATATATTTCAGTATTATTTATATATTTATGGTATACATAAATTTATGTATTTTTATTCACACACATTTGAGGAATATATGTGAATATTTAAGTTACATCACTATAAGCTCCTTTGCTAATTATGTGCCTAAATCTGAATTTCTTCTGTATTGAAGCAGAATAAACAATTTTAAATTGTAGGCAACAAATTCATTCTACTCATAATTTGCATCGATTATCTTATATAATTATCTAAATAGCTGTTCACAATGTATGGTATTATGTGCAAGAATATGGGGTAACAAAGGTATTTAACTACTGAAAAATTTCATGACTTTCTGTCATAGACTCTTGTCTTATCCCCTTCCTCATGTATTTTCTTTCTTTAAGTACTGCACGATTTCAAATGTGTTTATGGAGGAGGGGGGAATGTAGTTTTATATCTAGGTGTGATGCGGCAGATATCATCACTGAGTTCCGTATTCACGTGGGCAGCAGCACTACTAATTCCACGTCACAGTTATCTATACTACTATCATGCTGGCTACAGTCATCAGTAGTTTAGATATCTTCTCCCTGGATTTCATCAGCTTCAGGATTAATTTCCTGGCCTCACTGTTCAGGATACTGGTGCTGGTTGAGTTAGAGATTTGGACAACATCACAAAGCTGTTTCTATCACCGACCAACAAAGACTACTCTAAAGAAGAAGCCCAGTTTTAGTCAATCATTTTTAGCAGTTGCACTTGATGTCATTATGGGAAATTTGGAAGCGAGAATTAGAGGGCATTTTTAATCCCTTAAGAAACTTTACTAGCTCAGTAGACTCTGAATACTGTTGAATCTTCTTCAGAGATAGTATCAGCATGATGCCATGCTTAGGAACCCATATAAGTCAACATGAAGAAAGAGACCTTGGACATTCATTACAATACTATCAGTTGAGAATGTTTGAAGTCTGTGCTTCCTTTTCTATTATTCCTGTTTTTAGATTATAAACTCGAAAAAGGCAGTGCTAACATTTGTCCCTAATTGCTAGGCAGTATGCTAAAAAATAAAGATAAGCTAAAAGTAAAGATAAACAAAAAAAAAACACAAAAACATTGATATTTGCCATATCTAAGCTATACGACGATAGAAGTATTTTGTTGTTGTTCTTTAAAACTAATTCTATATTGCCAAAAATCACAACTCGTTCTCAAGCCTAATCCCTAGAGAGAGATATGAAAACAGAGTCCATAACTGGTTAAATCTTAAAGAATGGGGCAGAGATTAAGAATATGGTGGAAAAAAGAAAAAGAGAAAAAAAAATGTTGAATACTAAGAATATACGTGAGATACTGTCATAAGACACTGGGTTGTTGCTGATGGGTAGAGGGTCACTGATGAAATATGGAGTTGAGGGATAACAGAAGTAGTAGAGATGGAGTAGGGATGCCTGTTCATGAATTACTTGCTAAAATAAGTTATATCTTAATAGCTGGTTTGTGGTTAACAAAGATCAATGTGAATATCAAAATATGATCTATATGAGAATGAAAATAGCAAATGCCTAGGTAAAGCACAGTGATCAACGTGGTGAGCAATCTCAAAGAAGAGTAGCCAGTTTTGAGCAAAATATCATCTACTTGTGAGATGAACAGTCAAAAAGCTTATCTTTCTGTAACAGAGTATAGGCAATATACAAATATCTCACACACCTGACTCTCTTATTTGGAACTTATGCCTTGAGGTCACATAAACATGTTTGCCATAAATTAGTTTATTATTCTCTTTCATTTTAAGTAATTTATTTCCTGTACTCTTATGGTAATTTTACAGCAACTGCTTCTGTTTATTAGCAACCTTATATATAGTTAAAACTATCTAAATGTGATTTTTTTAAGTTCTGGCTTCAAAAATTACTCTTCTAGAACTTATCTAGACTTAATTACAAAGTGATGTTACTTTGTTCTTTTTATTATTATGACATTTGAGATTGGGTTAATTAAGACCAACAAATATTAGGAATCAATTCCAGATAAAGGAGTAAGGTAAGCTGTGAAGTATCTAAGAGATAGAAAAATCAGTTGAAGAACATATATAAGGTACCATCACAGCCATGTGAAAAGCAAAAATGCATGAAAAATTACTCAAGTATTTGTTGTATACAAAGCTAAGAAGGATCAAGTAATAGTTGACTGATGCTTCACCAATGGATTAAAGTGGATAGCTAAGCAATATCAATAAAAATTGGGTACTTACATTTCATGAACTCAAGTTCATGTTGTTCTATTCTGAATAATATTTGTATTCTTATTATTCTTATACAATATTCATAGAGGGCATTCATAAGACCCAAATGGACAAATCTGTACACATGTGTAACCCATCCCCATCAAGATAGTTTTATTCCACCACCTCACAAAGATCAGTCATGCCTTTCCCAACCAATTCCAACAAATCACCTCTACATCACTCCTCTTCCACAGTTCTGATTTCAACTATAGATTAGATTGGCTTATTCTAGAATTTTTAAGTTTTACTAAACTGTAACTAACATACAATAAACTGCATATATTGAAAGCACACACTTTGATAAATTTGGCATATGAATATTCATGGAACAATTAGCACAATCAACATAATGAATATATCCATCACTCCCAAAATGTTTCTCATGCTCCTTCATAATCTCTTTTACATCCTTCCCAGTCCACAGGCAACCACTGAATGATATTCTTTTACATCACTATACATTGTTTTCATTTCCTAGAATTGTATATAAATGAAATCTTACAGTAAGTGTTATGTTGTCTGGTTTCTTTCACTCAAAATAATTATTTAGAGAATCATGAATGTTATAGCACGTATCAATAGTTCATTCCATTGTATGTCTCTACCACAGCTGCTTATCTATTCATTTATTGGTGGACATTCATTTCCAGTTTTTCACTATTACAAACAAACATGTTGTGAACTTTCATATATACACCTTTGCAAGGACATAAGCTTTCATTTCTCTCAGGGCCATGTTCCAGATGAATGGTTAACTTTTTAAGAAACTGCCTAACTGTTCTCTAAAGTGAATGTACAAATTTACATCCTCACCAGCAATAAATGAGAGTTCCTTCAAATCTTTGGCAATACTTGGTATAAGCAGTCTTCTTATTTTGTATATTCTGATATGCATGTAGTGGTGTCTTATTGGGATTTTAATTTTCATTTCCCTAATGATTAATGATGTTGAGTATCTTTTCATGTGCTTCTTGTCATTCTTAACTGTCTGCTGGTGAACTGTCTGCTCACACTTTTTGACCACTTACATTATATGTTTTCTTATTACTGAAATTTAGAAGTTCTTTATAAATGCTGGATATAAACCTTTTATCATATATATGTTTTGCAAATATTTCTCCCCACTCTATTACTCATCTTTTCATTCTCTTAGCAGTATCTTTTTGAAGAAAAGGTGTTTTTAATATTAGTGGAATATAATTTATCAGTTTGTTTTTTATGAATTGTCCTTTTGAAATAGTATCTAAAAAATCTTTGCCCAGCCCAAGAATCCAAAGGCTTTCTCTCATGTTTTCTAGTACCAATTTAATAGTTTTGAACTTTACATTTAGATCTGTAAACCATTTTTTGTTATTTTTCCTGTATAATGAAAGCAATGGATCAATGTGTGTGTGTGCATGTGTGGGTATTTCCAATTGTTCTTATATCATTTTTTGAAAAGATCTTTTCTTCATTGAATTGCCTTTGTACCCTGTTGACAATCAGTTGTTTATACATGTTAGAGTCTATTGCTGGTCTTTCTGTTCCATTGATCTATTTGTCTATCTGAAGAACTGTACAAAAAAGATCTTCACGACCCCGATAATCACAATGGTGTGATCACTGACCTAGAGCCAGACATCCTAGAATGTGAAGTCAAGTGGGCCTTAGAAAGCATCACTACGAACAAAGCTAGTGGATGTGATGGAATTCCAGTTGAGCTATTTCAAATCCTGAAAGTTGATGCTGTCAAAGTGCTGCACTCAATATGCCAGTAAATTTGGAAAACTCAGCAGTTGCCACAGGACTGGAAAAGGTCCGTTTTCATTCCAATCCTTAAGAAAGGCAATCCCAAAGAATGCTCAAACTACCACACAATTGCACTCATCTCACATGCTAGTAAAGTAATGCTCAAAATTCTCCAAGCCAGGCTTCAGCAATATGTGAACCGAGAACTTCCAGATGTTCAAGCTGGTTTTAGAAAAGGCAGAGGAACCAGAGATCAAATTGACAATATCCGCTGGATCATTGAAAAAGCGAGAGTTCCAGAAAAACATCTATTTCTGCTTTATTGCCTACACCAAAGCCTTTGACTGTGTGGATTACAATAAACTGTGGAAAATTCTGAAGGAGATGGGAATACCAGACCACCTGACCTGCCTCTTGAGAAACCTGTATGCAAGTCAGGAAGCAACAGTTAGAACTGGACATGGAACAACAGACTGGTTCCAAATAGGAAAAGGAGTACGTCAAGGCTGTATATTGTCACCCTGCTTGTTTAACTTATATGCAGAGTAAATCATAAGAAACGCTGGGCTGGAAGAAGCACAAGCTGAAATGAAGATTGCCGGGAGAAATATCAATAACCTCAGATGTGCAGATGACACCACCCTTATGGCAGAAAGTGAAGAGGAACTAAAAAGCCTCTTGATGAAAGTGAAAGAGGAGAGTGAAAACGTTGGCTTAAAGCTCAACATTCAGAAAACTAAGATCATGGCATCTGGTCCCATCACTTCATGGCAAATAGATGGGGAGACAGTGGAAACAGTGTCAGACTTTATTTTTGGGGGCTCCAAAATCACTGCAGATGGTGATTGCAGCCATGAAATTAAAAGACACTTACTCCTTGGAAGGAAAGTTATGACCAACCTAGATAGCATATTAAAAAGCAGAGACATTACTTTGCCAACAAAGGTCCGTCTGGTCAAGGCTATGGTTTTTCCAGTGGTCATGTATGGATGTGAGAGTTGGACTATAAAGAAAGCTGAGCACCAAAAAATTGATGCTTTTGAACTGTGGTGTTGGAGAAGACTCTTGAGAGTCCCTTGGACTGCAAGGAGATCCAATCAGCCCATCCTAAAAGAGATCAGTCCTGGGTGTTCATTGGAAGGACTGATGCTGAAGCTGAAACTCACTTTGGCCACCTCATGTGAAGAGTTGATTCGTTGGATAAAACTCTGATGCTGGGAGTGGTTGGGGGCAGGAGGAGAAGGGGACGACAGAGGATGAGATGGCTGGATGGCATCACCAACTCGATGGGCATGAGTTTGAGTAAACTCCGCGAGTTTGTGATGGACAGGGAGGCCTGGCGTGCTGCAATTCATGGGGTCGCAAAGCATCGGACACGACTGAGCGATTGAACTGACCTGATAAAAACACCACATTGCTGTGATTATCATAGTTTATGATAAGCTTTGACATGAGGTGGTGCTAGTCTGCCAAATTTCCTTTTCTTTTTCAGAGTCATTTTGACTGTTTTTGTTCACTGTATTCCCATACAAATTTTCAGTTCAGTTCAGTTCAGTCACTCATTCATGTCCGACTCTTTGCAACCCCATGGACTGCAGCATGCCAGGCCTCCCTGTCCATCACCAACTTCCAGAGCATACTCAAACTCATGTCCATCACACTGCTGATGCCATCCAACCATCTCATCCTCTGTCATCCCCTTCTCCTCCTGTCTTCAATATTTCCCAGCATCAGGGTCTTTTCCAATGAGTCGGTTCTTTGCATCAGGTGGCCAAAGTGTTGGAGTTTCAGCTTCAACATCAGTCCTTCCAATGACTATTTAAGACTGATTTCCTTTAGGATGGACTGGTTGGATCTCCTTGCGGTCCAAGGGACTCTCAATAGTCTTCTCCAACACCACAGTTCAAAAGCATAAATTCTTCGGCACTCAGCTTTCTTTATAGTCCAACTGTCACATCCATACATGACCACTGGAAAAACCACAGCTTTGACTAGACAGACCTTTGTCTGCAAAGTAATGTCTCTGCTTTTTAATACGCTGCCTAGTTTGGTCATAGCTTTTCTTCCAAGGAGCAGACATCTTTTAATTTCATGGCTGCAGTCACCATCTGCAGTGATTTTGGAGCCCCCAAAAATAAAAGTCTCTCACTGTTTCCACTGTCTCCCCATCTATTTGCCATGAAGTGATGGGACCAGATGCCATGATCTTAGTTTTCTGAATGTTGAGTTTTAAGCCAACTTTTTCACTCTCCTCTTTCACTTTCATCAAATGTTATGGTATATTAACTTCTTTTAAAGAGAAAAAAGCCCTTCTGGGATTTTTATGGACATTTTTCTGAACCTAGAGATATTTGGGGGAGAAATGACAACTAAATGGTCTGATTTTCCAATCTCTCTCTTTGATTTCATTTATTTCCTTTTACTGGGCTGGCAGGTGACTATCACAATGTGGAATAAAAAATATTGATAGTAACTATTCTTATCTAATTCCCAGTTTGATAACATCTCTTTTTATCATGTACTGATATTGATTTCAATAAAACAAGTTTATCAACTTGTTTATTTGTCTCATTTAATCTGAGATTGTGATATGCCAGTCCTATACTTATTTGCCCTCAAAGTCACTCCTTACTCTTTCTTTGCTCTACTCTCAAGTATTTCGAAGATAGCTCCTGAAGGCTGCAACTCCTAGGTTCTTCAATACTTGGCAGCTATCAAGCTTCAGGCAACAAGGACATCATATTATAGCCCAGAAGGACAGAAACCGCCAAATATTTTCTCCTTAATTCCCCTCTCTGCATCAAGTGGCTTCTCCTTCAATGGTTACATCTACCCCATGGCTCTAGCTGTCATCATCTATGTTAACCATAGTTCTAGATCCTGTTGACCCCAACTCCCAGTCTCCAGTAACACTACCTCCTCTCTTTGTCTCTCTGTCCTAGAAGTGGGAGTGATTTCCTCAAGTTGTGAAGTATTGGTTTGCCTGACTCTATCTTATTTGGTTTCTCCATTACTTGAGTTTATTTGAGTAAACAATTTCTTGCATTAAATTTTACCTGAGTTATTGATTGAGAGCAAATTATGTTTTCCTAAATAAGTTTTGACAGTTGTATTTATAATTATTTTGTTTGATTTTCTAATGTGAAACTCTCATTACTAGGAAAAACTCAACTCAGTCAGAAGCAGTTAAATGTGTTCAAGTCTCTTATATCATATGTAACCAAAATGAAACAAAACACCCCCCTGGGACCCTGGAACCTTCTTTAAATAATGCTCTGCTTCTCTCCTCCTCTTCACATCCTTCTCCAAAATAATTTTTTCTTCTTACTAGTATTTGTGTGTGTCTGTGTGTGCGTGTGTATGTGTCTGTGTATATATATTCAAAAAACTCTAAGAGCATAAGGAATACAGAGACATTCAGCTTATAAAAAATTCCAGCTCTAGAGTCAGGGGCACTGAATTCAACAGTGCCTGCATAAGTCCTTTTGAAGGATGTCCCCATTAGCATCACTAACCCCTACCAGAGTTTGGCCTCAGGCCAAACAACAGGGAGTGAATGCAGCCCCACCCATCAACAGAAAATTGGATTAAAGATTTACTGAGCAGGGCCCCACCCATCAGAACAAGACCCAGATTCCCCCACAGACAGTCTCTCCCATCAGAAAGCTTCCACAAGTCTCTTATCCTTATCCATCAGAGGGCAGATAGAATCAAAACCACAATCACAGAAAACTAAACAAACTGATCACATGGATCACAGCCTTGACTAACTCAATGAAACTATGAGCCACGCAATATAGGGCCAGAGAAGATGAGTGGGTCATGGTTGAGAGCTCTGACAAAATGTGGTTCACTGGAGAAGGGAATGGCAAACCACTTCAGTATTCTTGCCTTGACAACCCCATGAACAGTATGAAAACGCAAACATGTGACACTGAAAGATGAACTCCCCAGGTCATAAGGTACACAACATGCCACTGGAGAAGGGTGGAGAAATAATTCCAGAAAGAATGAAGAGACAAAGCCAAAGTGAAAACAATACCCAGTTGTGGGTGCAACTGGTGATGGAAGAAAAGTCTGATGCTGCAAACAACAATATTGCATAGGAACCTGGAATGTTAGGTCCATGAATCAAGGCAAATTGGAAGTAGTCAAACAGGAGATGGTAAGAGTAAACACCAACATTTTAGGAATCAGTGAACTAAAATGGACTAAAATGGGAGAATTTAATTCAGATGACCATTATATATACTACTGTGGACAAGAATCCCTTTGTAGAAATGGAGTACCCCTCATCATCAACAAGAGTCTGAAATGCAGTAGATGGGTGGAATCTCAAAAATGACAGTATGATCTCTGTTCATTTTCAAGGCAAACCATTTAATATCACAGTAATCCAAGTCTAGGCCCCAACCACTAATGCTGAAGAAGCTGAAATTGAATGATTCTATGATGAGCTACAAGACCTTCTAGAACTATCACCAAAAAAAAACATGCCCTATTCATCATAGGGGACTGGAATACAAAAATAGGAAGTCAAGAGATACCTGGAGTAACAGGCAAATTTGGCCAAGAACAAAATGAAGCAGTACAAAGGCTAACAGAGTTTTGCCAAGGGAATGCACTGGTCATAGCAAACACCGGCTTCCAATAACACGAGAGATGACTCTACACATGGGCATCACCAGATGGTCAATACCGATATCAGATTGATTATATTCATTGCAGCCAAAGATGGAGAAGTTTTATATAGTCAGAAGAAACAAGACAAGGAGCTGGCTGGCTCAGATCATGAACTCATTACTGCAAAATTCAGGATAAAATTGAAGAAAGTAGGGAAAACCACTAGACCATTCAGATATGACCTAAATCAAATCCCTTAAAATTACATAGTGAAAGTGACAAATAGATTCAAGGGATTAGATCTGATAGAGTGTTTGAAGAACTATGGATGGAGGTTTATGACACTGTACAGGAGGCAGTGATCAAAACCATCCCCAAGAAAAATAAATGCAAAAAGGTAAAATGGTTATGTGAGGAGGCCTTACAAATAGCTGAGTAAAGAAGAGAAGTGAAAGGCAAAAGAGAAAAGGAAAGATATATCCATCTGAATGCAAAGTTCCAAAGAATAGCAAGGAGAGATAAGAAAGCCTTCTTAAGCGATCAATGAAAAGAAATGGAGGAAAACAATAGAATGAGAAAAACTAGAGATCTCTTCAAGAAAATTAGAGTTACATGCAAAGATTGGCACAATAAAGGACAGAAATGATATGGACATAACAGAAGCAGAAGATATTAAGAAGAGGTGGCAAATATACACAGAAGAACTATACAAAAGGATCTTCATGACCCAGATAACCACAACGGCGTTATCACTCACCTAGAGCCAGACATCCAGGAATGCGAAGTCAAGTGGGCCTTAGGAAGCATCACTACAAACAAAGCTAGTGGAGGTGACAAAATTCCAGCTGAGCTACTTCAAGTCCTAAAAGATGATGCTGTGAAAGTGCTGCACTCAATATGCCAGCAAATTTGGAAGACTCAGCAGTGGCCACAGGACTGAAAAAGGGCAGTTTTCATTTCAATCCCAAAGAAAGGCAATGCCAAAGAATATTCAAACTACTGCACAATTGCACTCATCTCACAGGCTAGCAAAGTAATGCTCAAAATTCTCCAAGCTAGGCTTCAACAGTACATGAACCAAGAACTTCCAGATGTTCAAGCTGGATTTAGAAAAGGCAGAGGAATCTGAGATCAAATTGCCAACACCTGTTCAATCATAGAAAAAGGAAGAGAGTTCCAAAAAAACATCTACTTCTTCTTTATTGACTACGCCAAAGGCTTTGACCACGTGGATCACAACAAACAGGATACTCTTAAAGGGATGAGAATACCAGACCACCTTCCCTGCCTCCTGAGAAATCTGTATGCAGGTCAAGAAGCAACAGTTAGAACTGGACATGGAACAAAGAACTGGCTCGAAATTAGGGAAGGAGTACATCAAGGCTGTATGCTGTCACCCTGCTTATTTAACTTATATGCAGGGTAAAGTGAAAGTGAAGTCGTTCAGTCATGTCTGACTCTTTGTGATCCCATGGACTGTAGCCTACCAGGATCCTCAGTCCATGGGATTTTCCAGGCAAGAATACTGGAGTGGGTTGCCATTTCCTTCTCCAGGGGATCTTCCCGACCCAGGGATTGAACCTGGGTCTCCTGCATTGAAGGCAGACGCTTTATCGTCTGAGCTACCAGGGATATGCAGGGTACATCATGTGAAATGCTGGGCTGGATGAAGCACAAGCTGGAATCAAGACTGCCAGGAGAAATATCAATAACCTCAGATATGCAGATGACACCACCCTTATGGCAGAAAGCAAAGAAGATCTAAAGGGCCTCTTGATGAAAGTGGAAGAGGAGAGTGAAAAAGCTGGCTTAAAATTCAACATTCAAAAAATAAAGATCATGGCATCTGGTCCCATCACTTCAAGGCAAATAGATGGGGAAACAATGGAAACCGTGACATACTTTATTTTCCTGGGCTCTAAAATCACTGCAGATGGTGACTGCAGCCATAAATTAAAGGATGCCTGCTCCTTGGAAGAAAAGCTATGACCAACCTAGACAGCATAATTACTTTGCTGACAAAAGTCCAACTAGTCAAAGCTGTGTTTTTTCCAGTAGTCATGTATGGATGTGAGAGTTGGACCATATAGAAAACTGAGCATTGAAGAATTGATGCTTTTGAACCGTGGTATTGGAGAAGACTCTCAAGAGTCCTTTGGACTGCAAGGAGATCCAACCAATCAATCCTAAAGGAAGTCAGTCCTGAATATTCATTGGAAGAATGGATGTTGAAGCTGAAACTCCAATACTTTGGCCACCTGATGGGAAGAACTGACTGACTGGAAAAGACTTGATGCTGGGAAAAATTGAAGGCAGGAGGAGAAGAGGATGACAGAGGATGAGATGATTGGATGACATCACCAACTTGATGGACATGAGTTTGAACAAGCTCTGGGAGTTGGTCATGGACCTAGAAGCCTGGCATACTGCAGTCCATGGGGTCACAAAATGTCAGGCATGACTGAGTGACTGAATTGAACTGAACACATTAAGTTCTATTAGCATTACTTGCAGGAAACAGCCCAAGAGGTACTCAGAGGGATATTTATAGCCTTAAATAAATTTAAATATAGTGCAGCCACATGGAAAACAGTACAGAAGTTCCTCAAAAAACCAGAAATATAACTACCATAAGATCCAGGCAATTCATTTCTGAATATTTCTTGGAAGAAAAAAATCCTAGCTTGAAAAGGTATGCAACCCCAGTTTCACAGCAGCATTATTTACAATAGCCAAGATACAGAAACCACTTAGGTATCTACCAACTGATGAATGGATAAAGCAAATATCATATATCTATATATGCATGTGTGTATATATATACATATATATATATACACACACACACACAAACACACACACACACATATATATATATAAAAAATGTGATGTTATTCAGTCATTAAAAGAAGGAAACCTTGCCATTTGCAACAACACAGATAGATCTTGAGAGAATTTTGCTAAATGAAATAAGTCTGACAGAGAAAAAATGATACAGAGAACCTACCAACTGTTGCCATTATCGGAGGGTGGAGAGTAGGTGAAATGCGTAAAGGTGGTCCAAAGGTACAAACTTGCAGTTATAAAATAAATAAATCCTGGGAATATAATGTACAGCATGGCAACATGGTTGATAATACTGTATGTGTATATCTGAAAGATGCTAAGAGAGTAGAACTTAAAAGTTCTCACCACATGAAAAAAAAATGTAACTATATGTGGTGATGGGTGTAAACTAGACTTAATGTGGTGATTGTTTCACAATGTACAAAAATTGAATTATGTTGTACACTGAAACTAATATATAAAAATAAAATCCATTAAAGAGAATAGAAAGCATAGAGACCATAAGAATAAGTAATTAGGGAAGAGAACAGGCTAATTTGAAAAAGTAAAACAATATCTGGAAATAAAAATAGTTATTTGAAACTAAAATCATAATGGTAAAAAATTAGAAATATTTAAAACATGCAAAAAATAATCAAGAAACTAGAGAAAAAGCATCATATTCAACCTCTCAAAATAGAATGCAGGAAATAATGAAGAAAAATGCAGCAATGATTAATTAAAAGATTATGAAGCCAACTAACAAAAGCCTATTCTTTGAAAAGATTGATACAACTGACAGTTTTATAGTTATCATCAGTTACAAAGGAAAGAAACAGAAGTTATATTAATTAAATAATATTGTACAAAACATAGGTGCAAAAAGAACCTAAATATTCTAAGTGAACAGTATAAATATCATTATCAAATGGAGGACAAGAATAGGTTTCTACATAGATATATATGTGATCTAGCAAACTTACAAGAAATAATAGAGAAAACTAACAGTATGCAACTCTCAATTAATTAATGGATAAATATGCTAATCTTCCCCCTTCATGGATCACAGCCTTGTCGTGGCAAAGGAGCTTGCATAACTCAATGAAGCTATGAGCTATGTTGTGCAGGGACACCCAAGACGGATGGGTCATAGTGGGCAGTTCTAACAAAACATGGTCCACTGGAGGAGGGAATGGCAAACCACTCCAGTATTATTGCCATGAAAACCCCATGAACAGTATGAAGCAAAAAGAAATGACACCAGAAGATGAGCCCTGCCAGGTCGGAAGGTGTCCAAAATGCTACTTGGGAAGAGCAGAGAGATATTACTAGTAGCTCATTATTGCATAGTAGCCTGGACTGTTAGGTCCATGAATCAAGGCAAATTGGACATGATCAAGCAGGAGATGGCAAGAATGAGTATCGACATCTTAAGGAATCAGTGAACTAGAATGGACGGAAATGGCGAATTTAATTCAGATGACCATTATATCTACCACTGTGGGCAAGAATCCCTTAGAAGAAATGGACTAGCCCTCATAGTCAACAAAAGAGTCCAAAATGCAGTACTTGTGTGCAACCTCAAAAACAACAGAATGATCTTCGTTCATTTCCAAGGCAAACCACTCAACATAACAGTAGTCCAAGTCTATGCCCCAACCACTGGTGCTGAAGAAGCTGAAGTTGACTGGTTCTATGCAGACCTACAAGACCTTCTAGAATTAACACACAAAAAAAAACATGTCCTTTTCATCATAGGAGATTGGAAAATGAAAGTAGGAAGTCAAGAGATAAATGGAGTAACAGGCAAGTCTGGCCTTGGAGTACAAAATGAAGCAGGGCAAAAGTTAATAGAGTTTTGCCGAGAGAATACACTGCTCACAGCAAACACCCTTTTCCAACAACACAAGAGAACTCTACACATGGACATCACCAGATGGTCAATACTGAAATCAGAATTATTATATTCTCCACATCCAAAGATGGAGAAGCTCTACAGTCAGCAAAAACAAGATCTGGAGCTGACTGTGGCTCAGATCATGAGCTCCTTATTGCAAAATGCAGGCTGAAGTTGAAGACAATAGCGAAAATCACAAGGCAATTCAGGTATGATGTAAATCCTGATGATTATGTAGTGGAGGTGATGGACAGATTTAAGGTATTAGATTTGGTAGTCAGAATGCCTGAAGAACTATGACAGAAGTTCCTAACACTGTACAGGAGGTAGTGACCAAAATCATCCCAAAGAAAAAGAAATGCAAGAAGCAAAGTAGTTATCCAAGGAGGCTTTACAAATTGCTGAAAAAAGAAGAGAAATGAAAAGCACAGGGAAAAGGGAAACATATACCCATCTGAATGTAGAGTTCCAGAGAATAGCAAGGAGAGAGAAGGCCTTTTGAAATGAACAATGCAAAGAAATAAAGGAAAATAATAGAATGGGAAAGACTAGAGACCTCTTCAAGATAATTGAAGGTATTAAGGGAATATTTCATGCAAGGATGGGCATGATAAAGGACAGAATTGGTAAGGACCCAATGGAGGCAGAAGAGATTACGAAGAGGTGGCAAAAATATACAAAACTATACAAAAATGATCTTCATGACCCAGATAACCATGATGGTGTGATCACTCACCTAGAGCCAGACATCCAGGAATGTGAAGTCAAGTGGGCCTTAGGAAGCATCACTACGAACAAAGCTAGTGAAGGTGATGGAATTCCAGTTGAGCTATTTCAAATCCTAAAAGATTATGCTGTGAAAGTGCTGCACTCAATATGCCAGGAAATGTGGAAAACTCAGCAGTAGCCACAAGGACTGGAAAAAGTCAGTTTTCATTCCAATCCCAAAGAAGGGCAGTGTCAAACCACTGTACAATTGTGCTCTTTTCACATGCTAGCAAGGTAATGCTCAAAGTCCTTCAAGCTAGGTTTCAATAGTATGTGAACGGAGAACTTCCAGACATTCAAGCTGGATTTAGAAAAGGCAGAGGAACCAGAGGTCAAATTGCCAACATCTGTTGGATCATAGAAAAAGTAAGGAAATCCCAGAAAAACGTCTGCTCCTGCTTCATTGACTATGCTAAAGCCTTTGACTGGGTAGATCACAACAAACTGTGGAAAATTCTTAAAGAGATGGGAATACCAGATCATCTTCCCTGCCTCCTGAAAAACCTGTATGCAGGTCAAGAAGCAACAGTTAGAACCAGACAAGGAACAACAGACTGGTTCAAAACTGAGAAAAGAGTATGACAACGATGTATACTGTCACCGTGTTCATTTAACGTATATGCAGAGTACATCATGCAAAATGCTGGGCTGGATGTATCACAAGCTGGAATAAAGATTATCAGGAGAAATATCAACAACCTGAGGGAGGAGCCAAGATGGCGGAGGAATAGGATGGGGAGACCACTTTCTCCCCTACAAATTCATGGAAAGAACATTTGAACGCTGAGCAAACTTCACAAAACAACTTCTGACTGCTAGCAGAAGACATCAGGAGCCCAGAAAAGCAGCCCATTGTCTTTGAAAGGAGGTAGGACAAAACATAAAAGATAAAAAGAGAGACAAAAGAGCTGGGGACAGAGACCCATCCCGGGAAGGGAATCGTAATACAGGAAGTTTCCAAACACCAGGAAACCCTCTCACTGGCGGGTCTGGGGGAAGTTTTCGAATCTCGGAGGGCAACCTAACTGAGAGGAAAAACAAATAAAACCCACAGATTACATGCCTAAAAGCAACTCCCAGCAGAAAAGTACCCTAGATACCCGCATCCGCCACCAGCAAATGGGAGCGGAATGGAGAGGAGCAGGCGGCATTGCTTAGGGTAAGGACCAGGCCCGAATGCCCTGAGGGCAATCGGAGGGAGCTAACGTGAGATAGCAACTTAAACTGTGGGATAGCAAGAAAGAGAGAGAAAATTAACCAGCCCGAACACACTGCCAGCCGTTCGCAGAACAAAGGGACTGAGCAATTCCAGAGAAGAGCTAGCCAGCGGCGGACTGGCCCATCCCCCGCCGGAGGCAGGAGGCAGGGGGGGAGGGGAAAGGGGCAAACTCAGCCCCAGAGATGGCATCCCCTACCACACTGCAAACAGGCCTCCAGTTTCTAACGAAAGACTTCCTGAGATTCTGGATGGTCGACATCGTCGGGTGCACATGGAAACTGAGGCTGGGACCGCAGAGGGGAGAGTGCGCACCGCACCCGGGGAGAGTGCGCCCGTCAAGCTCCTGGCTGCCTGAGCTGCTCCGGCCGGGGAAGGCACAAAATGCAGGCCCAACCGAGTCCGCGCTTTTGTGGAATACCCAAAAAGTGGAAACGCACATAACGCAGGGCCCGCTCCATATAGAGCAGCCTGGAGCCTGAGCAGTGTAGACGGGGAAAGCACACACACCCGTGAGCGGGGCAAACCCAGTGTGGCCGGAACACTGTGAGTGCTCCCCACACACAGCGATATCTGTCTGCAGCGCCCCGCCCTCCCCGCCATGCAACTGAACCAGCGAACCTGAACAGGAGACCACCTCCGCCCGCCCGTGTCAGGGCGGAAATTAGACACTGAAGAGACCGGCAAACAGAAGCCAAATAAACAAAGGGAACTGCTTCAGAAGTGACCAGTGCAACAGATTAAAATCCCTGTACATAACACTGACTACATCGGAAGGGGCCTATAGATATAGAGAAGTGTAAGCTGGAACGAGGAGCTATCTGAAACTGAACTGAACCCACACTGACTGCAACAGCTCCAGAGAAATTTCTAGATATATTTTTACTTTTTTTTTAATTAAAAAAAATTTTTTTCTTTTCTTTCCTTTTATTTTTTCTCTTTTATTTTCCTTTAAAATTACCTATTACTCCCCCATTACTCCTTAACAATCATTTTCATTTTCATATATTTTTACTATTTTTTTTAATTAGGAAAAAAATTTTTTTTTGTTTTATTTTTTCTCTTATTTTCTTTTAAAGTCCTCAATTACTCCTCTATTACTCCTCAATTTTCATTTTCATTTCACTATAACCTTGCAAAAAAAAAAAACAGATGCCCTATTTTTAAACAGAACTTCATATATATTTCTAAAAATTTTTGTGTTCTTGTTTTCATTTTTAATATTGTATTTTTAAGAGTCTAACCTCTACTCTAGATTTTTAATCTTTGTTTTTCAGTATGTAATATAAATTTTGGACATTTAAGAATCCAATATTCAGTTCCCATTTTCACTCAGGAGTGTGTTGATTACTCTCCCCACTTTTGACTCTCCGTTTTCTACCTCAGAACACCTCTATTTCCTCCTTTCCCCTTTTCTTCCCAATCCAATTCTGTGAATCTCTGTGTGTGTCTGGGCTATGGAGAACACTTTGGGAACAGAGAATTGCATAGATCTATCTCTCTCCTCTTTA
>NC_057419.1:72726261-72730352 GCF_019320065.1 Cervus canadensis | reverse complement strand
AAACTTAAAAGCTTTTGCACAACAAAGAAAACTATAAGTAAGGTGAAAAGACAGCCCTCAGACTGGGAGAAAATAATAGCAAATGAAGAAACAGACAAAGGATTAATCTCAAAAATATACAAGCAACTCCTGCAGCTCAATTCCAGAAAAATAAATGACCCAATAAAAAATGGGCCAAAGAACTAAACAGACATTTCTCCAAAGAAGACATACAGATGGCTAACAAACACATGAAAAGATGCTCAACATCACTCATTATCAGAGAAATGCAAATCAAAACCACAATGAAGTACCATTACACGCCAGTCAGGATGCTGCTATCCAAAAGTCTACAAGCAATAAATGCTGAAGAGGGTCTGGAGGAAAGGGAACCCTCTTACACTGTTGGTGGGAATGCAAACTAGTACAGCCGCTATGGAGAACAGTGTGGCAATTTCTTAAAAAACTGGAAATAGAACTGCCATATGACCCAGCAATACCACTCCTGGGCATACACATTGAGGAAACCAGATCTGAAAGAGACACGTGCACCCCAGTGTTCATCGCAGCACTGTTTATAATAGCCAGGACATGGAAGCAACTTAGATGCCCATCAGCAGATGAATGGATAAGGAAGCAGTTGGTACATATACACCATGGAATATTACTCAGCCATTAAAAAGAATTCATTTGAATCAGTTCTAATAAGATGGATGAAACTGGAGCCCATTATACAGAGTGAAGTAAGCCAGAAAGATGAAGACCAATACAGTATACTAACACATATATATGGAATTTAGAAAGATGGTAACGATAACCCTATATGCAAAACAGAAAAAGAGACACAGATGTTCAGAACAGACTTTTGAACTCTGTGGGAGAAGGCGAGCGTGGGATGTTTCGAGAGATCAGAATCGAAACATGTATTTTATCTAGGGTGAAACAGATCACCAGTCCAGGTTGGATGCATGAGACAAGTGATCGGGCCTGGTGCACTGGGAAGACCCAGAGGGATCGGGTAGAGAGGGAGGTGGGAAGGGGGATCGGGATGGGGAATACATGTAAATCCATGGCTGATTCATGTCAATGTATGGCAAAAACCACTACAATACTGTAATTAGCCTCCAACTAATAAAAATAAATGGAAAAAAGTAAAGAAATAGCAACAACCTCAGACATGCAGATGATACCACTCTAATGGCATAAAGTGAAGAGGAACTAAAGAACCTCTTGATGAGGGAGAAAGAGAAGAGTGAAAAAGCTGGCTTAAAAATCAATAGTCAGAAAACTAAGATCATGGCATCCAGTCCCATCACCTCATGGCAAATAGAAAGAGAAAAATAGAAGTAGTAACAGATATTATTTTCCTGGGCTCCAAAATCACTGTGGACAGTGACTGCAGCCATGAAATTAAAAAACGCTTGCTCCTTGGAAGGTAAGCTATGGCACACCTAGTGCTCAGTCGCTTCAGTCATGTCTGACTCTGTGACCCTATGGACTGTAGCCCTCAGGCTCCTTTGTCCTTGGGATTCGCCAGGAAAGAAAGCTGGAGTGAGTTGCCATGCCCTCCTCCAGGGGATCTTCCCGACTCAGGATCGAACCCATTTCTCTTGTCTCCTGCATTGGCAGGCGGATTCTTTACCACTGAGCCACCAGAGAAACCCCAGTGGAACCCCAGACAAACCTAGACAGCATATTAAAAAGCAGAGATATTACTTTAATGACAAAGGTCCGTATAGTCAAAGCTATGGTTTTTCCAGTAGTCATACATGCATCTGTGAGAGTTGGACCATAAAGAAGGCTGAGCACCAGAGGACTGATGCATTTGAATTGTAGTGCTGGAGAAGACTCTTGAGAGTCCACTGGGCTGCAAGGAGATCAAACCAGTGAATCCTAAAAGAAATCAACCCTGAATATTCATTGGAAGGACTGATGCTGAAGCTGAAGCTCCAATACTTTGGCCACCTGATGCGAAGAGCCACCTCATTGGAAAAGACCCTGATGCTGGAAAAGATTGAAGGCAAAAGGAGAAGAGGGAGGCAGAAGATGAGGTGATTAGATAGCATCACTGACTCAATGGACATGAATTTGAGCAAACTCTGGGAGACAGTGAAAGACAGGGAAGCTTGGTATGCTGCAGTCCATGGGATCACAGAGTCAGACAGGACTTATCAAATGAACAACAACATGCTACTCTTCAAAGACTGCAAACATCAATACAAACAGAGACATACATTCAGTTCCTAGTAATGAAGTTCACAGTACCACCCGTGCAGTGGTCTTTCGATAGGAAAAAAAAGACAGAGAAAAAAGTTAAACCTTAATCTGATTCAACTTCAACTGATTTAGAGAAATACAGGGGGACAAGGACATCAATGTTGCAATCAGGAAAATCCAAGCCATAGGAAACTGGACTGAACATATCATGAGATTTTTTCCCCCCAACAACAACCAAAGAATAAATGACAAAGAAAAAGAAGTAATGTATCTATGGAGGGAGGGGAGGATAAGATCTGTATGTTAAAATCATAAAAATATAAAGCATAAAGAAAGCATAATGACATAAAAAGCATTGACAATGCATAGACTTCATTTGCCCCTAATTCAAGGGCAAAACACTTAAAAATTATCAGGTAATTGTGAAAAATAATTGGACATTTGTTGATATTATAGTTAGTTTTTTAGGTAGAATATGTGTAATTGGTTTGTGCTTCATAAAGAATATCTATCTTTTGGAAACAGGTATCGACATATTTAAAGATGCAATGATATTATATCTAGGATTTGTTTCTCATTATTTCAGTGGCAGAGATTGGGGTACCTATGGGTATAAGTGGGAATGAGATTGAGTATGTATTGATGATTGTTGATTCTGATGTCAGGTGTATTGATTTTACTACACTAGTTTCTTTACTGTTGTGTATGTTTGAGAATTTCTCCAATAAAAAGAACATACATGTTGCAACTAAATTTGAAACCCCAGTGAAAATAGACCAGTATTTAGAAAAATATTAATTATTCAAGTGGTCCAAACAGAAATAGAAAACTCTAGTTGAGAAATACAAACTGAAACTCTCCTCAACACTTTCAAATGTTTCAGGACAAGGCAGGTCTATCAAATAATAAGCAAAAATTAACCACTATCTTATGTAAACACATCAAAAGCATTTAAAAAAAATGGGAAATATTTTAACTCATTTTCCCTGGCTAGCTCTCCTTGATAAGAAAACAATCTGAGGACACCCTGAAAACAGAATACTTGAACCAAACTCACCCCCACACAGGAACGGATCCTAAATAAATCCATAGACGTTTCAATACAGCAGCGAATTAAATGGAAAAAAAATGAAGCTGAATCCAAGAAATGTAATGATGATATAACATTAGGAAAAAACTGCCTAAAACATTACCACATTAACACATAAAAATTTTAAATTTATTTGACCATGCACTGAAATGCAGAAAAAGCTTTTGAAAAGAATTAAACACGAATGCATAATAATACTATGTAGCAAACTAACATTAGAAGGGCATTTGCATTTCCTAAAATCTACAGTCAGATCCTAAAGGATGATGCTGTGAAAGTGCTGCACACAATATGCCAGCAAATTTGGAAAACTCAGCAGTGGCCACAGGACTGGAAAAGGTTAGTTTTCATTCCTATCCCAAAGAAAGGCAATCCCAAAGAATGTCCAAACTACTGCACATTTACACTCATCTCACACGCTAGTAAAGTAATGCTCAAAATTCTCCAAGCTTCAGCAATACGTGAACCGTGAACTTCCAGATGTTCAAGCTGGTCTTAGAATAGGCAGAGGAACCAGAGATCAAATTGCCAACATCCACTGGATCATCGAAAAAGCAAGAGAGTTTCAGAAAAAGTATATTTCTGCTTTATTGACTATGCCAAAGCCTTGACTGTGTGGATCGCAATAAACTGTGGAAAATTCTGAAAGAGATGGGCATATCAGGCCATCTAACCTGCCTCTTGAGAAACCTGTATGCAGGTCAGGAAGCAACAGTTAGAACTGGACATGGAACAACAGACTGGTTCCAAATAGGAAAAGGAGTACGTCAAGGCTGTATATTGTCACCCGGCTTATTTAACTTAT
>NC_057419.1:72686238-72726161 GCF_019320065.1 Cervus canadensis | reverse complement strand
ATGAGAGTCCCTTGGACTGCAAAGGAGATCCAACCAGTCCATCCTAAAGGAGATTAGTCCTGGGTGTTCATTGGAAGGACTGATGCTGAAGCTGAAACTCCAGTACTTTGGCCACCTCATGCGAAGAGTTGACTCATTGGAAAAGACCCTGATGCCTGGGAGGGATTGGGGGCAGGAGGAGAAGGGGACGACAGAGGATGAGATGGCTGGATGGCA
Source organism: Cervus canadensis (assembly GCF_019320065.1). Classification (NCBI taxonomy): domain Eukaryota; kingdom Metazoa; phylum Chordata; class Mammalia; order Artiodactyla; family Cervidae; genus Cervus; species Cervus canadensis. Next base: position 72,725,945 of record NC_057419.1, on the reverse strand, counting down.
TCACCGACTAGGTGGAAGCATGTGTTTGAGTAAACCCAGGAGTTTGTGATGGACAGGGTCGATTCATGGGGTTGCAAAGAGTCGGACAGGACTGAGCGACTGAACTGAACTGAAACTCTACAGTAAATGAAATGTTAAATGCGAAATGTCAGCATTACTGTTAAGGTAAGGAAGAAGACAAAGCAAGCAGCATGCTACCAACTCTACTGTTTAAAATTGGACTGGAATGCATAACCAGAGGATAAAAATACAAAAATAAATAAATGTCAGAATCATTAAAAAGAAACAGAAATTACTCATTGTAAATTTGATCATCATTTTACAGAAATAGAAAGGCAAAGGCCACGGATTATTCAAATGAATAAGTGACTTCAGAAAGCTGGTGTACAGACAATTGTAGCAAAACCAAGAGCCTTGTGTACAAAGCAGAAATTATTAGAACAGGTATATAATATATTCGTCATAAATGAGAGTCAATATTGCAGTCAATTTCACTACCCTGTGCAATGTTAGGTAAGATAAAAAGATCTGGGTTCCCAATATTATGCAGATGTGACTCTTCCCTGCAGAAAGTAGAATTTTTCGAACAGAAATACTCACGAGAAAAAAAAAAAAAAGAAATACTCACGAGAGTATATTTACAAGCGACGAGATCCATCATCACAATGCATTTTCTCTTAACATCCCAGAACCCGTTCTACTCCCCCTACTTCACGTGCGCGGCAGCGTCTCCATCTCACATCACCCTGGCACTTGTACCCACTGTCTGCAAGGGCTTGAGAAACTGTCCGGAACTTACACAGAGGTGGCATTTCCCAAGGAGCCTTTAATCAATCCATCAGGAGCCAAAATGAGACCCTAACTCCGCAGAGAGAGCTTTGGGCACCACCCATAACGGAAGAGAGCAGGCACCGCAGACTCAAGCCCCGCCTCTGCTGTCTAGCCTGGGAGGAAGGGCGGTGGGCGTGGAGAGCGTGGGGTGCGTGGGTAAAGGCGCCCGGATGTGCGGCACACTGACTTCCGTCTCCAGAGGTTAGGCGGTGAGACTGTGGTGCAAGAAGTACGTGGCGTCGGGTCGGCCGAGAGAAGCATCCGAGTTCTACCAGGGGTAAGGTAAGGTTTGAGGGACCCTCTAACTCAAAAGACAGAAGGCCACATAGGCACTATAGTTCTGCCGCGTCTTCGGTCCTAGAAGATTCTGATCAGGGATCGTCCGACATATTGCCGACATATTCTTGGAATTTAGGAAAATAGTTACACTGGACCAGGGTGTTGGCGTCAAGCCAGCAGAGGAATGCAGGGCCTCTCAGGATCAACGAAGAACCATTTGTGAGTTCGGCGGAACGTCCCCTTTCCCCTGGGCTCCCTTTCACGGCAGTTGGTCCCGACAGACCCCATGCATGGCTTACTGGACTGGGCACACCTAATGTCCCGTCTGGCCACTGCAGGAGGTTGTGATACTTGACCAGGGGGATGCCTGTCTCAAGCCAGTAGAGGGTGAAATACCAGGCCCAGCCAGGAGTGAATAAATGCCCCTGTTTGCATTCTAGGGGAAATGGCCTCCCCAGAGCCGAGCCTACAGAGCCCCGCCCATGTGGTCAGTCCTGGGGGTTCCTGGCAGGGCCATAAGGTCCACATGCCCCCTCGCCTCACCTTCCCATGGGGAGGGGAGTGCAGGGGGGGGAGTTAGTGGGGGGGGTGCAGGGGTAGGGATGGGGGTGTTGGGGGAGGGGACAAGGGGGGTTGGGTGAAGGGGGGTGTTGGGGGAGGGGACAAGGGGGGGTGGGTGAAGGGAGGTGTTGGAGGCGACAAGGGGGGTTGGGTGAAAGGGAGTGTTGGGGGAGGGGACAAGGGGGGTTGGGTGAAGGGGGTGTTGGGGGAGGGGCGGGGTGTTGGGGGAGGGGCGGGGTGTGGGGGAGGGGCGGGGTGTTGGGGGAGGGGCGGGGGTGTTGGGGGAGGGGCGGGGGTGAAGAGGTGGGGAGCAGAGAGAGGAGGAAGGGAGGTGTATAAGAACCTTGGTCTGATGCTAGACAATTCAGGTTAGCAGAAGGAGGAGTCCTAGGGTGGTTTTAAGTTCAGAACCTTGAGCAAGGACTGTAGGAAGTTCTCCCTTAAGACAAAGAGGGGCCCCACAGAGTGCCACCTTGTTATAAGCCCTGGTGTCAGGCTAAGCAGGGCTGTCAAGCTAAGACGTCTCTCACTTTATCCTCAGTGGTCACAGAGAGAAGAGGGTCCTATTACAAAGAATTGATCCAGCCAGGCTGGAAGTCATAGAGAGGACTGAAGGGCAGTACACCGAGTCAGGCCCTTCCTCTGTGACCAGCCCTGGGAAGCCCTTCAGAGATCTGTCATACTGAGTCTGCCACGCCCGCCCACCCCCCCCCCCAACTGCATATTCCAAGATACCAGGGGGATGAGAGCCTTGGTTTGATTATTATAGGCCTCAGACCTGAAAAAGGGAAGACACCAGTTAGTCAAGGGGAGGAATTACTATCAGGAACCAGAGGGTTGAGGGGACAACCCATCACAGAACAGAGGGTGTTTCACAGAGCCCTACATGTGATGTCATCCCTGGCAAGGGTTCCTGGTGAAGATATGTTAAAGTGAGACCTCCCTAAACTCTTCCTAGGACTTGCAGAGATGTGAAGGCCGTGCTCCAAAGGGGTAGGTCTAAGGTCAGCCAAGGGAGAAGTCTTAGGTCCTGCATGAAACCAAGGTAAGGACTCTGAGCAAGGGGTGAGAATCCTGATTCTCCTAGGGTGGAGACGGTCCCAGAGAGCTTTGTCACTGCTGCCACCCCAGAGTGATGTCCCCTTTCAGTTCCTCCTCCACGATGTCAGGGATGTGAGGGCTTTGGAGGGCTTTGGAGTGACGAGTCAGCATGAGAGCAGTTAAGCACAGGACCTCGGGTCCTGCCAGAAGTCAAGGTAACGGCCCTGAATGTGAACTGACAGAAACATCTGCTACTCCAGAAGAGGGGAGGCTCCAGAGGGCCCGGACTGGCCAGACTCTATATCAGCTTCAGTAGAATCCAGGTAGGACAGGAGAGCTGCAGCTTAAAGGTGAACTCTAGTTACTTGCACAGAGTCTTCAGGGGAAAGGCTGATCAGGGAAGAGGAGCCTTATGGGTTTCTAGAGCAGTGCCTGCAAGGAAACCTGCAGAGGAGGCTGTCATCCCCATTGAAGAGTCACACCATTTCGTTCTCTTTCTTCCAGGTCATAGAGTCATTTACCTTCTTTCTCACGTACTGTCAGTCATCATGCCTCGGGGTCAGAAGAGTAAGCTTCGCGCCCGTGAAAAACGCCGCCAGGCTCGACAAGAGCCCAGTGATCTGGTGGAAGCTCAGCCCACTGAACCAGAGAAAGAAGAATCCCCTTCTTCCCCGTCTCCTTTTGAAGATGTTCCCCAGAGCTCAGCTGCCACTGGAACATCCAGCAGTCTTCAATTGCCTGGCAAAGTCTGCTCCACCACCACTGTTGCTGCCTCTGTTTCAGATGCAAAATTTAGTGAAGGTGCCACCAATCAAGGAGAGGAAAGGCCAAAAGCCTCTCAGAGTCAAGATACCACCCAGCGCCCGCCCAAAGGTCCTGTAGATGAGAAGGTTGCTTTGTTGGTGCATCACCTTCTGTACAAGTATCAAACGAAAGAGCCTGTGACCAAGGCAGATATGCTGAAACATGTAACCTACAAGTACAAGAATCACTTCAGTGAGATCCTCAGGAAAACCTCTGAGCATCTGGAGCTGATGTTTGGCCTCGACATGAAGGAAGCGGATCCCAACAGGGGTACTTATGTCCTTGTCAATAAACTGGAAATGGGCTATGACGAAAAGCCAGGTAACGACAGAGATTTTCCCAAGACTGGTCTGCTGATGATTGTCCTGGGTGTGATCTTCACGAAGGGCAACTGCGCCACTGAAGAGCAAGTGTGGAAAGTGCTGAATATGATGGAGTTATATGAGGGGAAGAAGGATATCATCTATGGGGATCCGAAGCAGCTCATCACCAAAGATTTAGTGCAGGAAAAGTATCTGGAGTACCGCCAGGTGGCCAATAGTGATCCTCCACGCTATGAGTTTCTGTGGGGCCCGAGAGCCTACACTGAAACCACCAAGATGAAAGTGCTGGAGTTTGTAGCTAAGGTCCATGGTAGGGCCCCCACTACCTTCACATCCTTGTATGCGGAGGCTTTGAGAGATGAGGAAGAGAGAGCCCAAGCTAGAGCTTCAGCCAGGGCTCGCACTGCTGCTTTGGCCAGTGCCCACTCCTCGGCCACAGCCCGCAGCTTCTCCTGCACCAAGTGAAGTCTGAGGAAAATTTGAAGAGAACTGCTAATGTTCTCACTAGTGGAAGATTGGGGCAGGGCTGGAGAAAAGAGAGTATATATAACATGTTTGTGTTCCTGTTCTATGTGGATAAATTTGCATAAATGTTGCTCCTTTTAGTAGAAAGTTTAACTAGCTTCAGAATCTGAGTTTATGAATAATATAAATCAGACATGTATTGATGTTTATGAGGTTTAAGAGTTTTACTATTTTATAGAACAAACTGGGAAACTTTGTCTTATTTACTTATTCAGAACAAGATAACATGTCATTGGATTAGGCATTTCCAAGGAAATGTGAAAAGAAAATGGCTCAGATCAAGAAATAGAAAAAAATGTAAAAGGTGATAAAGTTTTACATGCCTTATTACACTTAGTCTGTTCTGTAAAATTAAGAGATATATACTTGGATGTATTTACTTTAATTACATCATAATAAATAAGATCTCTTTCACACTGTCTCATCTATTTCTCAAACATTCCATGAGCTTGCTCTTTGTCAGGCTCTAGGCGACTACTGGGAACATCAGGATAAAAAAAGACCAAGCGTGCCCATAGAATTTTTGAGTCTAGCAACAGCTGTAAAGTAAAGATGGTGAGAGACTCTGAGACCTAAGGACAAGTCAAAAGGAAGAGAGGACATTGGAGGATCCAGAAGTGAGCAGTCAAGTGTAAACGCTCTGAGGCAAGTGAGTTTGAGAAATGGCAGATCCTTCAGTGGGAGTCAGGCTGTGGTAAGCTAGGAGGTGGATCAAATGAGGGTGTGGGAGTGGTGGGAAAGGGTCAGACCTTCAGAAAGTGTGACCAGAGTTGAGAGACTAAAGCCTGAAATGGAAAACTCCTTGCAGTTACATTTGAGTCATGGGTAAACCGGAGAGAATTCTCCACCTGGAATAAGAATGGAAGGTGACCTGCATCCTTTCCAGTGTCCTTTTGTCAGAGCAGTTGAGCACAATACATGAACTAGGTGTTTTACGCCCATCATGCCCAGGGAATTTCTGAGAAACAGGGGTGATACTCTATATGACATGCCTGTGGTCAGAAGCCACTGTGCTTGCCATCTTTGCTCTGGCCTGGGAGATAGAGTCCACTACATTTGAAGTTCATTTCATTAGGTTGTCTTGTATGCAATTTGGCAAACTCCAGGTTAGGGCTAGATTTTTAATGGGATTGAAATAAATGAAAATAGATTTGGTTTGAATGGAAGGAGGATTGGAAGGGATGGAAGGAATTGGTACTTGACACAAATTCTGGAATCCTTAAGTTCCATGTAACTGGGGAAGACTCCTGTGTGTGTGTGTGTGTGTGTGTGTGTGTGTGTGTGTGTGTACACATGCATGTACATGTGGGCTCAAGTGTGCATGCTCAGTCATGTCCAACTCTGAGACCCCATGAACTGTAGCCCACTGGGCTTCTCTGTCCATGGAATTCTCCAGGCAAGAATGCTAGAGCAGGTTGCCATTTCCTATTTCAGGGCATCTTCCCCACCCAGGGATCAAACCCGCATCTCTTGTGCCTCCTGCATTGGCAGGCAGATTCTTTACCACTGCGCTGCCTAGGAAGCCTGGAAAACTCCCTTACACACACAATAAATAACCTCAACAACTTATATATTAAGTTTTACTTGTTAAGCATCATATTAGCTGATGTACCTTATCATAGGGTGCTTCATATTCTCGGTCATTTCTTGGATTAAATAGACCATAGAGCAGATTTTGGTAGGATCTGGGATCAAAATAATAATAGCAATAACTGCAAAAGACCCAATACTTGCCAGACACCATGCCTGGTGCTTTCATGTATTACATATATCCCAGGAATCTTACACAGCAAGGCCTATCAAACTCACTTCATAGAAAAGCCTCACAGAACTTTGCAATTTTCCTGACTTCACATGGCTCATGAGTGTCAGAACTGGAACTAGACCTCTGGTCTGAATTCATTTAGGGCCCTCACTGTTCCACCCCTTGAATGAAGCAGTTGTTCTGTCTCTTAGTTCAGTTCTAGTCTCAACACTCCACAGTGTCTCTCAGGAGATGAAATGAAGGACCCTGTTGCCAATGTACTACCCCCACGTATAATAAATGAAAATGAGAATTAGAAACAATACAGTCAAAAAAAAAAAATAACAGTCTAGGCTGTGAACTTAACTCACCTAGGCTCCTCCTGCCCCTCCCCTCAGAATTCCTTGGGAGCTGACTGCCCTGATCAAGCACTTTCAGAAATAACATCACTCTTGCATTGCGTCTTTCTCCTGTCACAGTCTGGGTCCTGACCTGCTGTCTAGTATCCTTTCATAAGGCTGCTCTCTGCTCCAATAGAACAAAAAGCCCAGAATTACTTGCCTTTTCCCTGATTTAGGGCCTCCCAACCCCCTGTAGATGTCCCCTGTCTGTCCCATCCCTGACTATGAACCTCTCTGATAACGATAGCCCCGTTCAGGTGGCTACTTCGGCAGTGAGGTTTAGACATGGGTTTCCCTGGTGGCTCAGACGGTAAGGAATCTGCCTACAACGTGTGACACCCAGGTTCAATTCCTGGGTCAGGAAGATCCCCTGGAGAAGGAACTGGCTACCCACTCCAGTATTCTTGCCTGGAGAATCACATGGACAGAAGAGCACAGTGGGCTAGAATCCATGGAGTCACAAAGAGTTGGACACGACTGAGTGACTAACACACACACCCACCCATCTGCTTTAGGCACTTCCACTAAAAGATTTTTTTTTCCCAGATTGACTTGTGACTAGAGTCTGGTTTGACACAGGATCTACAGGTTACTGAAAGATAACCCTAAAGTTAGGGAAGAGATTTTAGAGAGTGGATGACGTTAGTAAGAAAGGAGAATTTAACTTTGGATTTATTTGAGACTGACCACTGAATCCTTACACTGAAGAGTGAGCTTAACTAAGTGGCCAAGAACCAAAGCTTCTTTCTTAAGTGGCAGGATGACGAAGGACCAAGGAAATCACTGTGGAGCAACCATCTGTAGGAACCACATTACCCAAAACTCAGATTTTTAGGAACATTTAGTATGTTTCTATTGCCAACAAACAAATTGCCACAAATTAAGGAACTTACAACAGCACACATTTATTTCACATTTCTGTAGATGAGAAATATGGGTTGGCTGTGCTCTTGTCATTGTTCAGGGTTAAGCAAGCCCAAATCAAGCCATCAGAGTCTGGGTTCTCATTGGGAGGTGCTGAGAAGAATCGCGTTCCACAGTGGCTCAGGTTGCTCTCAGAATCCAGTTCTAACAAGAATTCACTTATTTGTAGTTACAAGAATGAGGCTGTCTCCTTGCAGACTATCAGTTGGCGATGCCATGGTTCCTCTAGGCCTTTCTTCAGTCCTTGCAAATGGGCCCCTGCTTCTGAAACAGCACATTGAATCTGTATGTGGCTCATGTGGTTGAATTGGGCCCACCCAGATAATTCAATATAACCTCCCATTTTTAAGATTCATTCCATAAGTTTTATTACACACACTAGCTACCTTTGGCTATGTAACACAAATTTCAGGGTAAGGTTATGGGCATTATGTGGAACAACTATTGAGTCTAACACAGAGGTAGAAAATGTCTTCTTGGTGGAGATGCCAGCTTTAATAAAAAAAAAAAAATGACCATCATTCTTCGGCCTCTTGTCTGTATCTGCCCCAGAGGGAAACTCTGATTTTCCAGTGTGTCAAAGACACCTGTCCAAGTATTCAGGCATGTTCAACAGGTGGTGAATAGCATGGACTCAAGTATTATTTTTTTCATGCAGCAGAACGAAGAAGGAAAATAGTGTATTGAGATTATAGAGATTACTGAAAAGGTCAGTGCAGAAAGGTGCTAAGAATGAAGAAGGGTGCACCTCCCTGCTGAGATTTACAACATCCTTTTGAAAGTGGCTGTGAACCTCTATTTGAGAACATCAGTCACATACTGGCACTAGAAAAAGTTATTGAATTGCAAGGGAATTTGATCTCAGAAAATCCTCCAGGAATGATGAGGGCTACGGTCATAACAAATTTTAATAGTGGCTCTTTTTTAAGCAGCTACTGTATAACAGTTAATGGGAACATCTGCAAGTGCTCATTCACTTTGTGTCTTGCTCTCCATCCTTGGTTCATATGAAGACTACATGCTCAACCACTTATAGTTAAGAACGGTCATGTGACTATCCTTGACACTGAAATATGAGTGGAAACATACTTGTCACCTCCAGACCCAGGTATTTGAGAACCAGTAGGCCAACTCCAGGACTTCCCTGTAGCTCGGATGGTAAAGAATCTGCCTGCAATGCAGGAGACCTGGGTCCGATCCCTGAGTTGGGAAGATCCCCTGGAAGAGGGCATGGCAACCCACTCCAGTATTCTTGCTTGGAGAATTCCATGGACAGAGGAGCCTGGCAGGATACAGTCCATGGGGTCGCAAAGAGTCAGACATGACTGAGCAATTAATACACACACACAGACACACAGACACACAGACACACACACACACACAACTCCATGCTTCTTATTTCATTCAGCAGCAAATGTGGAGAGCCTGTGTTGAGATGTGTTAGTTCATGATGGAAGTATCCTGGATTCCTGAGTTTCTGGACAACGTAGACCCTCTCTTCCACTGCCAGTACCCAGCAGATTTTATGTGCACAAGAAATAAAATTTTATGTTAAGTCATTCAGAAATCACTTCTCTTATCATATCTCATAAAAACTTTATCTGAGCAATACACACCTACTATTTGTTATGTTTATTTAAATATCTTAATTACAAAGGAAATAGGACATATATTCTTGTTTCCAAAACATTCTAACAATAGGAAGAAATCACAATTACTCTTCCTTACTATATTCCTCAAAGATTCATCCCTGCCCAGAGGTAATTGCATTAAAAATTCTGTGTGGTATTTTAACATTTATTCCAGGCCAGTCTTACCTGTGCTAGAAATATACACTGTGAGTTTCAAAAATACATATGTAACACTATCAGTGTTATCATAAATATCGTACTATGGTTCTGACTTGGCCTTGCCACTGAATAAAATGAAGGTGGGATCTTTCTGTGAGAGTATATATAGATCACGTTACTCTTTACTCCCTGGAATTACAAAGTATGTATGTGTCATAATTAATTTAATCATCCTTTTCCTGATAGACACACAAGTTGTCTCTCATTTGCTGTTTTGATTAATAGAATTGATATCAACATCATTGAACATCAATTCTTGGGTAAATGTGCATGTTTTGTCATATGAAAAATGTACAAAAGTATAATTAGATTAAAGTGCTTCCTTCAAGTGTGATGATAGTAAATTTTTATGAATATTGCTGATATTCTGTTCCAATAATGCTATACCAAATTATCTTCTCACATATTTATGTATGTGAATAAATTAAGCACTTAATGGAATTTTATTTCATCAAGCTTTTAAATTTGGGGCAAACTTTTGATTGAAAATATGTCATCTCACTGTTACTGTAATTTGTATTTCCCTATTTTTTCTAAATAGGTTGAGCAGAAAATTAATTTTTTCCTTCACACACCCATATAAAGCAAGATTTGTTCAGTGATATCTTAAGTACCAGGATTCCCCTAGGTGCATGCTTTAAAAACTCTGATATGCCAAGTAAATGTTCCCTTTACTTTGAGTAGCAAGTATTTATCAGAATGACCACGTATGAGGAAATGAGCTGGACAGAAAAACATCACTAAATAAGTGAAGCACATCACTTCACTCATGTTGGGAAGGGTGATGGTGGGATCAGAGGAGTAACTTCCAGAGTCTGAGAGAGATCAAATATTGAAACAAGTCCAGAGAGCCCAGGGTAGTTGAAAGTCAGGGAGCTGTATACAATCAGGGAGCTGTCATCAAAAGGTAGAAAACATATAAGAAGGACAGAAGGTAGAGAATCTGGTGGATGGTACTGGACTGTTTACATGGAAAGGCCAGGGAATCTCTCCATCATCATTGTCACCTTTAAGTTGTAGAGTGGTCTGAGTGGGCAGATCTACTGGATGAAAGGACCGGTTGTTCAGTTGCTCAGTCGTGTCCGCCTCTCCGCCTCTTTGTGACCCCATGGACTGCTGCACACCAGGCTTCCCTGCCCTTCACCATCTCCCAGAGCTTGCTTAAATTCATGTCCATTGAGTCGGTGATGCCATTCAACCATCTCATCCTCTGTCATTCCCTTCTCCTCCTGCCTTCAATCTTTCCCAGCATCAGGGTCTTTTCCAATCAGTAAGTTCTTCCCATCAGGTGGTCAAAGTATTGACGCTTCAGCATCAGTCCTTCTAATGAATATTCAGAATTGACTTGTTGGATATCCTTACAGTCCAAGGGACTCTCAAGAGTCTTCTCCAACACCACAGTTCAAAAGCATCAATTCTTTGGCACTCAGTTTTCTTTATGGTCCAACTGTCACATCCATACATGACTACTGGAGAAACCATAGCTTTGACTAGACTGACATTTGTCGGCAAGGTAATGTCTCTGTTTTTTAATATACTGTCTAGGTTGGTCATAACTTTTCTTCCAAGGAGCAAGCATCTTTTAATTTCATGGCTGCACTCACCATCTGCAGTGATTTTGGAGCCCAAGAAAATAAAGTCTGTCATGGTTTCCACTGTTTCCCCATCTATTTGCCATGAAGTGATGGGACTGGATGCCATGATCTTCGTTTTTTGAACATTTGAGTTTTAAGCCAGCTTTTTCACTCTCCTCTTTCACTTTCATCAAGAAGCTCTTTAGTTTCTCTTTGCTTTCTGCCATAAGGGTGGTGTCATCTGCATATCTGAGGTTATTGATATTTCTCCTGGCAATCTTGATTCCAGCTTGTGCTTCATACTGCCTGGCATTTCACATGATGTACTTTGCATATAAGTTAAATAAGAAGGGTGACAATATACAGCCTTGAGGTACTCCTTTCCCAATTTGGAACCAGTCCATTGTTCCATGTCCAGTTTTAACTGTTGCTTCTTGACCTGCATACAGGCTTCTCAGGAGGCAGGCATGCCTGATACCTCACCCTCCCTTAGAATGCCCCTACCCACTGTCAGGCAGAGTATAGCTAGCTCTCCTGTATCACCCACCAAGTGATGTTATTGACGGAATCTGGGAAAGTACATCTCTTCACTACCCTGGTGGTTCTGTGCAGTCTTGCCAGTGTCCCAGGTTGAGAGCTATCTTGATGCCTGACACAGACAGCTATTTCTCCCCTGTGTATGTGGCCCTCCTACTGCTGAGGCTGAGGCTGTGCAGTGGATGGGATTGGCTGGTGATCCAGATCAGTTAAAATAGAGCAAGTATTACCAATGAGTAGTGAAAAGGGGTATGCAGCTACAAGGAAGGGGGAAAATGGAGGAGGAATTCCTTAAGGCTAATTACCTCAGTGACTGGGAATTAAGACTGAGTGTAGACATGCCTTAAAACACAACTCTGGTGTTATTTCCAGCTCAGTCTGCCTCCATGGTTTCTGATTTCTTTGCACACCAGAGGGCAGAAGCACTCTGGCTGTGTTTGGTGGTCTGGGTAGCTACCAGCTACTGACTGGAGTGGGGGGCTGGTCCACAGTGCACACATTTATAAGACAGATGGAGAACCGTTGTAGTTGCTGTAGTTTCCTGTTAAATGCACTGGGAATGACAGATATATGTGGAGTCCAAAGCTATATCTCTCTCATGGTAATAATCCCAATCTAATAGAATTAAAATAATAATAAAAAGATTCTAAGCTAGCCATTCCTGAAATCATCACATGATCTGCAGTAAATATAGTAAAATCAAACTTTGCAGTGAGGACAGTGACCAGCCTGTCAGTTTGGGAATCCCAGGTTCTAACAAAGTTAAAGGTGAGAGCTCTGAATGAGGTCAGAGGGACCAGCCATTTCAGAACAGGAGGTGCCACCATACAGAGCCCCATCCCTGTTGTCAGATTTGGGGATCTCCAGAAAGGGTGACTAGAAATGGCTTCCCTTGCATTTCTGTCTCTGGTGTTTAAGGGATGTGAACACTTTGATCTGAAGTGGGCAGCATCAGGTCAGCAGAGGGAAGAGTTCCCGTCTCTGTTTGGAGTTTAGGTAAGGTCCCTTATTGAGTCTGAGGGGACCCCACATCCCAGAAGAGAGTGGACCCCAGAGCCTCACTCCTGCTTTCTTTCCTGGCAACTTCTGTGCAGGGATTTCCTAAAGTAGTCCCTTCTGAGTTTCCTCTCTGGGGACTCAGAAGGTTGAGGGCATTGCACCTGGCAAGCTCAGGGAAAGGGAAAGCAGGTCCCAGGCACCAACATAAGTAAAGATGATAAAGAACATGTGGGAAGCACAGTGGTCTGCTCCTGCTGTCAGCTCTGGGAGTTTCCAGCATGGCTGTGAGACTCAGAATTCCCTTCATTTCACCCTTTGAAACCTAAAGAACCATGTGTGGCTGGTCTTGGTTTAAGGCTAAGTAATTTTTGGGCTCCAAAATCACTGCAGATGGTGATTGCAGCCATGAAATTAAAAGACGCTTACCCCTTGGAAGAAAAGTTATGACCAATCTAGATTGCATATTAAAAAGCAGAGACATTACATCACCAACAAAGGTCTGTCTAGTCAAGGCTATGGTTTTTCCAGTGGTCATGTATGAGAGTTGGACTGTGAAGAAATCTAAGCACCGAAAAATTGATGCTTTTGAACTGTAGTGTTGGAGAAGACCCTTGAGAGTCCCTTGGACTGCAAGGAGATCCAACCAGTCCATCCTAAAGGAGATCAGTCCTGGGTGTTCATTGGAAGGACTGATGCTGAAGTTGAAACTCCAATACTTTGGCCACCTCATGCAAAGAGTCGACTCATTGGAAAAGACCCTGATGCTTGGAGGGATTGGGGGCAGGAGGAGAAGGGGACGACAGAGAATGAGATGGCTGAATGGCATCATCGACTCAATGGACATGAGTTTGAGTAAACTCCAGGAGTTGGTGATGAGCAGGGAGGCCTGGTGTGCTGCGATTCATGGGGTCGCAAAGAGTCAGACACGACTGAGCGACTGAACTGAACTGAACTGAACTGAACCAGAGGAAGGATACACAGTATCAAACCGAAGTTTTAAAAAAAAAAAAAGATGAAGACGCCCCTATGGGATTGCGAAGGGAATTCCCTCATGTGTAGGACAAAATCGACTCCATAGAACTCCCCTCCCTCCACCCCTTCTCCCCATCAGTCCTGGGAGACGCCAGGCAAATCTGGCCAGAAGTGATACACTCTAATATTTTCCCTGGGGGTTTCAGTGAAATGAAGGCATTGATCTGAGGGAAGCAATCTCTTGAACGCTGAAGGAGGCACCCCGGGCTCTGCCTGGAATTACAGCAAAGATCCTGAGTTCGATGTGAGGGTACCACCCATCACAGACTGGAGAGGCTCCCAGAGTCCCACTCCTGCCATCAACCCTAAAAGGATCCAAGCAGGAATCATCTAATGTAGTAACCTCCAAGAACCTTAAAATTCCCTCTGAAGGGACTGAGGTGGGTGAGGGCGGTGAGACCAGGGTATCAACTCAAACCAGCAGAGGGACGGGAAAGTAAAGCCGAGGACCCTGGGCAAGGTCTGAGGGAACCACCAGCCCGGAACTTAGGGGACCTCGCAGAGCCCGGCCCCTTTTGTTGGCGGCTGTGGGAGGAGCCCCGGTGGGGCAAGGATTTGACCCAGGACTATTTCCGCCCGTGTTGTCTGAGGGGCGCCTTCGTTAAAGAGGCCAGGGAGAAGCTCCAGGCTCTGCCGGGGATTACGGTAAAGCGTTGGGAGTGAGGGGACCAGTCAGTCTAAATAAAAGGGGTTCTCAGAGTTCTGCCCTGTTCTCGGCCCACCCTGGGAGAACATGGGACACGAATCATCTGGCGGAGGGACCTCTGAATAGCTTTGAAATTTTCCGAGGGGGCGATGGGGGAGGGGTGCACTGAGCAGGGTGTTGGCTTTGGCTCAGAAACAACAGCCGGAAGGGTCCCAGGTCTTAACGGAAGAGGTGGGGTGAGGGGTGGGGGATGGGGGTAAGTGGCGGGGCGGGCAGGTGGGGATGGGAGAGGTAGGTGGCGAGGTGGGAGGGTGGTGGGTAAAGGCGCCAACACCGAGGGAGGTCTGAGGGAACCACCCGCCAGACCACAGTGGGCGTCCTACTAGAGCCTGTGCCCCTCTGGCACTTTAGGCCTGAGAGGCCGCGGCTTCCGGTGATGAGGTGCTGGGCTGTGTGCATCCGGTGTCCAGGGGAAGTGAATGCGTAAGAAAGGAAGCAAGGCAGCCGTAAGGCAGGAAAGGGAGGAGCTTCCGGGCCCTGCGCCATTTTATAGTGCGGGTGCCCAGTGCGGTCTCCGGAACACCAGCCCCACGACCAAGGGGACCTCGCAAATCCCCTCCACTGCTGTCAGCCCAGGGCCACCTCGGGTAAGCGGGTGAGGCCGAGGCATACCCTCACGTGCTCCTCGGGCGGTGTCCGCAAGGCAGAGCCTGGTCTAAGATGGCAGCCGCGTGGTCCTTTCGAGGGAGGCAATCCAAGCTTTTCCAACAGTCCCTGTGAGGACCCCGAGTAAGGACTAAAGGAACCACCTGCCTCTGAGCAGTGGGGATCACAGAGAACCCTATTCGGGCCTTTATCCCCGACGGTACCTGGGGCAGATGGGTTAGACTGGGGCGTCCCTAACCACCTTCTCAGGCCTTTCAGGGATTTGAGGGTTTGCCTCTGAGAGTATTGGTCTCATGTCAGCAGAGGGAGGAGTCTCAGGCCCTGCCAGAATCCAAAGTGAGGGCACTGAGTGAGGACTGAGACCCCTAATCACCCAAAGATGGAGAGGGTCCCACAAAGCTCTGCGGGCGCTTTCTTTCCTGTGCATCCCCTGGCAAGTGTGGTCCAATGAAGTTCTGCTCATTTCCACTTTTGGGGTCTCAGAGTAATAAGGACTTTGAAATAATGGGACAACATCAGACCAGTAGAGCACAGGAATGCCAGGTCTTGCCAAAAGTGAAGTGATGAACCTTTGTTCCCTAACTCAGAACAGAGCCACTGTTCTAAGCCCCAGTGAGCCCCGGGCAGATCTGGGAAGTAGGTGCTAAATCACACCTGGTTATTTCCACAGAGTCCTCAGGGCAGAGACAAATCAGAGAATAAGGGGCTCACAGGACATTGCCCTCAAGGAAACCTGTAGACCCGGCCTTCAGTAGAGGCCTAGGCGGTATCTATCTGCCTGTTGACATGGCAATCTCATCTTCTTTACTTTAGGTCACTGAGTCACCTGCCCACTTGCCTGCTGCCTTTGTTGAAAGTCATCATGCCTCGGGGTCAGAAGAGCAAGCTTCGTACCCGTGAGAGACGCCGTCAGGCCCAAGTTGAACCCCAGAATCTGGTAGGTGCTCAGGCCATTGTGGGAGTAGGAGAAGAGTTCCCTTCCTCTTTCTCCTCTTGCAAAGCTATTTCATAAAGCTCACTTATTGCTTGGTCATATTGCAATCCACAGGGTGTTCAGAGAGCCACAAGTACTTCATCTACTGAGTCCATCAGAGGCTGTATAGATGATAAGGTGCTTATAATGGTGTATTACCTGCTGTATAAGTATAACGTGAAAGAGCCTATTAGCAAGGTGGAAATGATGAGAGAAGTAATCCAGATGTATAAGAATCACTACCTTGAGATCCTCCAGAGAGCTGCTGAGCACATGGAGATGATCTTTGGCCTTGACCTGAAGGAAGTGGATCCCTACCGGCACATCTACATCCTTGTCGACAAAATGGAAGCAAGCTGCGATGCAAGGCTGAGAGATCGGATCGAGATTCCCAAGACAGGCCTGCTGATGGCTGTTCTGGGTGTGATCTTCATGCAGGGCAATTGTGCTAGTGAGGAGCAAGTTTGGGAAGTCCTGAATGTGATGGGGTTATACAAGGGGAGGAAGCACTTCATTTTTGGGGATCCTAAGAAGGTCATTACCAAAGATTTAGTGCAGGAGAAGTACCTAGAGTACCGCCAGGTGTTCAATAGTGATCCTCCATGCTATGAGTTCCTGTGGGGCTCTAGAGCCCATGCTGAAACCACCAAGATGAAAGTGCTAGAGTTTATGGCTAAGATCCATAATATGGTCCCCACTGCCTTCCCATCCTTGTATGAGGAGGCTTTGAGAGATGAGGAAGAGAGAGCCCAAGCTAGAGCTTCAGCCAAGGCTCGTATTGCTGCCCGGGCCAGGGCCCGCTCCAGTGCCTTAGCCATCAGTTCCTCCCACTCCAAAAGAGTCTGAGGCAGATTCCTTACTTTGTTGTTAAAAATAAGTTCACGTTCTAAGTAGTAGAAGGTTGGGGAGGGGCTGCAGATTATACTGTGTGTAACATATTTGTGTTTTTGTGTTCTATGCTGTATCTTGGAAAATTTTAAAAATATTGTTCCTTTTAATAGAAGATTTAAGTAGCTTTGTAATCCACACTTCTGAGTTATATTGCTCAAACACTGATGCTATGGGTGAGATCTAAGTGTAAGAGTTTTATTGTTTGTGTAACTGGAAAAGTTCCACCTTACCTAGTAATTTGGAATAAGGTAACATGGCGATGGATGAGGCATTACTTTGGAAATGTGAAAAACTCAGCATTGTAATAGTTGTGGTCAAGAAATGCATAAATAAAAGATAAAAGTTCTTGGTTTCATTTATTAGTTTTAGTCTATTTCATAAGATTATATATATATATTTATAGAGGGAGAGAGAAATCTGGATATATTTAGCTTATTCAAGAATGCAGGAGAAATAATATTGTAATAAACTAGCCTTTTTCAGTGGCCCATTTTTTTTCTCCAACAATACTTAGACATCTAATCTTTGCAAAGCTCCCTGTTAGTATGGGGAATACTAAGGTAAACAAGAACCATTCCTTCTCATAGAATTTTAAAGTCTTGGAGCAGCTATGATGTAAGGAATATTGTAAGATATCCCCTACAACTAAAAGGACAAGTCAAAAGATGATGTGAGGACTTGGGGGTTTAATTGTGAGTAATCTAAATACCCCTTGGCAAAGGGGTTTGAGACCTTGGGAAATGCAAGTGCTTCAGTGGGAGGTAATTTTAATTAAGCTGGGTGGTGGGTCACATGAGTTCGAGTAGTAGGCAGATACTAAAATCTCAGGTGCTCTGTCTCAGATTAAGAGACTAAAGCCTGGAATAGAAAGCTGCTTTTAGCACTTATTTCAAGATCATGTACAAAGCAGAGCAATCTTCACCTAGGGCAGGAATGGAATAGGTTCTGTGCTCTTTTTTCCAGTGTGGGAGAACACAGTCCACAAAATAGGTGATTTGTGTACATTATAACAAGGGAGTGTCTGAGAAATTAGGGTGTTACTTACATGAGGTGGGGCTTCCCTGGTGACTCAGGTGGTAAAGAATCTGCCTGCAATGCAGGAGACTTGGGTTTGATCCCTGGGTGAGGAAGATTCCCTGGAGAAGGGCAGGACTACCCGCTCCAGTATTCTTGCCTGGAGAGTCCCATGGACAGAGGAGCCTGGTGGGCTATAGTCCCTGGGGTCACAAAGAGTCAGGTACAACTTAGTGACTGAGCATGCATGCATAGTGGGTTTAGTGGTTTTATATGAGATGGGATGCTCTGAAGCCACTGTGCTGGCAGTCTTTGCCCTGGGCTGGGAGAGATATCCCATCCAATAAATGGACATTTTAATTAGGTTATCTGGAATGTAATTTGGTAAACTCTTAAGGACTAGATTTGTGATGGAGGTAAAATAATTGCAAACACAAGCATCTGGGATGGAAGGGAAGATATAAAGGAGGGATGGAAATAAACTCTGACACAAATTCCAGGAATTTTGAGTTGCATCAAACTGGGTAGAATCACCCACACCAGAAATAAATATCCTAAGAAAAATTATATAGCAAGTAACTTAGTTTAACATGCTAGACAACATATCAGCTGATTTCTTGTGCCATATCCTAGAGAGCTACAAATTCTGTTATTTCCTGGATTAAAAACAAACAAACAAACCAAAAAAAAGGGAGGTTTGTAGGTTTTAGGGGGAAAATAATTATAGTAATAACTAAAATTTAGCAAATCCAATCAATGCATGCCAGATACTGTGCCAGTGTCTTAGTTAAGTCACATTCCAATATTCCTATTTACATGAATATATGTGAACCAAGAGCAAGAAGACTACTTATCAAATCCATTTCACAGATGAAGAATCTGAGGCTCACAGAATTCTGCTATTTTCTTCAGTTCACCTGGCGTGTAAGTGACAGAGCTGGGACTAGTGCCCTGATCTGAATTCTTCTACAGCCTACACTGTTCCACCACTCACAACCTGAGGCCAACTTTCTATCTTTTAATTCATTTCTCATTACTGTATGGTATCTCCTGGGAAATACAAAAAGAAGGCATCTGCAGCCAGTGTACTAAACCCAGGTGTATTAACAAGGTGAAAACAAGAACTAAACACTGAGTGGGGACTGTCTAGGGCCTGCATTTGCCTAAGGTTCTCCTGCCCCTATCCACAGGGTTCTTTCAGAGCTGACTCTACCCAGTGCTGGTACATGGTACCAGATCCAGCCCTTTCCAAATGACATGGCGCTTCCCCTGAGTTTTCCCCAGTGTACCCTTATGTCCACATCTGGATCCTGACCTACTGTCTAGCTCTCCCCTACTTCCTTTTGTAAGGCTATACTCTGCTCCCAGTGGAACAGAAAGCCCAGAATCACCCACCTATCCCCTATCTGTCCCATCCTCAGCATGGAATCTCTCCAAAAGCAGCAGCCCCAAGCACTATTGTTAACTGTGGAGGTGAAGTTTAGAAGTCTGCTCATCTGCTCTGGGTGCTTCCATCACACTCAAAAGTTTTTTCTCCAAATTGGCTTATGAGTAGATTAGGCACAGGATCTACTGGTTCTTCCAGAGATAGTGAAGGACAAAAGCCTGGTGCGCTGCAGTCCATGGGGTTGCAAGGAGTCAGACACAACTTAGACTAAACAACAAAAATAAGGTTTTAGAAGGCAGATGAGGTTAGAAAGAAAAGCGAATTTAATCTACTGACTCATTTGAGACTGGCCAGTGAATCTGCACCCTGATGAGTAAGCTTAACTAAGTGACCAAGAACCAAAGCCTCCCTTCTAAGTGGTGGATGAAGAAGGACCAAGGAAGTCACTGTCTCACAACCATCTGCAGAGACTGGATTCTAATAGACCCTGTAGCCCTTCCAGGAGGTTATGCTAGTATTCCACAAATTGCCACAAATTTAGCAGTCAACAACAAGACACATTTATGATCTCACATGTCTGTGAGAGAAATCCAAATTGCTTCTGCCGGTTTCTCTGTTCTGGGTTTCACAAGGCCCAAGTCAAGTTTTCAGCTGCCAGACCTCTCCTTAAGTGTTCTGGGAAGAATTTCCTTCCAAAACCATTCAGGTTTTGGCAGAATCTAGTTCTTTGTGATAATAATACCAAGGCCCTATTTCCTTGCTGTTAGTTGGACCTGCCATAGTTTCTCCAGGCCTCTCCCCAATCCTCACATGTGGGCCCATGTATTTTGAGTTAGCAATTAAACTGAATCCTTCTCATGCTTGGTATTTCTCTAACTTTCCTGTCTGCTACATCTCTCTCCTGCAGCAAGCCAGAGAAAGTTCTCTGCTTGTTAGGTGTCATGTTATTAGATTTGGTCTATCCAGGTAATCCAGTATCTTTATGTGAAAGTTGGTTGCATAACCTTACCAAATCTGCAAAGTGCCTTTGGCCATGTAACATAACATATTCACAGGTTTCAGGGATAAGGGTATGGGCATCTTCATGGAGCAATTATTCAGTCTACCAAAAGTGCAGAAAATGTTTCCCCAGGAGACATGCCACCTTTCAGAAGTAAAAAGAAAAAAAAAAGACCATCATTTTCCTGACTCTTGTCTGTATCTGCCTCAGAGGAAAACCCTGGTTTTCCACTGTGCCTAAAGAGACACCTGTACAAGCGTTCAGGCGTCTTCATCAGGTGATGGGCAGCAGAGGATCACTAGTTGTGATTTTTGACCATGCAGCAAAAGGAAGAAGAAAAGTCTCAGTGGATTGAGACTACTCTAAAGGTAAGTGCAGAACGGTACTATTTCATGACCAAAGGTGACCCTTCCCTGCTAAGATTTACAGTGTCATTTAGAAAATTGGGAGAAGGGGATGACAGAGGATGAGATGGTTGGATGGCATCATTGACTCGATGGATATGAGTCTGAGTAAACTCCAGGAATTGGTGATGGACAGGGAAACCTGGAGTGCTGCAGTCCATGGGGTCATAAAGAGTCAGACACGACTGAGAGACTGTACTGAACTGAACTGTATCTGAAAACACCTGTCACATAGTGGGCACTATAAAAAGTTGGAGTGTTTCAAGGCAATTTTTGCCTTCTCAGAAACTTCTCCAAGAATGAAGAGGGCTTTTATATACAAATTGTAAGTGTACTTTACTGATAATCTCCTACTCTTGTTTGTGGAGAGACTACACATGCTCATCACATTTGTCTTGCTCTGCTCCCTGGACACATAGGGACACTGAATTGTCCAGTCCACTTGTGTTAGAAAGGATTTTGTGATTACCCTTGCCACTGAAATATGAACAGAAAGATGTTTGTTCTTTTCAGATCAAGGCATTTGACAGTGTGCTACCTCGATGCTTTCTGTTCAATTCAACAGCAAACATGCAAAGTCTGTGTTGAGATATGGATCCGCATGGTGGAAGCAGCCTAGGTCCTTGGGTTACCTGACAGCAGAGACACTGGCTAACTCAAGGCAAGCTTTATGTATAGGACAGAGAAACTTTTGTAGTGTTCTCATTCAGGTTTTAGGCTTCTTCCTACATTCCTGCTAGCAGATACCACATGAATAACATACACTACTATTTCTGTTGCCCGTTTTATTTAAATATACTAATTACAACAGAAATAGTGCTTATGTTCTTGATGCTAAAAATTTTTGAAGAACATGAATAAATCCAAATCCCATTCCTTATTTCAATCTCTAAAATTCAGTCTCATGCAGAAGTAACCCTAATTTTTAAATGCTGTATATGTTACATTAAAATATATTCTGGGCTTTTTTCTTACATAGATAAAGTAGGAAAATTCAATGTGAGTTTTTAACACGCATGGATAATAATGTATGTATTATTTTGCTACTTGTCCTTGTCACTTAATGAAATGAGTGCAGGATCTTTCCATGGAAGCAGGTATAGATCTATCTCACCCTTCTACTTCCAAAAATTCTAAAGTGTGTATGTGCCACAATTAACCATTCTCCTTCTGATGGGCACATACGTTGTTTTCTATTTATTGCTATAACTAATAGAACTGAAACCAACATCATTGAATATAACTTATTGGGCAAATGTGGCTATTTTCTTATAGTAAAGACATAGAAATAAACATTGGATTGAAGCAGAAATACTGTGTTGATTGTAAGTTTTTAAGAATATCACTGCTATTCTGTTTAAATAATATGTACCAATTTATACTCTGACATATTAATGTATGTGAGTATCATAAACTCACAGGTATCTTATTCAATCAATTTTAAACATAGATCAAGCTTTTATGTGAATATATATCCTCAATGTTATTTTGTTATTTCCATTTTCTAATTCTTTTATTGAAAACTATCACTCATTAATAAATTCCTCATCCATACAAAGCAGGATTTTTGCAAAGTATATTGAGTACTGGGATATCTCTGGGTGCATGTTTTTAAATTCTTTGTCAGTAAGATTCTTTCCAATTAGCAAGGATTTGGTTAGAGTGACTAGATCCCTGAGAAGAGTCTAGACAGGATATCTTCAACTAGTAATGACAAAGAGGCATGGTGGGTAAAGAAATTTCCAGAGTCCATGAGAGAGGCCACATACTAAACCAAGTCCTGATAGCCCCGGGCAGGCTGGCAGTCAGAGTTCTGAATTCGGAGTTCAGCACATAGTGGAGAGAACATGGGGAATCTTGGAGGGTCGTGGACAACTTCCGCAAAAAGGCTTCGAAAATCTATGAATCATTATCAGCTTAAAGTTGCAGAGCAATCTGAGTGGGTAGATCTACTGGTTGAAATGACCAGAGACATGCCTGATACCCCTCCTTACCTTAGAATCCTCCTTGCTCACTGTCAGGCAGAGTACAGCGAGCTCCCCTGTGTCATTCAGTGATAATATTAATGAATATTGAGAGATACTGAGAGACCTACCCCTTATCACTCCTCTGGTGGTTCTGTGCATCCTGACCAGTGTATCAGAACTGATAGCTGTCTTCATGCCTGATGACAAAAGCCATTTTCTCTGTGTACAGAGCCCTCCAGCACTGAAGCTGGAGCTAGAACATCAAAATATATTCTAGATGCTATCCCCACCTTGGGCTTCCCTGGTGGTTCAGAAGTAAAAAAGCTGCCTGCAGTGTAGGAGACTCAAGCTCGATCGCTGGGTCAGGAAGATCCCCTGGAGAAGGGAATGGCTACCCACTCCAGTATTCTTACCTGGAGAATTCCATGGACAGAGAAGCCTAGCAGGCTGCAGTCCATGGGTGGTCACAAAGAGTCGGACACAATTCAATGACTAACACTTACCTATTTACTTATCCCTACCTTAGACTGCTTCTCTGGGTTCCTGAGTTCTTTGCAGCCGTAAGGCAGATACCCGTTCAGTGGTCTGTTGCCACCAGATACTCTCTGGGGTAGACATATGGCCCCTGGTGTGTAAACATTTTACACATTGTGTAGAGAGAATAATCGCAAATAATGCAGGTTGAGACTTTGGGATTGACATGTCTGTGCATGCTCAGTTGTGTCTGACTCTTTGTGACCCTATGAACAGCAGCCCACCAGGCTCCTCTGTCCATGGGATTTCCCAGGCAAGAATACTGGAGTGGGTAGTCATTTCCTTCTCCAGGGGGTCTTCCTGACCCAGGGATCGAACCTGCATCTCCTGCATTGGCAGGCAGATTCCCAGGTGGCTCAGTGGTAAAGAACTGGCCTGCCAGTACAGGAGTAGCAAGAGACCCAGGTTTGATCCCTGGATCTGGAAGATCCCCTAGAACAGGAAATGGCAATTCACTCCAATATTCTTGCCTGGAAAATTCCATGGACAGAGGAGCCTGGTGGGCTACAATCCATGGGGTTGTGAAGAGTTGAAGACAACTGAGCACATGGACGCATGCACGTGCACACACACACACACACACACACACACACACACACACACACACACACACACACACACACACACACACCCGGGAAGCCCACTGAATCTATTGATACTTTATTAGTAGCAAAAGTCCATACTTCATTCAGTTTTCCTCCATTTTTTCCCCTAATGTCCTTTTTCTGGCCCAAGATCCCATCAACAGTAGTACACTACATTTAGACATCACTTCTCCTAGGGTCCTCTAGACGTGACAGTTTA
This sequence comes from Cervus canadensis, assembly GCF_019320065.1. Taxonomy (NCBI): domain Eukaryota; kingdom Metazoa; phylum Chordata; class Mammalia; order Artiodactyla; family Cervidae; genus Cervus; species Cervus canadensis. The sequence continues at coordinate 72,702,234 of NC_057419.1, read as the reverse complement.
TCAGATTTTCCTTATTTTTGATGACCTTGACAGTTTGGGGGAGTATTTGTCAAGTATTTTTAAGAATGTCCTGCTTTTGGTATGTCTTTGATATTTTCTCATGATTAGACTGGCATTATGGGTCCTGATGAGGAAGGCCTCAGGAATAAACTGACATTTTCATCATATCAAGGGTACATTATCAACATGACTTAACAACTGATGATCTCACCTTGTTCACCTACCTAAGGTAGTGTTTGTCAAATTTTTCTACTGTACAATTACTCTTTCACTCTCCTTTCCATACAGTACTCTTTGAAAAGAAATCACTATGTTTAGCCAACACTTAAGGGGTGGGGAGTTATGCCCCTCTCCTTGAGAGTGGAATAACTATATAAATTGTTTGGTATTATTCTCTACATAAGATGTTTCTATTCTCTCTGATTTATTTATTCAGTCATTTATGGCAATATAAACTCCTGGATATTTATTTTATATTTTGGGTTATAATCCAATATTAGATTTCTTTTCCTGTTCATGTTGTTCCATTGCTATTAGTCTTTTTGCTTCTAAGCCCTCTCAGAAGATACAGCTTAAAAAATGTCTGTAATACTAGCCCATCTATGCACATATAGCTATAATTATTTATATATCTGTCCATCTGTATCTATAATTAATAAACTAATATTAATATAATATTATTAACTAAAGTCAATAGTTTACATTAGGATTCACCCTCTGTATTGTACAGGCCTTACAGATTTTGACAGATACCAATGGTATGTATCCACCATTACAGTATCATACAGAAGAGTTTCACTGTCCTAACATCCCTCATTCTTTGCTTTTTCCTATCAGAGTCTTGATACACAAATGGGTTTCTTGGAGACAGCATACAGTTGAGTCTTTTTTACCTGATCTGACAATTTCTGCCTTTTAACTGGTGCATTTAGAGTATTCACACTTAAAATGATTGTTGATATACTTTTACAAAAAACCTACTATTTGTGTAACTGCTTTCTATTTGTTGCATTTGCTCTTTTCTATATCCTTTTTTTCTGTGTGTGTGTGTTCTCTGGTATTAACTGAGCATTTTATGTGATTTTATTTTAAATAGAATAGTACTCAAATTTATTTAAATTCCTTATTTGGAAATTTCAAATTCTGTAAAGTAAAAACCTAACAAATGTTAACTGGATCAACAGTTACCATTAAACTATTGTGTTTAACCTCTTAACTATTGATGATTATTGATTCTGAGTGTCAGGTATATTGGGTTCATTTTACTCTTCTCTGTATGGTTGTATACCATTAATAATTTCTCTAGCAAAAATGTTCATTCTAAATATCATATCTTTATACCACATTTTCTTTCTCCAGTAATCTGTTGATGAGAAATTACTAAACTCATTTTAATAGGTGTGCTGACCTTTATACAGAGACCAGACAATGACATCCCAAGGGAAAAAAAAATAACTTGAGCTAATCTCACTTACATAGAGGCATCGACTACAGTAAATAAATTCATGGCATATCCAATATAGAAGTGAATAGAGAGGCTGAATTCAAGAAATGCAAAGCTATCATAACATTACAAAAAATTGTCAACTGGAATTTCTTGACATTAACAGATTAGAGGATAAAATGCATCGGATCATGTCCAGGGGTGTAGAAAAAGTCTTTGAATGATACTTAACACCACAGTAAAAAAAAAAAAAAAAAAAACCTTTACTAAAATAACAATTGAAGAGAATTTTCATTTCCTAAAATCTACAGCAAACTTAGATAAATGTGAAATGTTAGAAGCATCAAAGTCAGAACAAAGACACAGATGTTATGGTACTATTTCTACTGTTTAAAAGTGGCCTGGAATACATAACTAAAGGAATAAGAATATCAAAATAAAAGAGGAAGGAATATTGAAAAAAATGAAATCACTCAGTCGTGTCAAATCTTTGCGACCCCACGGTATGTAGCTTGCCAGGCTCCTCCATCCATGGGATTTTCCAGGCAAGAATACTGAAGTGGGTTGCCATTTCCTTCTCCAGCGGATCTTCCTGACCCAGGGATCAAACCAAGGTGTCCCAATTGCAGGCAGACTCTTTACCATCTGAGCCACTAGGGAATCCCAGAAAACGGAGTTTGTTCTGTGGACCATATGGGGAGCTAACCGGCCACTCAATGTTGAAAAGACAGAGATAATAAATGGCAACAATATGAGCCTTTAATTAGAAAATCCAAAGGAACCAGTGCACAAAATACTCGAGTAAGAGACTCCAAAAGCTGTTGTATGTAAGATTACTATACAAAAAAAATCTCTTCAAAAAAGATTACTATACAAAAAAAAATTTTGTGTGTCTGGCCACACAAAATCAATAGCTAATTAGAATAATTAAATAGAAAATTTAACAGCAGCATTATCCGTAACAGCAGCAATATCCAAAACTTACCTAAAAAGAAATTTAACAAAAATGTACACAATCATTTTGGAGGCAACTATAAAAATGTACTGATAGAGAAAGAAATCCCAAATAAATAAAGAAGAACACTAGGTTTATTCATAGGGAAAAGAATACTGTAAATATGCCAATTCTCCTTAAACTATTTACAGATTTACTACTTGCTTTGGACTGAATTGTGCTCCCCCCACCCCCGCCCCTAATTCATATGCTGAAGCCCTAACCCACCCTTGTGATTGTATTTGAAAACAGGGTCTTTAAGGAGATTATTAGAGTTAAATGAGCTCATAACAATGGGGCAATAATCCAATTAGGCTGCTGTTCTTAAAGGAAGAGGAAATGATACTAGGTATCACTCTCCATCTGTGTATTTACAGAGAAGAGTCCCTGTGTTCAGTTCCAGTTCAGTTCAGTCACTCAGTCGTGTCCGACTCTTGCGACCCCATGGACTGCAGCACGCCAGGCCTTCCTGTCCATCACCAGCTCCTGGAGTTTACTCAAACTCATGTCCATTGAGTCGGTGATGCCATCCAACCTGTGAAAACAGCAAAAAGTCAAAAGGAGAGCTCTTACCAGAAACTGAGTCTGCCAGCACCTCTAACTGGAATTACTAGCCTCCAGAACTGTGAGAAAGTAAATTTATGTTGTTAAGACACTCAAGTTGGTGGTACTTTGTTACAGCAGCCTAAGCATGTTAATACACTGCCTCATATGTAGCTTCCAAGATGGCAAGCAGACTTGGGCTGCTGTTTACTAAACTCAATCCTGGAGAAACTATAAAAACCAGAATGAAAAGAATAATACCAGCAACAACAAAACAACATAAATGAGAACCCCCTGGGAGAGACTAAGTCTGTGTTGAACTAGAACCTGAGCGTGGGCAGGTGGGGGCATGCCTCTGGAGTTGAGACAGGTCTGTAGCCTGCAAGAGAGGCAGACAACAGGATTGGTTGGAGGAAAGATTTTAAGGTTCAGCCTGTGGTTTCCTTCACTGTGACTTGGGACCATGGATTTCTACTGCTTCACTGAAGGAACCTGAGGCATCTCCTCAGAGCCCACCTAACAGGATGGCAACCAAAGTTTGGTGCAACAGTATGAGTCCAGAGGCTGTGCAGTAACCACCTGAGACCTCTTTAGAGGATGAGGACTGATATTTTTTTAAAGTTACTATTATGATCAAATATAAAGAATGGAAAGAATGAATCACACTTAACAAGGGTAGGTATTCTTTCATGAAAAAAAAATGCATATACACACCCACTTGCTAGAGATGTAAATATATTTCTTACTATGAATGAAAATCAAAAAATAAAGTGGCCACACTGGACTGTGCAATGTTAGTAATATAAAAGATCTGAGTCTCACAAAATTCTGTAACGTAGCCTTTTCTCCTTAGAAAGTAGAACTTTTAGAGTAGAAGTCTCCCCAAAGTCTATGTATGGCTGGCGAACAAACGGCTGTGGGCCAATGTGCTTTTTCTCTTAGAGCCTGCCATGCGTCCTGGGAACCTGCCTTGCACTGCAACTTTCCCGTCTGGTATCTAGCCTAGGACTTAGCTATTTTCTGTAAGGTTTGCAGTAGGGAAACAGCTGAGTTTTCAGAGTGAGTATTACCCAGGAAGCCTTTGAAGAAGCAGCTAAGAGGACACCCTACTCCCTGCCTCCACCTTGAGGAATGATGCAACAATCTTCCCCCCACATATAGACGGACCGGCACACAGCCTCGTCCCTGCTTTCACTCCTGGGAAGCCCAGGGCAGAGCTGTCAGCAGGAGGTGTGAGCTGACTTCCCCCTCCAGGGTCTCAGGTCTCTGGAGGGGAGAGGCGAGGCTTAGAATTGTGGGAATATGCCTCCCTAGAATAAAGGAGATGTCACAGAACTCCGCTCTGATCTGCCACGCGCTAAGAGGCCCGTGGCATAGCCGTTAGGCCCAACAACCCCTCAGTTCTACCTCGAGGTATCAGGAAGTGAAGCCTTTGATCTGAGGCTAATGGTCTCAGATCAAAAGAGGACAACATCCCGGACTTTATTTGGAATTAGGGAGAGGAGCCTGAGCGAGGACTAAAGGTACGCTAAACCGGGCACACACACTCACTGTCCCTGCTGTCTACCCTGGGAAACCCCGGGTCAGGCTGTCAAACTACCGGACGGACGGTCTCGGTCTGGTGGAGGGGAGGGACGCGGCGGGGCGGGGTGTGTGTGCGGGGGGCGGGGGGGGGGGAAGACATGAGTGACAACTGAAGACCCTGATAGTCCAGGGCAAAGGGGGTCACATCAAACCCTGCTCGTGTTGTCAGTTCTGGAAGGCCCCAGCAGGGGTGGCCAACTAAGGCTTTCCTTCATTTCCTCCTCGGGGACGGGAGGGTCTCAGGGACGGAAGGCCATTTTTGGAAGCAGTTTAGCTTCAGAGCGGCAGAGGGGAGGATGGCCGGGCCCTGCCAACAGTTGACAGGATGCTTCTAAATGTGAACTGAGAAGATTTTAGACTGTACCCCACAGAGCCTAGACCTGCCAGCCCAAGGCACACTGACTTATCTACAGGAGTCTCACGGGGCAAGCTGATTAGGGAGCCCTGTGGGTTCTAGAGCAGTAACCTCACACAAACCTGCAAAGGTGGTCTTGGTTAAAGCCAGGGAGGAATCTCCCCGTTGAAGGCGCTCACAGCATCTCCTCCCTCCTCCAGGTGCCCTCATTGTCTGTCTTCCTGCCCACACTCCTGCCTGCTGTCCCTGATCTGTGTCATCATGCCTCGGGGGCAAAAGAGTAAGCTCCGCGCCCGTGAGAAACGCCAGCAGGCCCGGAGTGAGGCTCAGCATCTCCAAGATGCTCAGACCTCTGCAGCAGAGGAAGAAGAGTTCCCCTCTTCCCTTACTCCTCCTCTTGGTGGTAATGTCCAGAGCTCTCTTGCTTCTGGGTCAGATAGAAAATCCCAGGGGTCTGGGAGAGCCCCTTCCACTACCACTACTTCTGCAGGTGCTTCATGCACCAGATCTGATGATGGTGCTAAGAGCCAAAATGAAAAACCAAGCATCTTCCAGGCATTACCCAGCACTGAGTTTTCCTGTGGAACGCCTCTAGACCAGAAGGCAACTCTGTTGGTGCAATTCCTGCTGCGCAAGCATAATCTGAGAGAGCCCATTACCAAAGAAGATATGATTAAGCATGTCATCAAAAAGGACAAGAAGCACTTCAATGAGATCCTCAGGAAAGCTTCTGAGCTGATGGTGCTGGCCTTTGGCATTGAGGTGAAGGAAGTCAACCCCACCACTCATTGCTATGCCCTTGTCAGCAAATTTCAGCGCACTAGTGATGACAGGCTGAGGGGTGAGGAGATCATGCCCAAGACCGGCCTCCTTATGACCATCCTCTGTGTGATCTTCATGAAGGGCAATTGCGCCACTGAGGAGGATGTCTGGGAGGTGCTCAATGTGATGGGGATATATGCTGGAAGGAAGCACTTCATCCATGGGGATCCCAAGAAGCTCATTACCAAAGATCTGGTGCAGGAAAGGTACCTGGAATACCGCCAGGTGCCCAACAGTGATCCTCCACGCTATGAGTTCCTGTGGGGCCCGAGAGCCCATGCTGAAACCAGCAAAATGAAAGTTCTTGAATTCTTGGCCAACATGCATGATACCGTCCCCAGTGCCTTCCCATCCTGGTATGAAGAGGCTTTAAGAGATGAAGAAGAGAGAGCCCGAGCCAGATTTGCAGCCATGCTTCACAGCAGTACCCTGGCCAGTGTGCATTCTGGGGCCAATGGCCGAGGCAGCTTCTCTCATCTGTAGTGAAATCTGAAGCATTGTCCTGAAGTAGTGTGGGCACTTGGAGGGATCACATTGCATTGCATATTTGAATAACCTACAGATTTATGTTTTGTTGTTGAAAGTTTTCAAATGTTGCTTAAAAAAAATATTTCAAATGTTAAAAAAAAAAAACTTTAGTTCAGAATCTAAATGTATGAATGATATTGGTTACATACTTAATGCTGTTTATGAAGTTTAAGAGTAATAGTTTTGCTATTTTGTTAAACAAATTAAACAAATAACCTTCCATCTTTTTTAGTGATCTGGAATAGATAGATAAGAAAAGATAGCATTGGAATAGGCATTTCCTTAGAAATGCAAAAGAAATTAGAGGTAAAATAGTTGGGATCAAAAAAAAAAAATAGAGAAACAAGTAGATGGTGAATTCTTGGTTTCCCTTATTCTTTATATTTTCCTGTTCTGCAAAATAAAAGTTATATATCTGAACTTGCTTTGTTTATTCAATAATGTAAGAGAAATAAAATCATACTAAATTGTTCACTGTTTTTTCCCCTTAAACATTAATCGAGCAGTTGCTCTTTGGAAGGCTCCATGTTAGTATGTATGGAGTGGGGGGGGGGGCGGTAAGAAAAAGAAGGCTGAGCCTTTTCCCATTGGATTAGAATCTAGCAGCAGCTATCATATAAGAAAGACAGTGATGTATATTATCTAGGGTGAAACAGATCACCAGCCCAGGTTGGATGCATGAGACAAGTGCTCGGGCCTGGTGCATTGGGAAGACCCAGAGGGATCGGGTAGAGAGGGAGGTGGGAGGGGGGATTGGGCTGGGGAATACATGTAAATCCATGGCTGATTCATGTCAATGTATGACAAAAACCACTACAATATTGTAAAGTAATTAGCCTCCAACTAATAAAAATAAATGGAAAAAAATAAATTAAAAAAAAAAAAGAAAGACAGTGAGGTGAGATGCCTCTAAGACAAAAAAGACAAGTGAAAAGGATGAGTGGGGGTGGAGGGGAGGGCCAGATGAGGGCACTCAAGAGTAAATGTCCTGAGACAATACAACCTGGAGCCTTGGAAAAACCTCAAGTTCTTCAATGGGAGGTGATTTTAAGTGGTGGTGGGCCAGAAGAGGGTGTGTGAGGGTGGTGAGCAAGGGCCAGACCCTTGGGTCATGTGTCTCAGAGTTGAGCAATTAAACTTCCAAAGGAGAACTGCTTTCAGCAGTTACTTTGGGATCATGGATTAACTAGAGAGAACTCTCCACCTAGGGAGGGAATGGAAGGTATCCTGTGCTTCTGTTCCAGTGCTGGAGAATACAGCGCACAAACTAGGTGATTTAGCCACATCATCACCAAGGAGTTGCTGATAAATCGGGGTGATACTTCCTTGAGGTGGGATGCCAAGAAGTCACTGTGCCCATGTCACACTCTTTGCCCTGGACTGGAAGAAACAGAGCCTGCCTCATTAAAAAGGTATTTTGACTGGGTTAATTTGAGTGAAATTTGGCAAGCCCTAAGGGAGGGTTTCCCAGGTAGCACTACTGGTAAAGAACCCACCTGCCAATGCAAGAGATGTAAGAGATTCGAGTTCAATCCCTGGGTCAGGAAGATCCCCTGGAGTCGGAAATGGCAACCCACTCCAGTATTCTTGCCTGGAGAATCCCCATGGACAGGGGAGTCTGGCAGAGTAGGACAGGACTTAGTACATAGCAAGGCTTGATTTTGGTAGGGGTTTGATGAATGAAAATGGGGTGATCTGGATCTAAGGCAGCTGGGAGGGAGAGAAGGAGTTAGTTCTTGACACACATTTTAGGAGCTTTGAGTTGCATCCAGATGGGGAAGAATCCCCAACAGCCAAACTAAATAATACAACCTCTATGGGGCATGATTTACTAAGGTATGTTTTCTTATTAAACAGAATTTTTGGCTGACGTGGTGTTCAGCATCCCATAGTACTGCATATTCTCAGACATCTCCTGGATTAAAACAACAGCAAAACAAAACAAAAATCTCAGCAAGAGGGTTGGTATTATATGGGGTCAAAAAAAATCATGGCAAAAATTGTCACTCTTTACAGTTCCAATGCACACTAGTCATTATGCCAGGTGTTTTATATACATTATACACATTCCAACAGTCCTAGAAGACAGAGCTTATCAAACACACTTCACTGAGGAAGAATCTGAGGCTCACAGAATTTGGTAATGTGCTTAGTTCACATTGCTAGTGACAGGGCAAAACTGGAGCTCTGGTCTGAATTCCTCCAGAGCTCACATTGCTCCACTCCTCCCAGTCTGAGGCTGACCTTGTGTCTATTAATTCATTTCTTTTCACATTGCTCCAGAATATCTTTCTGGCAGTGAAAAGAAGGACCCTGTGGCCAAAGTACTAAAAGCAGTCTGAAGAAAGAAGGTGAAAATGAGAATGAAACTCAATTTAGGGGGTGTCTGGGGGCTTGTTTCCCTGGAATTCTCCCACCCCTCACGCCAGAGTTCCTGGAGAGCTGACCTCCTGGGTCCCAGCACGGTGTCCGGTCCCGCCCTTTCCCAGTGACAGCGCCCTTCCCTGGGTCTTCCCCGGCGAGCCCTGTGCCCTCGTCTCCAGACTGGAACCTGACCTGCCGGCCAGCTGTTCTCTGCATCCTCCTCTGGACGCTGCACTCTGCTCGCAGAGGAACGGGCCACTCGGATGCCCGCGCTGCCTGACTCAGAGCATCCCGACTCTGCAGGTTCCTCACCCGGGACCCCGGGGCCGCAGCTGCCCTTTCCCTGTGAGGGGTCACTTCCGGCAGGAAGGTTCAGACACCTCCTCATCCCCACTGGCTGCCCCCACCACGTTCTCGGTGTTTTCCAATCTGCTGGTGACTAGGGTCTGATTTGGCACAGAAACTACTGGTCGTTGGGCTTCCCCGGTGGCTCAGCAGTAAAGAATCTGCCTGCAATGGGGGAGACACGAGGTTCTATCCCTGGGTCAGGAAGATCCCCTGGAGGAGGGCATGGCAACCCACTCCAGTACTCTTGCCTGGAGAATTCCATGGACAGAGGAGCCTGGTGGGCTACGGTCCACTGGGTCGCAAAGAGTCGGACAGAAGTGTAGCAACTAAACAGGCACACAGGCTACTGGTCTTAGGGTAATAACCCTGAGGTTAGAGAGGAGATTTTCGAAACCACCCTGGCATTTTCAGGAGAATTTTAATGGGCTGAATTATTTGAGATTGGCCGCTGACCACACACACCAATAAGTGAGTTTACCTTGGTGGTCAAAACCAAAGCTTCCTCCATAAGAAGCAGATGAGAAAAGATGACAATAATCATGGTGTAAAAAAAAAAAAAACACCAAAAAACCCCCCAAAAAACATGGTATAAGCAAACATTTACATCGAATTTTTAAAAACTCAGGTGTCCTTCTAGGAGGGAGAAAATTCTTCTGTGGCAGAGGTGCCATCCTTGATAAGAAAATATTCTTGCACTGCATCTTGTCTCTGCTTCCCCCAGAGGAAAATTCTAGTTTTTAAGTAATAGTGCTAATGCTCTTATTGCCCCCAAATTCTAAAAGTATGGATAAGTCACAATCCCCCTTCCCTATCACATTCCTCTAAAATTCACCCCTATCCTCAGAAGCAACTACAATTAACATTTTGTGTTATTTCAAAATTGACTAGACTTTTTCTTACATATGTGTTATAAAAATACACTGTGAGTTTTTTAATATACATGGATAATACTGTACATATTGTTCTGCCTCTTGCCCTTGTCATTTACTAAAACGAATGTGGGATCTTTCCCTGAGAGCACATACAGATACATCTCACCCTTTTAACTACTCACAAGTATTCTTAAGTGTGTATGTGCCATAATTAGACATTCTCCTCCTGATGGACACAAAAATTGTTTCCCATTTGTTGCTATGATTAAAAAAACTTGCATGAATTCTTGGGCAAATATGTATGTTCTCTTATAGAAAATACATAGCCAAGTACAAGCTGGATTGAACTGGAAAGAAGATGATGGTTGTAAATTTTTATTAATATTGCTGATACTCTGTTCAAATAAAGCTGTACTGATTCATATCCTCACATATTAATGTATGCAGTGTGCACTCTCATGGGAATTTTATTTTATCAACCTTTTAATTTTGGTCAAACTTTTGGGTGAAAATATATTGTCTCACAGTTATTTTAATTTCCCTGTTTTCTAAGTAGGTTGAGCAGAAAATTAACTTAATCTCTCATCCATAGAAACTGGGATTTCTTCAGTGATGCTTTGACTACCAGAATTCCTCTGGGCACGCTTTAGAATTCTGAAATGCCAATACAATTTTCCTCTTCACTTTGAGAAAGAAGGATTGGATCAGAATGACCAGGTGTCAGGGAATGGGTTCAGACAGAACACTCCCAGCTAGTAAGGAACATTAGAAAGAACCAGAGAAAGAACAGTGATCAGAGACCATAAGAGGGAATATGAAGTCCAGAGAGGCCAGGATTCCATGACACAACTTGTATCTAACTTGTCTACAGTGGCTGTAAACATTTTAGGCAAGGGGCCTCTTGTTCCAACTTAAGCTTTCCTCAGAAATCCAGTCCGTGATTTGATGGCAGTTAGGATGTTGTATGGTAGCCATGATTTTTGGACTACATGCTATCCCTACAGCTTAGATCTGTCTGAAATGCTACTGAATCACTTTGGGTGTTCAGAGAGGACTGTCCCCTCTGGCTATTCAAGATTTAAGAGTCTCCCAGTCTTGTTTGCCTTCCAGTAGTTCAGCTCACTGCTTTCCAGGATTTTTTTTTTTTTTTAACTCCCCTGGTAGTTGCACTTTGACCAGCCACATGGAGTACTTCCCTTTTCATGAGCAGATTAATGTTCAGTGAAAGGCCCAAGGGGACCTTCTACAGATTTCTGGAGCATTAACTCCACCCAGCTCTCTTCTTTCCAACAACTTGCCCTGCAAATTTCAGCGGTTTTCGTATTTACAAACTCTGCTCACTCTGTCCTTAGTTCAGCCCACTGTGCTCTGTTATGGTTTATCCTCTTTGTACTACAGTCTAGACACTGCCTCTAAGTAGAAATACAGGATCATTTGGAGAGCCTATCTCATCTGTTTTCCTACTTTTGGGGATCATAATCCGCTGTTTTCCAGTCACCTCATATATTCTGCTTATTTTAAAAGTTGTTTATAGAAACTAATGTGGAAGTCCTCCTGAATGTTTTTATGATGGCAACTTTAAAAAAATGTTTTAAAAGAGCTTCTTGATGAAAGTGAAAGAGAAGAGTGAAAAAGTTGGCCTAAAACTCAACATCCAGAAAAGTAAGGTCATGACATCTGGTCCCATCACTTCACGACAAATAGATGGGGAAACAATAGAAACAGTGAGAGATTTTATTTTCTTGGGCTCCAAAATCACTGCAGATGGTGACCACAGCCATGTCACCATGGCTTTAAATGATGCTTGCTCCTTGGAGAAAAGCTATGAACAACCGAGACAGCATATTAAAAAGCAGAGACATTACTTTGCCAACAAAGGTCCATCTAGTCAAAGCTATGGTTTTTCCAGTAGTCATATGTGAGATGTTGGACTATAAAGAAAGTGGAACACCAAAGAATTGATGCTTTTGAACTGTGGTGTTGGAGAAGACTCTTGAGAGTCCCTTGGACTGCAAGGAGATCCAACCAGTCCATCCTAAAGGAAATCAGTCCTGAATATTCGTTGGAAAGCACTGATGCTGAAGCTGAAACTCCAATACTTTGGCCACCTGATGCGAAGAACTGACTCATTGGAAAAGACCCTGATGCTGGGAAAGATTGAGGGCAGGAGGAGAAGGGGACGACAGAGGATGAGATGGTTGGATGGCATCACCGACACGATCGATATGAGTTTGAGTAAGCTCTGGGAGTTGGTGATGGACAGGGAAGCCTGGTGTGCTGCAGTCCATGGGGTCGCAAAGAGTCGGACATGATTGAGAGACTGAACTGAACTTTGAGACTTATAGAAAAGTTGCCAAAATAGTACAGAGAGTTTCAATATGTCCCTCACCCAGGCTTGTCCAATGTTAACATCTTAGGTAATATCATACCTGTGCTAGAACAAGAAAATTAACATTGTGTTAACAGCATTAACCAAATTAACTACCCCATTTAAACTTCATAATTTTTTCCATGATTATCCTTTTAAAAATCCTAATCAGTGTTCCATATTGCATTTAGTTGTTATTTCTCCCTGGACTCCTACAATCTACAATAGCTCTTCAGTCTTACCTAGTTTTTCATGACACTATCAGCCCTGAAGAGTATTTTATGGAATGTCCATCACTTTAGGCCTATTTGGTATCTTCTCATTACTAGACTGAGGTCATAGTTCCTTGGAAAGAGAACCACAGAAATGCTGCCATTACTTTCAACAGTACACCGTACCACAGGGTTCCTGATTTCACTACATATTATTACTGATGACACTGACCTTGATCACCTGGTCAAGGTGGTCTTTGCTGGGCATTTCCAGTGTAAAGTTACTATGATATCTCCTGTAGTCAACAAATATGTTGGAGGGAGATGCTTTGAGACAGTGCAAATACATTCTCTTCTCAAATGCACTGATTCTAGCACCCATTAGTAGATTTATTGTTGTTGTTTAGTCACTAAGTCCTATCTGACTCTTTTGTGACCCCATGGACTGTAGCCCACACCTCTGTTCATGGGATTAAGTATGAGATAATCAAAACTGTGATATATGGCTAGTAGTGTCTTCCATTTCCCTTCTTTAAATGATTATTAATTGCAACTCTACTATGAGGAGGAGTGCTCATGTTTCTTCCACTTATTTATTTAATTAAGTATTTATATCATTATAGACTCAGGATTTTTTTCTATTCTTTGGGTTATAATCCAGTACTACAATTATTTATTTTTTTGCTCAAAGATTTGGGCATTAAGAGGTCCTTTTCCTCATAGTTCATTCTTTCAACAATCTTCCCTTCCTCATATCTTTTGAGAGTATTATCTTTTTTTTCCTGTTTCCACAAGGTATTCCAAGCTCATTTTGACTTTTTCCATCTCAGCCCTGAAATAACTACCTCTTCAAGGATCTTTAGCTCCTTTTATAGAAGAATGATGCTTAAAAAAAAAACCCAAGATCTTGTCACTAAGTATGCTAATTACTACTAATATGCCATTGTTTGTAGGTCTTCTCAGCAGCCAGGACTGGGGAATATTTGTGCATTAACCCGTGTATATATCTATATCTATATCTGTGTGTATTTAATGAGTTTATACTAATACTTCAAATTCCAATTTAATACCATGGGAAATCATTTTAATCTCCCCAGTTTAACTGTAATTTCTTTCTCCAATTGTAATAAATCTTAATTTTATTTTTAACAACTTACTTATTTATCTGTTCAAGTCTAGTATTCACATAAATTAGCTGCAGAATGTCTTATCAATGCCTCTATGAGAAACACATTTACTGACTATATAACATTTGTGCACAGTTCTTTTTGTTTTTATCCTTTTAGTATACAGTCAAGTTACTGTTTTCTAAAGTTACCTGGGTTAGTTCTTTTCCCCTTACCTTCAGTATAGTTGTGTTTTTGATTTTTATTATAGGTAGTTTCATTTGTTAGTGTTTGTAGCTCATGTTGGGTTTCCCAAACATCCTGATTGGTTTTAAATATCCATTTGTTAATGGCAGCATTTCTTAACCAAGTATTTATTGCTATTTATTAATTCCTTACTAAAAGACATCATCACACATACAGTCAATGACCTCATAATATCCATATCAGCTGGCCATGATCATAAGGATGTGCCAGAAATATTCATTCCAATATTTAAATTAGAAAAGTCTCTTTGTCTTGTGCATTCCAGGGATACTTGGTTTATTCAGGTAAATGCCTCATATTTACTCACTTTTTCCCACATACTAACTCACATACAACAGTTAAAATATTTTACATTGCTGCACATATCAGGACTCAACCTGATCTTCTGCACTGGGCTTAATTCTTAAAAGCAAGAAATTTAATGTCTCCATATGGCCATTAAACCCAGCTGAGGAACTACTATTTGTCATGATGTTGATGATGGGTCCTTTACTGCTTGTGTCTTTTTTTATTACTGTTGCCAAGTAACTGAAAAACTCAGGCAGCATTGCTGAGGATAAGACCTTTCCCTATTAAGAAGAAAAAGATGCCAGCCTGCTGTGTGAACAATAGGGAAACTACCCTTATCATTCCCAGCACAAACACTTCATCACTAGGGGAGCATCTTTACCAAAAAAAAAAAAATTTCTTTGAAATTTTTCTGTAAAACATTCTTTTTCTGTTCACTAACATGAAACTTTTAGAGCTTTTAAAGAAAAAAATAGAATGTTAACTGGCAGGAAAAAGAAATGGAGATAAAATCCAGAAAATGTACTACACATCTGTCTATACCAAATAGTTGGTATCTTAAAACTTCACATTAGGAGAGATAGAAGTAGTTATTACTATCACATGGCATCTTGCCCTACTTAATTCCAGCAGAATAAGCCTCCACCCACTGTGTTGTAGAGGATAAAGAGTCTCAAGTCAGATCAAAGGCCAAGTTGTGATTATTGTGAAAAGAAGAGAAGAGGATTGCACACTCTTTTTTTTAGCTATCTATCCTCTCAAGATATAATTTCCCATTTGAAATATTTGCTGCATGAATGTCAAAAAAGTATCAGATGGTAAAACAGTATCTATGAAAAATAGCCTTTAAAAATGGAGGCCCATGGAAGCACAGTTACTAAGCTCTTTCAAAACATATCTTCTTAATACTCCACAGTGATTCTTTTCCAAAAAAAAATTACAGACTTAAACTCTCATCTGACATTTAATCCCTTTTTTATAAATAAGAATTAGTTTTTTTCATATAACATGGAAATGTAGAAAATTCATGCTTTTAGATTTATCTTCATGACTTGGATTTATTAAAAGTTAGAGATTAATCTTGCTCTATCCTTCAAGAGACAATATGATGCATATGTTTAACTATATTATAAACAGCAGTACTATAGGAATTTAATATGTATAGCAAAATTGATGTGTTCTTCTTTAAAGTACATGTTCACCTTTAAATGTTCCCATGTGCTAAAAAATACTGACATCTTTATTCATACAGCCTTTCCCAGGAAGAGTTCAATTCTCCCTTTTCCACTCCCTCTGAAGAGGCAGTTGAATACCATATGTTGGTTTATTATCAAACAATTAAACAAATATATGATATCGTATTTCCAAAAGTAACCCAAACTACTTATTGTAGGTATGATGAATAGAAATTCATTCTTCCCTCCCTCTCAGTATCTAAGTGCACATTCTTTTATATAAATTACATATTAAAATATACAAATAAAAGTCTTAAAAAGCTCTAACCTCAATAAACAAAAATAAAATAAATCCAGTATTTTTTATATTTTTTTTGGCCATATCACATGTAGCATGTGGGATCTTCATTTCCTGACCAGATATCAAATTCATGCCCCCTGCAGTGGGAATACAGAGTCTTAACCACTGGCTTGCCAAGGAAATCCCCCAAATCGCAGCACTGTTTATAATAGCCAGGACATGGAAGCAACCTAGATGCCCATCAGCAGATGAATGGATAAGGAAGCTGTGGTACATATACACCATGGAATATTACTCAGCCGTTAAAAAGAATTCATTTGAATCAGTCCTAATGAGATGGATGAAACTGGAGCCCATTATACAGAGTGAAGTAAGCCAGAAAGATAAAGAACATTACAGCATACTAACACATATATATGGAATTT
>NC_057419.1:72663672-72686228 GCF_019320065.1 Cervus canadensis | reverse complement strand
AAAAAAAAAAAATAAGACCAGTCCAGTTCAGTTCAGTTCAGTCACTCAGTCATGTCTGACTCTTTGCAACCCCATGGACTGCAGCACACCAGGCTTCCCTGTCCATTACCAACTCCTGGCACTTACTCAAACTCGTGTCTATCGTGTCAGTGATGCCATCCAACCATCTCATCCTCTGTCGTCCCCTTCTCTTCCTGCTTTCAATCTTTCCCAGCATCAGGATCTTTTCCAGTGAGTCAGTTCTTCACATCAGGTGGCCAAAGTATTGGAGTTTCAGCTTTACCATCAGTCATTTCAAAGAATATTCAGGACTGATTTCCTTTAGGATGGACTGGTTGGATCTCCTTGCAGTCCAAGGGACTCTCAAGAGTCTTCTCCAACACCACAGTTCAAAAGCATCAATTCTTTGGCACTCAGCTTTCTTTATAGTCCAACTCATGGTTATTAAGACCAGTAACAAAACCCATTCTAGTCACATTATCAAAGATAAGTAGAATAGATTAATTATATTCATCTCTGATCCAATATTTCATTTCTCCAAGCCTATGTTTCAAATTAAGAACTGGAATTTTTTAAAGCATTTTATTGTGATATGGCTGACATACAAAACCTGTGTATATTTCATGTATACAACTTAATAAGTGTATAATTCTCCAGGCCAGAATACTGGAATGGGTAGCTGTTCCCTTCTCCAGGGGATCTTCCCAACCCAGGGATCGAACCCAGGTCTCCTGCATTGCAGGTGGATTCTTTACCGTCTGAGCTACCAGGGAAGCTTAATAAGTGTAGAGATAAGTATATATCCATGAAACCATCACCACAATTTATGCCATAAAGCTATCCATCACCTCCAAAATTTTCCTACTGCCCTTTTATTTATAATAATTATTGTGATAAAACAGTTAGCATAAGATTTACCCTTTAGCAAATTTATAAGTATACAGTACAGTATTTTTAACTATGCTGTATGGCAGATCTCTAGGTCCTTTTCATCTTATATAAACAAAACTTTGTGCCCTCTGACTAATAGCTCCCAGTTTCCTTCTCCCTCCAGGCCCTGGCAGCCACCATTCTTTTCTCTGCCTCTGTGAGTTTGACTGTATTAGATTCCTCTTATAAGCAGTATCATGTAGTATTTGTCTTCTATATCTGCCTTATTCAACTTAGCATAATATCCCCCAGATCCATCCCTGTTGTCACAAATGGCAGAATTCTCCTTCTTTTTAAAACCTGAATGGGGGCTTCCCTGGTGGCTCAGTGGTAAAGAATCTACCTGCCAATGCAGCGGACACAGGTTTGATCCTGGTCTGGGAAGATCCCACATGTCGCATAGCAGCTAAGCCTGTGTGCCACAACAACTGCGCCTGGGCTCTAGAACCCGGGAGCCGCAACTACTGAGCCCACACAGGGCATGCTGAAGCCCACGAGCGCGGGCCTGTGCTCTGCGACGAGAGAGGAAACCACTCCTAAATGAGAGGCCTGAGCATCATAAGAGCAGCCCCCACTCGCTGCAGCTAGAGAAAGCCCATGCGTAGCAACAAAGAGACACCAGAGACAAAAAAGAAAATAAATAAATAAATCTTTTTAAAACCCTGAATAATATACCATTTTATGTGTATATCACATTTTTCAAACCAAGAACCTGAAAAGAGATTCTCCCTCACTGAAGTAAGGATATCTGTTAGACCTATTTAAAATTTTGTAAATCATGTGCATTAACACTAGTATTTTTTCCTTAGTAACACTAGTGTTTTTTTTTTTCTCCTTAAACTGTATCTTGCTATTAAATAAATGATACCTTATTGCAGGAATGGATATCATTCAGTTGGAGAATCCAGTTGAGTGTATGCAAGTTTTTGTAGATATTGAAGCACTATACAGTGTTCCTCCATGGGAGGAATTCAGTGCCTTTCATCATATTTTTAAAAAGAGTCAGTGATTCCAAGATAGTTGAGAACTTCTTTTCTAGTAGCTGTCATACTACTGGAATTTTAAGTTAAACTCTAAAATTGATTAATTTTACTTTGTTAATGGCTCTGTAAGCAGAAGTTGA
This sequence comes from Cervus canadensis, assembly GCF_019320065.1. Lineage (NCBI taxonomy): Eukaryota > Metazoa > Chordata > Mammalia > Artiodactyla > Cervidae > Cervus > Cervus canadensis. Next base: position 72,684,175 of record NC_057419.1, on the reverse strand, counting down.
CATTTGTATATAGTTAGGACAACTGATAAAGAGGCAGAAAGGGTTAAGTGTAAAAAAACATTTGATTTTGGATATTAAAATACTAAGTGAAAAAAGGCAAATACTCTTATTGAGTTAAAATTATTAATTTCCAAAAAATAATAACAACAGATATTATTTTTACTTGAGCTGATAAATAGACATAGCATGCAGATTATTATGTGAGGATTTTTAAAACATTTATTAGCATTTCAGATGTTTAAAATTATGTGTAAGTGAACAGAATATATATATATATATAAGAATGGAGTATAAATATAGTAAGGTTAGGAACTTACTATACATATATATATGCATATATGTATATTAACATACACCCAATGCTTTGTACATTGATTTAAGATGTTTCTGGCAGCCACTGAAAGAAAACACAATTTAAATTGTGTGACCTAAATAATAAAGACTTTTATTTGCTCATATAAGTGGCAGTGAAACTGTAAGTCAGGCTTAGGTTTGGCTTATGCCAATACCTTTGGCTTCATTTTCTTGAAATAATCTTGACACTAGCAACCCCCTTCTCCCTCTTTAGTTTGTTAACAAGATAGCTATAGCAGTTCTGGGCTCCACAACAGCATATAGCAATTTGCAGAGGATGAGAAAGAACTCTGGGGACTTCCCTAGTGGTTGAGTGGTTAAGAATCCACATGCCAATGCAGTGGACAGGGGTTTGATCCCTGGTCCAGGAAGATCCTACATGCTGCAGGGAAACTAAGCCTATGTGCCACAACTACTGAAGCCTGTTGCACCCTAGAGCCCACGCTCTGCAACCGGAGAAGCCACTGCAATGAGAAGCCCCTGCAGCGTAGTGAAGCACAGCTCCTGCTCACTGCACCTAGAGAAAGCCTGTGCGTAGCAATGAACAGCCAGTGCAGCTAAAAATAAATAAAATTTAAGAAGAAGGAAAGAATTCTGGTGTTTCAGCACTCCAAGAGATGTTTTTATCACTCCCTCACTACCCATTTATGTAATTTGCCCACTTCTTTCCAGTTTCTAGGAGCTAGGATGTGCTAATCAGCTTAAGCCAAACAGACTCTCATACCAACGAGATTTGTAGGGTCAGATTCCTCTGAGGTACACGAAATGAGAGTACTAAATGTTTGACCTACATCAAGATTCTGTTAGGATTCAAAAGAAGGGAAAGGGTGTTGCGAGGGCTTCAACAAAGCCCACTACAACTGTATACTACTGCATTTTTACCAGATCAATAATATTTAACATTTTAATGGATGAGTATCTATAGCATGATCAAATTATATTTTACTTGTTATTTTGTCTTATGGCTGTGGTGTTTCTAAACTATTCCACATTTTTTTTTTATTCCACATTTTTAAGAACTGAAAAGCTCACTGCCTCAAAAAAGGAAATATTTAATTAGAAATAAAATGTATTCTGAATCTTTCATGATTGTATTCTGTGCAGGGAGTTCTTGATGATTTCCTGAATTATGAGAGATAATATCAAGCTCAATTATTTCAGATCAGGCTAAATCTTTCTACATTAAAAGTGCTGAGATAAAAGTTCTTCAATTCATGGCTATTTTACTTATAGCACGGGTCTCAGTCTTTGAAACATTTTAAGTGAAGTTCATTTTTCATCAGGCATTAAAGTTCTACAAAGTTTCTTATGTGGAGCTTCAAATTTGGTTTGTCTTTATGAGGTTGGCAGGTTTTTCTTAATGTCAGTTTTTCCTCTGTTTGTTCTTAAATACATTCCTCTCCCTTTTTCCATTTTATATCATTTGGACTAACCCCAAGTGAAATATTTCTCCTAGTTTTCTGGGTCAGCTAACTTCACCTGTACTCTGCCAATGGGAGGCATTATCAGAAGGAGGGGGAAAAAGGGGCATTTTTCACTCTCTCTGCCTGCCAATGGGGCATTTTTGGCATGAGCTGCTTCTCTGTGACTCCAATTCTTAGAAGAATTGTTTACAACTTTCACCAGGAGCCCCTGGTTTCAGGCTTCTCCTCCCTTTGTGCCTTCAGCAAAGGCTTTGCCGCAACTTTTGAGACTGCTAATCTCTGAGTTGCCTCATCATCTCCTGTTAGATTTTTCAGCGATTCCATCACTTACATAATCTCTTCCAATATTAAATTCCCTCTGTCTTAAATATTTTGAAGGCTTTCTGTTTCCAGAATGGAATATAACTTGTACATAATTAAAGAGAGTTTAATTGACCTGTGCTTAACCCACTGTTATGGGCTTCCCCAGTGGCTCAGCAGTAAAGAATTCACCTGCAATGTGGGAGATCTGGGTTCGATCCCTGGGTTGGGAAAATCCCCTGGAGAAGGGCATGGCAACCCACTCCAATATTCTTGCCTGGAGAATCCCCATGGACAGAGAAGCTTGGCGGGCTACAGTCTATGGGGTTGCAAAGAGTCACACACAACTGAGCGACTAAGCACAGCCCAGCACAACCCTCTGTTACACGTTTTCTGCTTCCATGTTCCCACAGGAAATTGCCCTGACAACATAATGAGTGGCAAAAATGTTGTTAAATACAATGGACATATTTAGTTCACTGGATGTTTCTACTTTGTTTGACATTTCTGACTATTCACTTTCTTAAACTATTCGTTTCCTTTATTTCTACAGTGTTAATCTTTATTATTTCCACCTCTCTGATCATCTTGTTTAATCCCTTTCATGACCTTCTACTCCTTTGCTCATTTAAAAATGAAGCTATTTCCTTTCATCTCATTTTTATCCTCTACTTGGACAAACTTTCCTAATCTCAAAATATAAAGTACCATTTAAATGCTGATTGTTCTCCGAACTTATGGTTGCAGGGAGGAGAGGATGGAGGGAAGAGATAATTAGGGAGTTTGGGATGGACATGTACACACTGCTATATTTAAAATGGATAACCAACAAGAACCTCCTGTATAGCACAGGGAACTTTGTTCAATGTTATGTGGCAGCTTGGATGGGAGGGGAGTTTGTGGGAGAATGGATACATGTATTTTTATGGCTGAGACCCTTTGCTGTCCACCTGAAACTACCAAAACATTGTTAATTGGGTATGCTCCAATATAAAATAAAAAGTTTAAAAAAATAAATGATGATGGTTCTCAAATCTATTTCTCCATCAGTAGCATATTACTGTACTTCAGAAACATATTATCTAGCTTTACTGATAATTTCCAAAAATGAACCTGGTACCTTTTAACTTTCTGGAAACACACACATACACACACACACCAAACAAAACAACCAAGCACAATAACTCTGCTCCTCTTCTACTGCTTATCTTGTAGATGTCACTATAATCCAACTAAACACTGAAGACAAAAATGTGGGGTCTATAACTGACCACTATGTCTACAATGAGTCTTGCCTCATGTTATTCATGCCCATGTGTAGTCATCTTGCACCTATGCAACCAAAAGGATATTGCACAAATGACTCTGTTTGACTCCAAACACAAAAAGTTTTCAGCTTATATATTTTCCTTTTTCTTGGATAACTGGTTGTTAGGAAAAGCCAACTGCCATTTCATCAGGATACTCAGGTAACCCTATGGAGATGTTCATTGGCAAAGAAATTAGTCCTCCTGCCAGGAGCCAGCAAGGCACAGGCTTCCTGCCATCAACATGTGAGTGAGATATCGTGGACAGGCCAGCTGATACACAGCACTAGCTGACATCATGACTAACCACATGAGAAGACCCAAGCCAGAACCGTGTAGGTAGAGCAGCTCCAGAATCCTCACCCACGGGAACTATATGAAATAATAAATGTTACTGTTCTTTCTAGCTGCTAAGTTTGGGTGTAATTTGTTGTGTGGCACTGAATAACCAATACAACTATTCTGTTGAGTGAGTGCATGCATGCTAGGTCATTTAGTTGTGTCTGACTCTTTGCGACCCCATGGACTGTAGCCCATCAGGCTCCTCTGTCCATGGGATTCTCCAGGAAAGCATACTGGAGTGGGTTGCCATGCCTTCCTCCAGGGGATCTTCCTGACCCAGGGATCGAACCCAGATCTCCTACATCTCTCTTGCATTGGCAGGCAGGTTCTTTACCACTAGTACCACCTGGGAAGCACCCTCTTACTTCTTACAAATTGTCAAATTCTGTCAATATCATTATAAAAATATTTTGAATCTACCCTCTCATCTTCAAATATTATTGTCCTAGTCAGGCCTTCATTAACTCTAGATTGGATTTAGCTCACAAAATGATCTCTTCTTCTAGCCTGACACTTTTCAAATCCATTTTCCATTCCACTTTCTAAGTGACTTACAAAGAATTCAACTTAGCCAATCCACTTTTATGCTTAAAAAACTCCAGTGGTTCTTCTTCATTGATATTAAAGCATTTGCCATGATGTTAAGTCTTAGGTAACCTCTCCAGCTTTATTTCTCACTATTTCTCACAACTCAGTTTGTACAACAGAAATAAATACTGGACTGCTTTAGATCTTGATATGCAGCAGCTACATAACTCTATGTCATTTCTCCTAAGTTTCCTCTTCTTACAAAACTTTCTGTCATCTTTTTCCTGACCAATTCATTATATCAACTTTTGAGACCTAACTCAAGAATCATTTTCTCCAGATAAACTTCTAGAACTCCTGGAGGTCTGATTTTGTTCACCTATCTTTTTTCACTGTTTATTTTATTTTATTTTTTATCTTCTCATGTTAAGGTTTTTTTTTTTCCATTTATTTTTATTAGTTGGAGGCTAATTACTTTACAATATTGTAGTGGTTTTTGTCATACACTGACATGAATCAGCCATGGATTTACATGTATTCCCCATCCCGATCCCCCCTCCCACCTCCCTCTCTACCCGATCCCTCTGGGTCTTCCCAGTGCACCAGGCCCGAGCACTTGTCTCATGCATTTTGTTAACCTATCTTTTTTATTACTCAGTCATGTCTGACTCTTTGCGACCCCATGGACTGTAGCCCACCAGGCTCCTCTGTCCATGGAATTCTCCATGCAAGAATTCTGGAGAGGGTAGCCATTCCCTTCTCCAGGGGATCTCCCCAACTCAGGGATTGAACCCATGTCTCTTGCACTGCAGGCAGATTCTTTGCCATCTGAGCCACCATAGGACTACTTCAAACACAAAAATCCCTCTAGCATAGCACTTACCATATTATAATAAAATTCTTCAAGCCTCTGTTTCTTCTACTAGTGTACATGTGCAATGAACTGAATGTCTGTGTCTCCCTAAAATTCATATGCTGAAGTCCTAACCCCCAAGGTAATGGTAATACATTGTGGGACCTCTGGGAGGTAATTAGGTCATGAGAGTGGATCTCTCATGAGTGAGATTAGTGTACTTATAATGGAGACCCCAGTGAACTCTTCAAGCTCTCTTTCCACCATGTGAGAAAAAAAGAAGTCAAGCTCCCCAGAACCCAACCATACTGGTACCATGATCTCAGACTTCCATCCTCCAAGAGTATAAGAAAGAATGTGTGTTGTTTAAGACACCCAATTTAAGGTATTTTTGTTACAGCAGAACAAACTGAATAAGACAGTGTGGAAGAACACATCTTCACACTGGTTTTGAGTAGAAGTTTATTGGTTGCAATCTTTATTTACTTATAGTTTGAAAGTATGCAAATGGAACAAAGAGACTCAGGGGACTGAGGTTTTCTGACTAGCAGAAGGAGCTATATGAGAGACAGAGAGAGAATAGACAGATTTAGATAGAAACAGTGGTGGATCAAATTAATATAAGGTCAGTGCTAAGGGATGAATTTACATTTCTGAAATAAATATTTAATAAGTAAATAATATTTCCTGTAACAAACATGACTTACAAGATTGCATGGATAAGCTGTTATATTTATAAATCTTTCTTCTTTTTACTACTTATTATGCATAAGGAGAGGTTCTTGTATTTCAGACAATAGATTAGGCATAGCTTGATCTTAAATAGTTTTTTCTTATATAGTCCTTTCTTTTAGAGTATTCTGAGTTAATCAGAATTTGTCATCTAAAATTTACTTCCTTATTTTTTATGAGATATGTTGTACCAATTTCAGCATTTTAAGTCAAACAATAAACATAATTGTAATTTTCCATTTTTTAAATTATCAGTTTAAAATAAAAAGTTTATAATACTTAATGTCCAAAATGGGAAACATCTGAATATCATGGATTATGTCAATAATTTTTGCACATTCAGTAACTAGATAATGCCTAGCCTATATCAGAAGCTCCATAAATATCATTTATGCAAGACTGAATCAGATCAAAAAGGACAATGATATCATTAATATATTAGCACATTATATATGGGCTAATATGACTAGATTATCATTTATTTAAGGCTTGAGTTCTTACCCAATTATCTGAAAAAATAAACATTAAAGACTAAAACATATTTTAATAAATGGTACACTGTAATTTAGCTAGACTGGAACAAATTTTAATAATATTGATTAGAGTCACAAACATAGTGACATCAGTGTCTAAGAAGTGAGAGAGAGTAAGTGTAACTCATCCTAGGCAACACTTTTCGCTGGGGTGTGGAGGTGGGCAAGTGAAAGATATATGCAGTTGTAATGAGGTTATTAACTTAGAATGATGTCTAAAATATTAAGTAGGATTGTTGATCTGTTCATTTCCTATCAACTTTAATATCTTGCTCTGATAGTGAGAACATTATACGTGTAGATGAAAGGGAAATGAGAGAAGACTCTTATCGAGTGTGACAGTTGACAAGAATAAAGAAACCAGAAATATCAACAACTGTGTCAAAACATTACAATTGGGAGAATTCAGAGAATAATTTAAACTCAGAAAAATTTAATAATGCCAGGGAATATTATTAACTTTTAGCACAATAAAATAAATCAATTTCATAATATTTTCTTCAGTTATTAATAAAAAGCAAAATTAGTTTAGTATACCCTGTTATAAAGTAATTGAAAATCAGGAGAATGCACTGAAAGGATTTTATTTCTAGAAAATGTTGAAGACTTAATTATGTAATGAACTCACCAAATGTGTTATTTCTAAATTATATAATAGAATGTCCTTCTAAAACAAGTATAATATAGAATAGTTTAAAATAGATACACAGTATAAAACATATGACAAAGATAAAATATATTTACCTGCTTTATTTTCTAAAGAGATAAAATATGCACAACTAAAGTTTTACCTTTCATCTCCTTATCATTTTTACCTCCAACAGTAGCCCTCATATTACAGTTGGTATGTATCCATTCCATGCAAATTTTTTAATTTTTCATAACCATGAACATACATACATGCCATAATAATTGTAGTAAATAAACTGACATTTATTTGGCATAAATCTGTGAGAAGCACCATTCTATGCACTTTACAAGCATTAATTTATTTATGCTATGTAAGCAACTCCTTATGAGATAATTTTCATTTTTCCTATTTTATTTATTTAATTAAGTATAATTAACTTACAATATTATATTAGTTTCAGGTGTACAACATAGTGATTTGATATTTTAATGCATTATAAAATGTTCACCACCCCAAAAATGTTCACCATTATGAGTCTAGTTACTATCTGTCACCACACAAAATATCATGTTATGACTATATTCCCTATACTGTACATTACATTCTCATGACTTATTTATTTTATAACTGGAAGTTCATACTTCTTAATCCCCTTCAACTAATTCACCATCATTATTTCTATTTTAAACATGAGAAAATTAAGATACAGAGAGGATACATGAATTTACCCAAGATGACAGGATATAGACTCAGGATTTGAACCAGATAGTCTGCATCTAGAGCATGAAATTTTAACCATTAATCACACTTATTTTCTACATTAAAATTTTTATTTTGAGATAATTATAGGCTCATCTGTAGCTATAAGAAACAATATAGAGAGATCTTATGTACCTTTTACCCAGTTTTCCTCAATGGTAAAACTTGTGAAACACTGCTGCTCTATCAAATAAGATACTGAAATTAATAAAGTCAAGAATAATTTTATCACCACAGGGATCCCTCATGATGACTTTTATAGCTACCACCTGCCTGTCCAGTCTCATCTTCATTTCCATAACTTTGAGATTTCCAGAATGTTATATAAATGGAATAAAACAGTTTGTAATCTTTGAGGGATTGATTTTTGTTAATCAGCATAATTCCCTGGAGTTGTTTTGCATATCAATATTCCATTATTTTTCACTCTGAATAGCGTTCCATGATATGGATTACCACTGTGTGTTTAACTATTCATTCATTGAGGGACATCTGGGTTGTTTCTACTTTTGGCCATCACAAATAAAGTTGCTATGGACAGTCAATCAGTGTACAGGTTTTCATGTAAACATGTTTTCACTGCTCTGGGAGATATACTGCTGGGTTGTATAGTAATCACATGTTTAATTTTGTAAGGAACTATCAAACTGTTTTTCAAAATGGCTGTACCAATTTTACATCCCCACCAACAATTTATGAATGAGCTAGCTTCTCCACAACCTCACCAGCATTTGATGTTGTCATTATTTTTTTATTTTAGCCATTCTGACAGTTGTGTAGTGATATCTCATTGTAGTTTTGATTTGCATTCCCCTAAAGGTTATGAAGTGAACATTTTTTCACCTATGTGCCATCCATATATCCTCCTCAGTGAAATGTTACTTGTCATCTTTTCACCCATTTTATGATTGGATCTACTGATTTTTTGCTCTTGAGTTTTGTAAGCTCTTTATATAGTATGTATAGTATTCTAGATATTAGTCTTTTGTTGGATAGCTTGTGTTTTCATCCTCTAAATAGGATCTTTCACAGAGCAAAAGTTTTTAATTTTGATGAGATCCAATTTATCAGTCTTCTTTTATGGAACATAGTTTTGGTCTAAACTAACACTTAGCTAGCCTTAGATTCCAAAGATTTTCTCCCTATTTAAAAAAGTTTTATAGTTTTCCTTTAACATTTCAGTACCAGTGTTTAAGTTAAATTTTATGTAAGGTGTGAGAGGTTTACATCAAGATTCCTTGTTGTTATTTTTTTTGCCCTGGGATGTCCATCTGCTATAGCACTATTTGTTGAAAAGGTTATATTTCCTCCATTAAATTGCTTTTGCACCTTTGAAAAAAAAAATCGGCTGGGTATATTATGTGAACTACCCCTGGGTTCTCTATTCTGTCCCTCTGATAATACAACACTGTCTTGATCACTGTAGTTATATCATAGGCGCTAATTTGGGGTAGAAAGATTTATCTCATTTTATTATTTTTAATTATTCTACTTATTCAAAGGCGTATGCCTTTCCACATAAATTTTAACATAAGCTTTTCTATATCTCCAAAAAATGCACTAAACATGTAGATCAATTTGGGGAGAATTGACATCTTCACTATTTGAGTCCTCTAATCCTTGAAGACAGTATGTATCTACATTTATTTAAGTCTTCTTTGGTTTATTTTATTAGTAACATATTGTAACTGTTTTGTGAAGACATTGAGCACTTGTCCCCTCTGTCTCATCTAAACAACCTTAATGTCCAGTATGCTGATCACTCTGCAATCACCCTGCTAAATAAAAATTGAAGCAGCACCTATAGTTGGCTGTTGCTAAACTTCAAAAAGATAACATGTTTCATTAAGCTTCACACACACACACACAAGCGCGTGCGCGCGTGCGTGTGCTACACTAAGAAATATGCAAACACCTATCAAGGGGATCATGGCTATTATGAAACACACAAATACTCTCCCATTCACTCAGCAAAGTAGACTCTAACAAGGAGGAATCACAACAGCAACAATGAGACTGGCATTTTATCTGCCCAGGCATTCTGGGTCTATTGATCAGGATAGATGCAAACTTCTCACAGGAATCTTCAGCATACATATTCTGTATGTAACTTGCTAGATTTATATCTAAATACTTCATTTGCTTTGTAACTGTAAATGATACTGTTTTTAAATTTTCATTTTCCACCTGTTGATAGCTGATATATAGATATGCAACTGATTTGTATGTATTAATTTTGTATTCTACAAGATTGCTAATCTCACTCATTAGTTCTAGGTTTTTATTTCCTTTTAGACTCTTTGGTATTTGCCACATAGACAAGAATGCCATCTGCAAATAGTGAAAACTATTTCTTCCTTTCCAACCCATCTGTATGCCTTTTATTTATTACTTATCTTCATCATCATTACGATACCTTGTATCAGTGGTCAGAACACTCAGTTCTATGTCGATTAAGAATGGAGAGAGTGAGCATCCTTGTCTGGTTCTTCATATTAGGGGGGAAATACTGTCTTTCACCATTAAAGGTGATTTTAGCTTAGACTTTTTGTGGATGTTCTTTAATTGAAGAAGTTCCACTCTATTCTCAGTCTGCTGAAAGTTTCCATCATGAATAGATGTTGGATTTTGTCACATGCCTTATGTGTCAATTGATATCATGGTATAATGTTTATTCTTTAACCTGATGAACTGTGGATTACATTCATTTTTCAACTGTTGAACCAAAGTAGTTGCATCAATATGCATGTCCATTAATGCTCTCAACCAATACTAGGCCTTCCACACTTTATAGTTTTGGGCCTTCAGAGGGGAGTGAAATGGCATCTAATTGCATCAATTTGTGCTTTCCAAATTTCTAGTAAGAATATATATATTTTTATATTAAATTCAAGTTTCCTATTCTGTGAAATTCCTGCCCATGTCCTTATCTGTATTAGGTTTTTGTTAACTATTTGTAAGAGTTACTTGCTTTGATACCCCTAACAAATATATGATGTTTTGCATGCAGTATCTGTTGTACATGATATCCTACTTCATAAAATCTGCTATAACTGGCAAATTTCTTCAACATATTTCTGAGATTCAGTATTTGGCTTAATTCCACCTTTTACATTTTATGAAAATAACACATTCCATATACCTTGTTAATAAGTATATACAGTAAGGTTGCTTCCATTTTGTCCATTTTATGAACATTTTCTACATGGGTTTTTTGGAATATTTGTAAGAGTTCCTCTAGGAGAAAAATTATTGACCTATAGACTAAAGGCATTGTGATAGAATACTAAGATATCTTTCCATGGTTCTCATCCCCTGGTATACACACACCTTCTCCAAGTTTCTCAATGAAATACTAATCTAGGTATTGGAGTGAAGAGATTTTGCAGATGTCAAATAGTCTCAAATCATCTGACCAACTATTCTCTTGAAATCAATCAAGCATAAGTGACTGTGTTCTCTGCAATTTCTACCCTAGGGGTAATAATTCTAAATTTTTGCCTCCTCCTCTTTACTGTATCAGTCATTCCAATTGGTTGTATTAGCCTCTATCTCTTGAATAGGGCTTCCCTTGTGGCTCAGCTGGTAAAGAATCTGCCTGCAATGTGAGAGACATGGGTTCAATCCCTGGGTTGGGAAGATCCCCTGGAGAAAGGAAAGGCTACCCACTCCAGTATTCTGGCCTGGAGAATTCCATGGATGTCCATGGGGTCACAAAGAGTCCAACACGACTGAGCGACTTTCACTTTCACTTGAATAGAAGGTATTTTGGTTTTCTGATCATTACTGATACATGTTTCCTTGCAGCATTTATCTTTGCCCTTTAAATGTTTATAGTTACGTGTATTTCCATTGATACAGAAAAAAATAATTTTCCATTTCTTTATCTTGCTCTTGTATATCACATGCCATCTATTTTTAAATCAATAGCATACAAACAAAAAACAGCATATTTTTTAGAGGTAGAGAAATAATGATTCTGAGAAGAATTCACTAAACATCACTCTTATTGTTACTAAAAGGGCATAGTGCCTAATGTCAGGGAACATAACACTTTTCTTCACTGTATACCCTTATATATAGCCTTAAGAATATTGGAAACTGACAGAACTTGATCCACCTTGCTGGGCTGTGTTACATTTAAAGTGTACCTGAGTATTTTTAAAGAAAAGACTGCAAAATTCTTCTATATAGCAATTCGTCTTTGAGTTCTTCATCCTCCTCCTTTTCCTTCTTCTTTATCTCTTTCCTTCACCTTCCCATTCTTTACCTTCCCTTTTTTCTTCATGTCCCATCTTAATTATGCAAATATGAAGAAAGGAAGCACCGGTAGCCTTGGAAGATGTAGTATAATTACCCTAGCATCAAAGGCTCCTCTTAATATCCCTTGGTTGCAGATCCTGTTTACTGAGAGGAGATGGATAAATGTGCCTGACAGCCAATGAGTCACACAGGAGGAAAGGACTGAAATTCTTGAATCCCTTTGGAGGCCAAACTTTATTAAAAACTCACTGATGTTTTATGATGATTCTAGACAAGATCTGCTGACATGAAAGGCCACCAAGCACAAGGTCATATGTGCTGTGTAAGCGGGAGCGAAGCAGTTGAAGATCTAGACTCTTTATTAAGAGAAGGGCTATTCAACTCAAGAAACAGAAATTGGGTTTCCACTGATACAATCATTTGAGAATGCAACCATTTGATTTGATTACAAGTTCAAAAAGCAAATCACACTTAAATTTTAAATAAGTCAATGTGTGTAAATGACCTCTGTAGCCTTTGACAGAAAGCGGCTATTCAGTTCAGTAACAGTTCAGTAACAGTTCAGTTCAGTTGCTCAGTCGTGTCCAACTCTTTGCAACCCCATGGACTGCAGCATGCCATGCTTCCCTGTCCATCAACAATTCTCAGAGCTTGCTCAAATTCAGGTCCATCGAATTGGTGATGCCATTCATCCATCCCATCCTCTGTCGTCCGCTTCTCCTCCTATCTGCAATCTTTCTCAGCATCAGGGTCTTTTCCAATGAGTCAGTTCTTTTCATCAGGTGGCCAAAGTATTGGTGCTTCAGCTTTAGCATCAGTCCTTTCAATGAATATTCAGGACTGGTTTCCTTTAGGATTGACTGGTTGGATCTCCTCACAGTCCAAGGGACTTCCAGAAGTCTTCTCCAACACCACAGTTCAAAACATCAATTCTTCGGCACTCAGCTTTCTTTATGGCCCAACTCTCACATCCACACATGACTATTGGAAAAACTATAGCTTTGACTAGATGGACCTTTGTCGGCAAAGTAATGTCTCTGCTTTTTAATATGCTGTCTAGGTTGGTCATAGCTTTTCTTCCAAGGAGCAAGCATCTTAATTTCATGGCTGCAGTCACCATCTGCAGTGACTTTGGAGCCCAAGAAAATAAAGTCTGTCACTGTTTCCACTGTTTCCTCATCTATTTGCCATGAAGTGATGGAACCAGATGCCATGATCTTCATTTTTGAATGATGAGTTTTAAGCCAGCTTTTTCATTCTCCTCTTTCAGTTTCATCAAGAGGCTCTTTAGTTCCTCTTTGCTTTCTGCCACAAGGGTGGTATAATCTGCATTTCTCCCAGCAATCTTGATTCCAGCTTGTGCTTCATTCAGCCCAGCATTTCTCATGATGTACTCTGCATATAAGTTAAATAAGCAGGGTGACAATATACAGCCTTGACATACTCCTTTCAAAATTTGGAACCAGTCTGTTGTTCCATGTCCGGTTCTAACTGTTGCTTCTTGACCTGCATACAGGTTTCTCAGGAGGCAGGTCAGGTGGTCTGGTACTCCCATCTCTTTCAGAATTTTCCACAGTTTGTTGTGATCCACATAGTCCAAGGCTTTAGCATAGTCAATGAAGCAGAAGTAGATGTTTTTCTGGAATTCTCTTTCTTTTTCTATGATCCAACGGATGTTAGCAATTTGATCTCTGGTTTCTCTGCCTTTTCTAAATCTATCTTGAACATCTGGAAGTTCTCAGTTCATATACTTTTGAAGCCTAGCTTGGAGAATTTTGAGCATTACTTTGCTAGAGTGTGAAGTGAGTGCTATTGGACGTGTCATGGTGGAGAGTTCTGAGACAACGTGGTCCACTGGAGAAGAGGATGGCAAACCACTTCAGTATTCTTGTTACTCAGTTAAGTGTCAGTTATTTATCTTATAGTTCCTCAGCCTGGCAGGAACCCCTCTATGGGGTCACAAAAGAGTCTCACATGACTTAGCAACTAAATCACCATCACCCAATTCCTCCTTTACCCATGCCTGGAGGAAGAAATAGAATTTGTGTCATTTGGTTGGAATCTGCAGATTTCTTTTGGACTTCTATTCACAGCAAAGCACATACTCCCAACTGATCCCCCCTACATCTCTAGAAAGTCCCCTTACAATTATTATTAACAGCTCTTCTGTAAAACTGCCACAATTCAAATAACTTCGTATTCTAGAGCTCTTTTCTGTCGTCACAACATATGAAAGAACTTCCTGAGGCTGATAAACATTTATTGATCCAAATATTTGTTGTTTTTAAATAGCATTGAAATAAAACTATTCTTAATTATGTCAATCCCCCAAATCCCAAAAATATCTCATTATAGGTGTGGCTTATTGAATTTAAATTATCTAATTATCAAAATATCTATATATTAGGACTTCTAAATTCTTATAACACTAATAAATATTGACACTATGGGAAATTTTTCATTTTCTAACATTGTTTATTAAAAATCTCAGTTTGTGTTTTCAATAGAGTAGTACATTTAATCAAGTCAAACTTTTTTTTTTAAATTCAAATAAATGAAGAAAATAATTAGGCCAACTATTTTGCCTAGTCAATCTCCACTCCTTTCAAAAAATCATTCATGGAGATCATCACTTTATATATGATGTCAACATTAACAATGAAAAATAGTGTGATTTTTGAAATGGAAGCTACAAAAACTTATTTTTCCACATTTTTAAAAAAGTTACTTACATTTTGAAGATTCAAGACATATATATTTTTTCAATAGCATGTTTTACTATTGTGAATAACAATTTGATCTACTTGCCTACTCCTCCAAAGCTTGAGTTCTTGATTTTATTTAAAATTATCACATTTTTATAACCCCTACTCCTTCTTCAAAAGCAGCATTCTTGGTTTTTTTTAATCGAAATTTCATATATTTAAGGTGTACAACATTTGACATACATGTACATAGTGAAATGATTACTGTAGTCAAGTTAATTAATACATTCAATATTCTTGCTTTTATTTAAAAGCATCACCATTTTCAAAACGGTATTTCTCAACTTGCCACAGAGTGAAAATCTCCTTTTGGCTTTAGTTATGAGTATTTTCCTACCACATATTTTGTTCTGGAAATAAAGGAATGACTAATTTACATCTAAGACATATTTATAAATCTGTATCAAGAATAATAAAATCTTTTAAATAAAATTTTGGCAGACTTTAGATTCTTTTACTAACAATCACTTGCAAATAAGAGGCATTTGGCAATTGTTAAACTGAATTATATTCTCCTTATTATCATATGTAGATCTATATCTAAGATGAGTACCAATAAAACATAGAGGCATCTTGGTATGCTCAATAGGAATAAACACAATGAAATGTTTGCTCAGGTTATTAGTAAACACATGCTGATTTGTTTCCAAAAAGGTTTCAAATGTTTTATTAAAAATACTACCAGGGACTTCCCTGGTGGTCTGTGGTTAAGACTCTGCACTCCCAATGCAGGGGGGTGGTCAGGGAACTAAGATCTCATATGCCTTACAGCAGGGCCCAAAACAAACAAACAAAGCTACCAGAGATACTTTATACTTTAGCTAAAAAATAAAAACAAAGAAACTAGTGCCCTGATAAATGGTAGTTTGTGCAATCACTTCTGATTTGGTATTCTGGGATAAAAATTTTCTGAAAAAATAAGAAGTAGTTTACTAAAAATGAGTATGTACTATGTATTCTGGAAAAGTACAGGTAGTTACTATATTGCTGTAGGCCTTCATTATGAATATAGGTTATTGCAGCCTAGACTACATCCGCAAGTTTTGTAAAGAGAGACCCATTTAGCTGTGTTCACAAAACTGCTACAAACCAAACATTCACAGCATTTCATTTCATTCTCAGTCCCAAATCAAAGATGAAGTACCTAGAAACAGGGTATGTCTTTGTATAATTAAATGAGAACATTCAGGATGAAGCAGCATGATTGCCCAAGGTCACACCATTTGAATATGCCAGATCAGGAACTAGAATTTACATCTTCTGAGTTCAGAGACATTTCTTTCTAAGATTGTTTCTGTACGACTGCTACTTCTACAATATCTGTATCCAGGGATGATGGCTTCCTCCCTGTCTCTAGCTGCTGTCATATGCATGCCTTCATCACCTGTACTGAGCTAATTTTCTTCCATTTGAGGTAGGAAATGTGACTCTGACCCTTGACAGATTTAGAGCATATTTTTATTTCTATTCTTGTTTTGCAGGGGTGAGATTTAAGAATGCTATTTAAATACTTTTTAAATGTGCCAAAATAATATGAAGTTAGAAACTCTTTAAATGGGTGGCAATTCTAAGTAATCAAACACATTAGTAAATATAGACGAGGTCATTTTGGAAAGTTAAAAGTGCAAGAACTCAAGGTATCTAATTTTAAAATTAATCTATTCTTGTATCTGTAATGGAATTAGTTCTCCTCTTCCCTTTTTTCCCCCTGTACTATTTTCTCTCCTTCTCTTACTTCACAGACAAATATGCAGATATCCAGCCCAGGGGACATGTCAGTGAGCCTCCTTAATTGAACCAGGTGGTCTTGGAGACAGAGTTCTATAAGGGATAATAAAGGCAGTGCTTAGGTGGATGTTCTTTAAAGCCTCAGAGGACATCTAGCAATGACTGAAGACATTTTTGGTGTCATAACTAGAGTATAGGCGCTTCTGTTATCTAGGGAATAAAGGCCAGGGATGCTGCTAAACATCCTCTTTGCACAAGACACGCTCCTGCATGCACGCACGCACACACACACACCAAAGAATTATTTGACCCAAAATATTAATGGTGCTGAGACTGAAAAACTCTGTCTCATTTCCTACTATGAAACTCTTCTAAAAGTTTTCTATGATTTACCTCCTAGCAAGGTCTGTCTAACTCACTGGCAGAGACATATTTATGATTGATATGATCTAGTGTACTATCTAGTATAGTTGTCACTAGTCATGTGATTATTTACATTTAAACTAAATTTGTCATTGAATAAAGTGAAAATTTCAGTTGGTCATACTAGTCAGATCTTAAATGCTTGATAACCACATGTGGCTAGAGGTTAGTTTATTAGAACATTTCCATCATTATAGAAAGTTCTATTGCACAATGCTAATCTACAGACTCCACAAATGAACCACAGTGAAAGTGAAATATACGATAGATGCCATGAGTGATACATCTTGTGTATGAAGGAAACTGGGGTGGGAAATGTTATCTATTCTGAAGTTTGTATTTTTACTTTTAATGATCAGCCGTGTACCTACAACAAAATGTAGAGAGGTTAAGGAATGAGCAAGACAACCAAAAATAAAGTAAAATAAACATAAATTTTTCTTGAGAACGATTGAGGGCAACCTTAGAATTTAAATTTTGTTGTTGTTATTGTGGTTCGGTTTTTAAGTCCTGTCCAACTCTTTGCGATCCCATGGACTGCAGCACACCAGGCTTCCCTGTCCTTCACCATCTCCCTGAGTTTGCTCAAATTCATGCCCATTGAGTCGATGATGCCATCCAACCATCTCATCCTTTGTTGCTCCCTTCTCCTCCTGCCCTCAATTTTTCCCACCATCAGTGTTTATTCCAATGAATCAGCTCTTAGTATAAAGTGGCCAAAGTATTGGAGCTTCAGCATCAGTCCTTCCAATGAATATTCAGAGTTGATTTCCTTTAGGATTGATTGGTTTGATCTCCTTGCAGTCCAAGGGACTCTCAAAGTCTTCTCCAGCACTACAATTAGAAAGTATCAATTCTTTGGTGCTCAGTCTTCGTTATGGTTCAACTCCCACATCCATCCATGGCTACTGGAAAAACCATAGCTTTGACTATATGGACTTTGTCAGCAAAGTGGTGTCTCTGCAAAGTTGTGTCTCTGCTTTTTAATACGCTAGGTTTGTAATAGGTTTGTCTAGGTTTGTCATAGCTTTCTTTCCAAGAAGCAAGCATTTTTAAATTTCATTACTGTAGTCAGAGTCTGCAGTGATTTTGGAGCTCAAGAAAATAAAATCTGTCACTGCTTTCACTTTTTCCCCTTCTATTTGCCGTGAAGAGATGGGACCAAATGCCATGATCTTAGTTTTTTTAATGTTCAATTTTAGGTCAGTTTTTTCATTCTCCTCTTTCACCATCATCAAGAAGTTCTTTAGTTTCTCTTCACTTTCTGATATTAGAATGGAATCATCTGCATATCTGAGGTTGGAAGTTCTTGGTTCATGTACTGCTAAAGCCTAGCTTGAAGGATTTTGAGCATTAACTTACTAGCATGTGAAATGAGTGTAATGGTAGTTTGAACATTCTTTGACACTGCTTTTCTCTGGGATTAAAATGAAAGTTTATCTTCTCTAGTCCTGTGGCCACTGCTGAATTTTCCAAATTTGCTGACATACTGAGTGGAGCACTTTAACAGCATCATGTTTTAGAATTTAAATAGCTCGGCTAGAATTCCATCACCTCCACTAGCTTTGTTCATATGCAAACATATGATCAACAGCCCATAAAAGGTCTACCATGAACTTTAAACATCAATTTCCATTTCTTTCTCAAACAATGAATTAGGATAATAGTTAAGCAATAGTTTTCTTCTTCTGTGTCAAAAGCTTTCTTGGACCCACATCATACTATTTGCACTGGGAGATATATATATGTATGTATATGTGTGTGTGTGTGTGTGTGTGTGTGTGTAAAAACTGAGTTTACTAAGAATAGACTGTAATAAAGTCCATGTAATTTTTCTCTAAAAAAAATTACTGCATTCTTCTCATACGTTTGCTTTAACCCAGATTGTGGTCCTTAGTACAGCTGTAATATCTGATCTTATTCCACATAAAATTGGAAGGAAACAGCATTCTCTATGCTGTGAAAGAAAAATTGCACCAGATCAGTAAACAGCTGAAGGAGAATACATTAAAGACAATCGCAATAGGGTCGCAAAGAGTCGGACACAACTTAGCACCTGAACAACAACAAATTGCAATAGAAGAGAGTGATGTAAATCAGCTTCATTGAAGAAAACAGCAGAAAGATTTTACAGGTTGGGGTGAGCTAATGGAAAAATACTGGAGGATGTAGGAGGGAGGTGTGTCAGTGTGATTAGGATATCTGTGTGGGGCTTCCCAGGTGCACAGTGGTAAAGAACCTGCCTGCCAGTGCAGGAGACTCAGGAGACTCAGGTTCGATCTGTGGGTTGAGAAGATCCATTTAAAGAGGAAATGGTTACCCACTCCAGTATTCTTGACCGGAAAAATCCCATGGACAGAGGAGCCTGGTGGGCTACAGTCCACGGGGTCGCACAGAGTCAGACAGGACTGAGTGCAGCAGGCATGCACCTTTGCTAACTGGTGCTTATTTTAGCTAGTCTTCAACTATCACAGAATTTGGGAAACATTTCTGATAATTACATTTCAAAGGCTCCCAGGTCTCTGGAAAAGACATTCCTAGGTTGTAGAACACTTACATCTCAAAGAGACAGAGAAAAAACTTACAACTGCCAGTTTTCTTAAGCAAATGTTTTACATTTAGTCAAGAGGCTGTCTTTGACAGTGCACTGTAAACTGTGACATTTTAACCCCAAGTTGCTGGGAAGAATAATTGCTGATTTGAATTCAGGTCAGAAAATGGAATCTTCCAGTAAGCAATATCAAGTCCCCCTCATACAACCCAATTACACATTTTATCACCTTAAGTGAGGCCTAAGATAGTGCTATTTAGTTTTATTTTGTTTTCAGGTAAACAGTTTCAAGAAAACCAATAGTGATTAATGAAGAGTCTAAAGCAGTAAGGGCAACTGTATCTAATTATCAACTTGGTGACAAATTTTAATGGAGCTAATCACAGCTAAGGCATTCAAAACTGGAGTTGGGTAGCCATTAAGGATCTGGTTTCAGACATGTCTCTGCACAGTGAGAACTTGAATTTTCTTTGAACTGTACCAGAAACAAGGACATCACCAGGCAGCTGCAACCTTGTGGTCTCAAGGTCTCTGCTTGTAACTAAGCAACCATTTCAGACCCCCCAACCAACCATTACTTAACAAGCACTCTTACTTCTTGGCAGCTCTAATTATAATTCTTGATAAGCAACTTATGTAAATAACTGTAACCTTGTGGATTTTGCCTTTATAAGCCTCCCCCATGTTATAGTCGAGCAGAACAGAATTCAAGTGCATCTTCAATCTATGTCTCCCAGACTGCAGTCCTAACAACCTCCAAATAAACACTTTTTAAAAATGTTGTATATTATCTATGGTGAAACAGATCACCAGCCCAGGTTGGATGCATGAGACAAGTGCTCGAGCCTGGTGCACTGGGAAGACCCAGAGGAATCGGGTGGAGAGGGAGGTGGGAGGGGGGATTGGGATGGGGAATACATGTAAATCCATGGCTGATTCATGTCAATGTATGACAAAAAACCACTACAATATTGTAAAGTAATTAGCCTCCAACTAATAAAAATAAATGG
>NC_057419.1:72540544-72663662 GCF_019320065.1 Cervus canadensis | reverse complement strand
GGGCCAGCTCAAGGGAGAACCAAAGTTGAATAGGGATCCTTAGTCCATTTTTATACCCAGGGAACAAGGAGTGGGATAGGGGTCTTGCGGGTCATTTGCTGATTGGATGAGGCACATATAGTGGGGCGGGGGAAGAGTAAGGCAAATACCCTCTCCCTATGGGGTAGGAGGGGAGACAGGTTATATTGCTCAGAAGGACCTGAAATCCATTAATAGTTATAACATGGGGGAGGGAAGGACAATAAGGGTCTGGTTTTTCTGTTCCTGCCTTCCAAGACCCTCCTTGGTTTTATCTGCTCTTTTGTCCTTGGGTCACCTCAATATGTACACTACTATATGTAAAACAGATAATCAACAAGGACCTACTGTATAGCACAGGAACAATACTCAATATTTTGTAATAACCTATAAGGGAAAATAATCTGAAAAAATAGATATACATGAATCACTTTGCTATACACCTGAAATTAACATAACATTGTAAATCAACTATACTTCAATAAAAATAAGTAAATAAATTTTTCAAAAAAGAAAATGCTTAATGTAGAAGAATTTACAATATTTAGGGTTTTTAATCATCAGAATTATATTACAGTCTTTTGAAATATGGATAAATGAGAGCTGACTTGAATAAAAAGTTTAATAGAAATTATGCAGCAGAAATCCAGAGAAGGAGAAAGAATATAATTTCTTCAGTTAGTGAAACTTGATTTCTTAGATTTCTTAAGCAGATGCTGGACTATATCTTCAGAGAAGTTACTGAACGCCAGAAATTTTCACAATTGATAGAAATATATATTTTTTGGTCATCTATGAAGCAGTCTTCAGGATAGGCAAATATATAAAGGGACTGCCAAACGGTGATTTTTAAATTGTATTGCTTTTGTGGATTTAAAGTGGGTTTATAATTATGTATTATAATATACTTAGTATAAAAATAGAATGTATAATTGGATACTTCCAAATATAGAAGTGATATTTATGTCTCATTTCTACTTTCAGAATTCCTTATTTCATTTTTTCCATGTAAATTCTCTCTGTCATGATGCTTTGCATTCCTTTTATCTGCTGTTTTATTTATATTTATACTTGTCTATGAAGATAGAAACATGCATAATAAAGGATGTGGTTAGCAATAAATGAGCTATGAGACTGCATATTTTGTAGCAGTGGAAGATTGGGACATGAAACAGAAGCCCTGAGCGTTAAACTTCCCTCTCTCTGGCCGCAGGGGACTGTGGCATTACCTAATGGAATAAAAGAACACCTGGCTATGGAGCTGTGAGGACTAGAAAAATCTCTGTTTGCAACCATGGTGCCCAATTTGCAAGTTAAAGTGGAATATAGCTGGACAATAAATTTAAGAAGCAAATCTACCTGCCACAAAAAGCATTACTGCTTTTCAATTAAGAGATCAGAGAAAAGTAATAGTTGGGAAAGTCCTGATCTTAGAAATCCTCATTTTGAATAAAAATTATTAACACTGGAGAGAGAACTGCCATACATAATGCTTGTATCAAACTGTCTGGTTTGATGGATGAGGATATGTGGCATATCTGGGCATGAGGTATTTGCGGGACAAAAAAACAAAATATCAATCCACTGTTAAGAGTATCTTCCATCCTCCTCCAAATTGTAGAATTCAAAAATGAAAAAGAGATTTTACAAACAAAGAAAAAGAGACTGAAATGTCAATAATGGCCTACAAAAAAACTAACTTTTGTTTTCTTTCTTTTTTCTCTTTCTTTCTCTTTTCTCTTTCTTTCTCTCTTACTTTTTTCCCATTTATCAGTGTTTTAAGCAATCAACAAGCACTGAGTGGCAATTATAAATTATTTTGATAAACACTGAAGATAAGATGATAAATAATAAAGCAACATAGTAAACTGATTAATAGAAATGTGCACATGATATTACTGGACACCTAGAGGAAGAACATAACAGCATTTAAGCTGAGGAATTTAAGAAAGAAATAACCTGAATATTGAGTCATTGGTATGTGTATAAATATTGAGTTATTGATATGAGTATGAATTGGCTGTGGGAAGAGGGAAAGGAAGAAAGGTGAGGTAAAGATTGGGAAGAAGCTATTCTTGGCAATTAGTGTGTTATAAGGAAAGTTTTTGAAAAACAAAACTACATAGTGTATGAAGGAAACAAGTACCATTCTGGGTTATTGAAGTCTGAAATTTGAGGCAGGGAAATAGTCAGTGGTAAGAAACAGGGTCAGGTCATAGACAGCCTTGTATAAGTCTTTCAGAAATTTTGGAATCTGTTCTAAAAGTAACTAGGATCCATGGAAGCATTTTAAGCAGCCTATTATTTGAAATATTGTTTTTAAAAACAATTGTATTTATTTATTTTTGCTGTATTGCATCTTCGTTGCTGCACAGGCTTTTCTCTTGTTGTGGCAAGGGGGAACTACTCTTTGCTGTGGTGGGTGGGCTTCTCATTGTGCTGGCTTCTCTTGCTGCAGGGCACAGGCTCTAGGGCGCATGGGCTTCAGTAGTTGAGGCCCCTGGGCTCTAGGGCACAGGCTCAAGAGCTGGGGCTCACAGGTTGAGTTGTTCCACAGTATGTGGAATCTTCCTGGATCAGGGATCTCAATCCGTGTCTCCTGCATCGGCAGGCAGATTCTTTACCACTCAGCCACCAGGGAAGCCCCTGAAATACTGCTTTTAAAATGATGCTGGTGGTTTTTTACAGGAGGGTTTCCACAGTTTTATTGGGGGCCACTGAATATTGATTACTCACCCAACAAGAAGACTTAGGAAGTTGTAACAGTGAGATGTTAGATTTAAACTTGAAATATGAATGTTGTTATGAAAATGAATAGAAGGGAACTTATTAAAAATATTTAGAGGGTAAAACTGACAAAATACTATAATGGATTTGATGCCGGTGTTGAGAGAAAAAGAGATTTACAGATGAACCTCAGATACCTAGGTGGAATAGTTGGGTGGATGGCGGTATAACTAAATAAGACATAAAATAATCTAGAAGGAAACAAAAATTTGATTGAGGGAAGAACAATGCAGCATTCTTATAAGCTATATTTAAGGTGCCCACAGTCAGCTGGATTTAGTGTGTAGCTCCAGGAGAGATCTGGACAGCATAATGGGAAGGATGAAACTATGACAGCAACTGAAATCTCACATGTAGAGCAATGGATGAAGGGTAGACCATTACAAATTTTCAATGTTTAACAGATATATCCAGAATTGGAAAAAATAATGGGTGAAGAATGGGAGCATATATTACAGGTCCAAGGAAGCATTCATGGAAATAAGGAAACAAAACATTTGTGGAAATGTGTAGATCAATCCAGGCTAGCTCCACCATGTTGTGCTCTGTCTACTTCCAAACCAAAATTTGTGTGACTCAGACAAAAGGTCTACTTTTAATTTCATTTCTCTTTACTTTCTCACTTCCATCTTGAATTTAATTCATTGTTATACTCCCTCATGTATATACACTTTTCAAAATTATGCCAATATCCTGGTAGTCTCATTGTAAGGTGATTTTGTTATTGCTATTGTTGCTGTTTACTTGCCTTCACCACATTTGTGCCAAACAGTGTAACAGATGTCAAGGCAAAACTAAGAAAATGTTATTAATAATTCCAGTTCTCTGGGGGTTTATAATCTAGGTATTAAGATATGCTTAAAAATCACTATCATCTGCTGTATGGATTAGAGTGAGGTAAGAGAGGCAGGCTCCATCCCTGGGTCTGGAAGATCCCCTGGAGTAGGAAATGGCAACCCATTTCAATATTTTTGCCTGGGAAATTCCATGGACAGAGGAGCTTGGTGGTAGAGTCGTAAAGAGTTGGGCACGACTGAGCACACACACACACACAAGTGAAAAAAATTAATATAATATGATTCCAGTATTTTTAGGTTCCTTCCTTTTTCTCATTTTAGAAATGTCATAACTGAAACCCAGAAAGCTGATTGACTTTCCCAAGATCACAGTACTCGATGTTTAAAAATATAGGTCTTGGGTGAACAAATGGATGTTGTGGGGGCTAAAAATTTCATATTTAGGAGATGGCTGCAGGATTAACTATGCCCCTCCAAAGTGCATGTTATCATAGAGAGGTAACTATTTAACTGTGTTTTCTGGAAAATGCATGTTACTTAATGGAAAATTCAAACTACACGGCATGCTCATTTCCGTTCAATATATCTTGCAATGATAATTACATGTGCTTAACAAAAGGAAAGAAAACTCGCTAAAAACAGCAGGTCACGGTCGTTCCTTGTTGGAAGCCCTCGCTCTTGTTTCAGTGCACAGGGCACACCATCCCGGCTGACGCAGAGCTGCACACAAAGGAGCAGGTTGCTCCCGCTGGGCCTCACGAGGAGGAGGTGACAGAAGTCCACGGTCTCTTACACGGCAGTGTACAGCTGTCGCTCCGTTTCTGCAGAGCCACATGTTGACTGTATATCTGTTAAAATGTGACTCCCTCCAGTCCTGATCTACAGACCACTGTGATGAGATCTCCAGGAAAGCCCTGTTCCAGAACCAAGACATTTTTTATGGCAGTGACGTATGAAGATGAAAATATCTCATTCACAACTCCCATTAACTTGGTTACACTGACTAGGTCAGGGGACCTAGGCTTCTGGTGGGAGATCAAGAGATCTTCGTGGCATGCCTGTAAGTGTCCAGATAGCCATCATAGAGCCCCAGAGAGAACTACTACCTTCTTGGTGACCAAGCAGATAGCACCATCCTCAAATGCTTTTAAATACTTGAATCAGGACACTAAAATATATTGTAACTGGCTGTTAAGTATAGCATTGGAAGGACATTTTTGGAAGACATAGCCAGCAAGACATTGGTTCATAATGATCTATGCTGGCAGATTCATCAGTGTTGGCCAAAGTCAGGATCACAAACCAGGCCTCCTTGTGACTGGGCCAGTCAAGCAAATTGTATACTATATCTTGATTCCACAGTTTGAATTCATCCACAAGCAACACGATAGTTTCCAGATATGGTTTCAAAGCTATGTGATAGTAGCTTTACTATGAACTATATACATTGGCCTTTACACATTGAAATAGGAAGCTTCTCTAGAGTAAGGTTTTTGAATCTTGACACTATTAACATTGTGGGCTGAATAATTATTTGCTGTTGGGAAACTGTCTTGTGCACTGAAAGACATTTAGCAAGGTTCTGAGTTCTGCCTAGTAGATGCCAGTAATAACATCTCAGTTCTGACAACCAAAAGTGTCTTCAGATACTTCCAAATGTCCCCTGGGAGCAAAACTCATCTCAGGTGGAAACCATTGTTCTAGAATTTTATTGGTAAATATTATTCATATGACTGTGTTTTGTTTCAGTAAATCAAGTCAAAGTTTGTTATTTAATAGATTTTATAATATTGATCTTTTAAAAATGTTTTTTGGTTGTTTATTTAAATAATAATCCTTTATACAAATTTAGCAAAAATATAAGTAAAAATTCCATGGATACCAAGTTTAACCAAAATTCCTAGAGAGGAAGGTATGAGCAAACACAGTAGGACCCAGGTATCAGCAGTGGCATTAGACAAACAAGCTGTGCTATTACACCCATGACCATCACTATGGTACTGTAGAAGACCAGAAACCATTCCAAATTTACTAATTTCAACATGATTTTGAAACCTATTTAGTCTTTTAGAAAGGTTGGGGCTTTCTAAGACTGGAATTTATGAGTATCACCTTAACATTTTTCTTCAGCTTTCCTTTAATTTCCCATATACGTAGTGTCATTTCTTAATGGTGACAGAGACTTTGGGTACAAACAAGCTTTTTACCAGAGAATATAGCTTTCTTCTGCAAGATAGCCAGCCTCCATTTTGCCATCAGAGTTTTCTAAATATAATAAATATCTCCCTTCCCCCCCCCCAAAGATTATCCCAATTCTAAGTAAGAAAAATTCAGTAAGGTGCTTAACATTTACTTGGCAATAGTCTTCAGAGCTGTTTCATCAGATAGTTTTTCACTAAGATTTTTTCAGAATCTCTAGCATCAGAGAAAGCTTATGTAAAGGAACAGATAATTTTATCTTTATACTACGCTTTAAAATTGTTGCTGTTGTCGTTGTTGTTCAGTCGCTCAGTGGTGTCCAATCCTTTTTGACCCTATGGACTGCAGCACGCTAGGCTCCTCTGTTCTCCACTATCTCCCTGAATTTGCTCAGACTCATGTCCATTGAGTCTGTGATGCTATCTAACCATCTCATCTGCACTCCCATCTCCTTTTGCCTTCAGTCTTTCCCAGCATCAGGGTCTTTTCTAATGAGTCAGCTCTATGCATCAGGTGGCCAAAGTACTGGAGCTTCAGTTTCAGTTCTTTCAATGAATATTTAAGGTTGATTTCCTTTAGGATTGACTGGTTTTATCTCCTTGCAGTCCAAGAGACTCTCAAGAGTCTTCTCCAGCACCACAATTCAAAAGCGTCAGTTCTTTAGCGCTCAGACTTCTTTATGGACCAACTCTCATGACTACTGGAAAAAAACATACCTTTGACTATATGGACCTTTGTTGGAAAAGTGATGTCTCTGCTCTTAAATATGCTGTTTGGGTTTTAAATTACTTAACCCTTAATTCAAATTTTTCCTTAAACAACATCCAAATAATTGCAGCACAAATATTTAGTGCAACTATGAGTGTTTTAGAAAATTCATGCATTCAAGAGTCCAGGTTAGTAATGTTAAGTATATTCACACTGATGTGTAACCAATCTCCCAAATTCTTTTCATCCTGCAAAAGTGAAACTCTATAGCCATTGGGCAATTCCCCCTCCCCACAACCCCTGGAAACAACCATTCTACTTTTTCTTTCTATGAATTTGACTATACTTAATATCTCATATAAGTAGAAACATACAGTATTTGTCTTTTGGCATTGGCTTATTTCACTTAGCATAATGTCCTCAAGTTTCATCCCTGTTATAGCATGTTTCAAATTTCCTTACTTTTAATATTCCATTGTATGTATATTTTGTTTATCTACTTTGTTTATCCATTTATCTTTTGTTGGACACTTGAGTTTCTTCCACCTTTTAGTTATTGAAGTTGTTATGAACATGGGTATACAAATATCCCTTTGAGACCATGCTTTCAATTATTTGGGGTATATACCTAGAAGTGGGATTGCTGGATCACACAGTAATTCTATTTTTAATTTTTTGAGGAACTGCTATTCTGTTTTCCACAGCAGATACACTATGTTGCATTCCCATCAGCGGTGTTAAAGAATTCTAATTTTCCCAAATTCTCAACAACAATTTTTTAAATTTTATCTTTCATGATAGCTATCCTAATAAGTATGAAATGGCATCTTGTTATGATTTTAACTTGGATTTCCCTATTGATTAGTGATGTTAAGCATTTTTTCATGTGCTTATAGGCATTATAGACATTTCTCCAACATCTTCTTTGGAGAAATGTCTATTCAACTCCTTTCCCAGTTTTTAATCAGGATACTGATTGTTGTCGAGTTGCAATAATATATATATACACACACACACATATATATTCCAGATATTAACCCCTTATCAGACATACGATTTGTAAATATTTTCTCCTCCTCTGTAGGTTTCCTTTTCACTCTGTTGATTAGGTCCTTTGATGCACAGTCTTAAATTTTGATGTAGTCCAATTTAACTACTCTCAATTTTTATATCTTAAATATAAGCTCAATGACTTGCACCACTGATCCTAAAACTATGTCATGAGAAGGTTAAGGAAATCAACCAAGATCAAGGAAATCAACCAAGAATGATGTGCTAATATGGGATGTTTACTTTGTTAGACATAGTGGGTTATTTTATTTGTTAGCATAGTGGTTTTTTTTTTTTAATGCTGTCTGTATTCAGTTTTGAGGGCCTGCCTAGAAGCCAATCAGGTCCCCTTCTTTAGCAGGTGATTATGTTCACAAATCAAGCACTTGACTTTTTTGCTGTCACACATTGGGTTACTATGTACCAGCTCTAATCACCCTATGTCCAAGCATCAGACAACTAGGGGCAGCCACTATGCCCCCAAGCTCCTGAAATTATTCACTACAACCAATCAACAGAGAATTTGAGAAATCTGGATAACCTAACCCCATCTGCCATACATAAGCTGCCCCCTTACAGGT
This sequence comes from Cervus canadensis, assembly GCF_019320065.1. Lineage (NCBI taxonomy): Eukaryota > Metazoa > Chordata > Mammalia > Artiodactyla > Cervidae > Cervus > Cervus canadensis. The sequence goes on along the minus strand of NC_057419.1, from coordinate 72,655,522 downwards.
CCAGTTTGCTGTTGCCCTGTTCCCAGGTGTGACCTTCTGTGTAGCCCTGCCTGCCTTCTCTCATTTGGAGTTGTAAATAACAAAAAGTTCTGCCTTTTGGTACCCTCCAGGTATCTTTGTGTTGTGTCCTATACATTTAAATCAATGTTATCAATACTAACCAAGGAAAAGTAAATCAAAACCAAACCAAAAATTCATGACAAAATTGTAAAGATGTCAATTTTGGTCTAGATGACACAGAAAGAAAACATTTAATGCATCCTCAATACTTTAAACACATAAAGAAACAGATAATATAAAAACAGGAAACTAAAAATAATAGCCTTAGGATAAATATCTTCGTGAACCAAAGACAAAACAGAAATACTACACTTAAGTCACATACCTTAAGCCTGGAGGCAAGAACTAGTGATTATGTGTTCATATCTTGTGAAATAATCATGTTATTAACGCTCTACCTCCATGGATCAAAACCTAACAAAGGGAATAAAAAATATACATTCCTAATGAATACTGTCACAAGAATGATTAGCAATATATTAGCAAGTTGAAATCAACTCTTAAACAAAAAGAATACCTAATAAACAAATGTTATTTATGCCAAGAGTGGCCATAATGCACATTAAAAAAAAAATCTCAAAATTGTTAGTCATTTGGGAAATGAAAATTAAAATCACAATGAGATACCACTAAATCCACCAGTGGATAAATTAAGACCGATAACACATGATTTGTCAAGGATGTGGAACAACTTGAGCTCTCACATACATATTGTTGGGGAGCGGTGTAAAATGATACAAGTAGCTTGGGAAAAAAGGTCAAGCAGTTTTATATAAAACTGTATGAGTGTAAAGATACACTTATGCTGCAACCAGGAAATATACTACTAGTTATTTACCCAAGTTATATGCAAACATGTATGTTTACACAAAACCTTGTACAAGAATGTGCATAGAGCTTTATTCATAAAACCCCAAACTAGAAACACAACTAAAGTGTCAATCAATGGGAGAATAAACAAAGTGTGGTTTATTTATATAATGAAATACTACTTAGTACTACAAAGTAGTAAGCTCCTTGCACAGAGAGTGACATAGATGAATATCAAAAATGTGCTGAGTGAAAAAAGCCTTACACAAAAGAGTACATAGTGTATGAACAAATCATAGAAAGTGCTGGAACAAGCAGAGAAAACTTTATTCATAGTTGAAAAAAAGTCAGAATAGTGGTTACCTCTGAAAGTAGGCATGAAATAAAAATGGACTGGAAAGGAAAATGTGAAAACTTTTCTGGGGTGATAACAATATCCTATATTGTAATGGGAGTTTGGGTTATTTGTCAAAATTCATCAAAATGCCTGCTTAAAATCTGTACATATTGTTGTATGTAGATTTTACTTTAAATTTTAAAAAGAACTGTAAAAAATACTGACCTCTTGCTTATGAGTTGCATGCTAAAATGTTTGTGACTGAAGTATACTGATGTGTGCAACTTACGATAAAACACCTACAAAAAATACCAGGGATAGAAGGATAGCTAGACAAAGAGATATGATAAAACAAGTAGAGCAAAATGTTGTGTTGAATACTGGTGTTAGATATACAAATGTTCAGGCTTCCCTGGTAGCTCAGTGGTAAAGTCTCCTCTTGTAATGCAGGAGACACAAGTTCGATCCCTGGGTCAGGAAGATCCCCTGGAGGAGGGCATGACAATCCACTCCAGTAGAATCCCTTGGACAGAGGAACCTGGTGGTTCCTACAGTCCATGGGGTTGCAAAGAACCAGACACAACTGAAGCAACTTAGCACACACAAACATACAAATGTTCACTGTAAAATTCTTTCATATTTTCTATGTGCTGGAGCTATTTTATTATACATATATTTAGCACCAGAAAGTGGCAACACCATCTTCTCTGTCTTTGTGATTATATCTGTGATACCCACCACTTATGCAGAGGCAGGAACACTGAGATCATCAATTTGATGGACGATTCCTGAGGAGGCTCTGAGGTGGCAACTACGAATGCTCTAGAAGGCAAACAAGAAAATGAGGGGAAAAAATCTTATTCAAAATGAGATTCCTAATCACATGCAAAACATGAATAAATAACTTTTAACAAAAGAAAACCAAAATCCAGCATTTAAAATATTAGTTCAGTAAATTCCCTAAAGGAGGCTGCAAAACTCTGATGAAATATAGTCAGGTACTCTAGATGGTATTAACTGCTTCTAAGAAAAAGAAAGCATAAATGAAACATCAAATTGTCATTTTACAGCATAACATTTCCCTGATGGGACTCTGGATTGGTACATGCTGTTTTAAGTATATAAAGAAAGGTACCAGAAAAACAAACACAATCAATTATTACTTGATCTTGGAAAGCTTCAGAAAACAGATCAACTCTTAATGTATTAAATTAATGCATGCATGCATTCATTCAATAAATATTTATTAAACAGAACAATATAGGTACTATCCCTGTAAAAAAAAAAACAGCTAATTACAAGGCCCATAAAGAGTATGTGTTCACCTTTTTTAGTGTTATTGACATAATTGATACACATCACTGTATAAGTTTAAGATGTACAGCATAATGATTTGACCTAACACATAGTGAAATGACTGCCACAGTAAGTTATTTAACATCAATCTTCTCATATACAATAAAAAAAAAAGAGCAAAAAGAAAAAGAAAAAATATTTTCTTCTTGTGATGAAAACTCTTAGTTCCTCAGATTTATTTCTTCAGAACTTCATCTTTACTTCTAAGGCATGGTGGATGACGAAGGTAAAGCTAGAAATAAAAACTTTACTGGGCCTCCAGGATTAGCAAATCAAATTAGCAAAAATAATGCATGCAAATTATATTTCTTAATATTAGATGTTCTTTTTCATTTTGTCTCTCCATAAGGCTACAAGACATCAGAGTGGGCTCCTGGTTGTCACTGAATGCAAAACATATTTTTAATGGAAGACCTTAAGTTGGTGGTTTCTTAAACGCGATCAGGAAGAATTTGGGTATGCCTAATTAAAGTGAAATGTATTAGTGTGGAGCAGTGTTTCTCAAATGGGTTTTCATAAACGGGTTTTCACTTGAGGAGCTTTTAAAAGATACATTAAGTGGCTCACCCACAACCTACTGAGTCAAGATCTTTAAGGATCTCCAGGAGATCCAGGGCTTGTGTCTTTAGCAAATATCCTAGTTAAATCTTATGGTGAGGCAAATTTCTTAAATACTACTTGGAAGAATCACTATTATAGATTAGGATCCTGGACTTTTAATATGTCTTATCTTTGCAATAAGGTATCTTGCTATCACATAGGAATAGGGACACAGTCTACCTTGTATAAAGTCTGGTGACTTTCTGAGGTAGTATCTAAGGCATACAGTCACAAGGAAAGTGGAATGCCACATTCTTTTTTTTTAATTTTTTTATTTTTTTTATTTTTTTATTTTTTTATTAGTTGGAGGCTAATTACTTCACAACATTTCAGTGGGTTTTGTCATACATTGATATGAATCAGCCATAGATTTACACGTATTCCCCATCCCGATCCCCCCTCCCACCTCCCTCTCCACCCGATTCCTCTGGGTCTTCCCAGTGCACCAGGCCCGAGCACTTGTCTCATGCATCCCACCTGGGCTGGTGATCTGTTTCACCATAGATAGTATACATGCTGTTCTTTTGAAATATCCCACCCTCACATTCTCCCACAAAGTTCAAAAGTCTGTTCTGTATTTCTGTGTCTCTTTTTCTGTTTTGCATATAGGGTTATCGTTACCATCTTTCTAAATTCCATATATATGTGTTAGTATGCTGTAATGTTCTTTATCTTTCTGGCTTACTTCACTCTGTATAATTGGCTCCAGCTTCATCCATCTCATTAGGACTGGTTCAAATGAATTCTTTTTAATGGCTGAGTAATATTCCATGGTGTATATGTACCACTGCTTCCTTATCCATTCATCTGCTGATGGGCATCTAGGTTGCTTCCATGTCCTGGCTATTATAAACAGTGCTGCGATGAACATTGGGGTGCACGTGTCTCTTTCAGATCTGTTTTCCTCAATGTGTATGCCCAGAAGTGGGATTGCTGGGTCATATGGCAGGTCTATTTCCAGTTTTTTAAGAAATCTCCACACTGTTTTCCATAGTGGCTGTACTAGTTTGAGAATGCCACATTCTGATTAGGCTTTAGCAATCTTTGCAGAACTGGGATAATAAATATAAGTGATTCCTTTTAGGAGACCTATTCTAAAGAGAAAGACCAACCTAATTTCACTTTTAAACACTACTGAAAATTATATATATATATATTTAAAATTTGTGTACTGTCTGTATCAATTAATAGTTAAAAACAACAGTGCCAAGAAACCCCAACAATTATCAATTTTTCCTAATTCCTCAAAATAAAAGTAGGGTGATTTGCATAGTCACACATCCAGAAATCTTCTTTCAATGCTAAAGTGTTAAACGTGTCTAACTTCAGATTGGGCTTCCCTTGTAGCTCAGTCAGTAAAGAATCTGCCTGCAGTGCAGGAGACCCGGGTTCGATCCCTGGATTGAGAAGATCCCCTAGAGAAGGAAATGGCAACCCACTCCAGTATCCTTGCCTGGAAAATCTCATGGACACGGGAGCCTGATGGGCTGTAGTCCATGGGGTCGCAAAGAGTCGGGCACTACTGAGCGACTAACACTTACACTTAACTTTAGATTAATATGTGAGACCTGAGCTGGTAAAGAAATGATGTTGAATGCCCAACTGGGAATCATCCCCTAAATGAGCAATTACAACTAGCCAATGGGCAGACTTAACCTGGGAGCTAAATACAGTTTTAAATACACAGATCCATGATCTATGAAAGAACAAAACTCAATAGTAAGAACAAGAACAACTAAACTAAAATTAAGAATGCAAAAACAATATTACAATTTTACTTAGAAATTCTCATGCATACACAAAATTAGAGAAACTAGAATACTAAACCCAGTCCCAGAATTAGTACTTGCCCACTTTTCTGTCTTCTCTAAAATTTTAGGAAGTTGACATTTATAAATTCCAGACAGTGTGTCATTCACAAATAAATACTTTGCTAAAATGCCTAAATTATAGATATTTTGATTTTTAACATAATTATTACCCTATTTTATACATATCAGAATTTATAATAATTTCTTAATGCTATCCAAATAACCAGACAATATTCAGAAGCTCTGATTCTCTCTAAGACTGTATTTACAGTTAATTAGCTTTTTTCCTTTAATTAGGTTTCAAACAAGATCTGCTGATCATGTTTGGCTCTTTTGTCCTTTAAATCTCTTTTATTCTGTAAGAGCTGCAGAGCCCCACTCCTTTTCCCCCTTGCAATTGATTTTCTGGGAAAACTAGGTCATTGTCCTATAAAGCTTCTTGCATTTTTTTTTAACTTCCATGCTTTCTAGTAGTATCATTTAACTTGTTCCTTAAAGCCATGTATTTCCTATAAACTCTAAATTAAATCTAGAGGCTGATTTGATTTAGATTCAATTTTTTAAAGCAAGTATACTTCATTACATCACATCATGAAACACATGATGTCTGGTTGTACTACTTACAGTGATATTAAGATTGATATTAGTGGGTCCAGATGAAACAATGAAGGAAATAATGTGAGAACGTATGCCATTATAAATGTGGAATGTATTCCATCTCATTCCATTACAAAAGTGAGTCAAATAATAGAGAAGGAATAGATTTCTTTGGCGATTTGTGATTCATCAACTTCTATATAGACACTCACTTCTGTAGTACTGAGGTATGGAGAAGCTGTGCTTGATACCTGCTTGAGAAAGCTCTAATTGTCTCTAACTACAGGGTTTGGGTAGCTGTGTTGGGATCGGCAGATAATCTTTGGAAGCATGACACGTTCAAAATGTCCTGTGGACTAGATAAGAGCCAATATGACATTGTATTGAGTCCTGTTCAGAGGTAACACTACATTACAAATGGGCAAGGTGAGGACAAAATAAAATTGTATTATGCTCACATCCCCTGAGTTGTTGTTCTATATTCTAGTAACAAAAGCAGATATAGACTGAATAGAAACACAGCAATGGAGATGACTGCAGGTAAGCTGAGACAAAGTGAAAAGACATTTCTCAGAAATTTGGTTGTGATGGAGCCAGAATAATGGTATACTCACTGGAGGAAAATGCAAGAAGGATTTTATTTAATGTAATAAAGAGGTCAAGAGACCATGCAATAGGGTCACCTAGAGGGAGGAAGACACCATCAAGTAGCAGAAATGTACTTTCAATACTAGGGCTTTGAAAAGAGCTGCAAGTGATGATCTGGAAAAGAAATCTACTTGGATCAAGGGAAATGTGGGAGTGACCCCTAATAATAGGAATTTCCAAAGGATTCAGGAAATTGTTCCAAGAAATAAGTTAAAGGTAGGCAACCTGATGATAACCTTTTGGGATACAGGCAGAGTGTTATTAGTAGTCATCGTCTGGAAGACTGCACAATGGAGTCACTTGATCCACAACCCAGAATAATTCAATCAGAATCTCTGGAGGCAACCCAGAGATTGGTATTGTATTAAAGATCCCCAGTGATTCCAATAGTCCCTGAAGTTTGAGAACCACCATCATAATTTATATGCTCACTTTCAAGGAGAATCAAGTTTCAGTAAAGGTAAAGACGTGATATAGTGATTTCAGAGGATGGTGTACGGAGTACAAGAGAGGAAGGTTGCAGTGGGAAAAAGTTTCAAAGACTATAATGAGCATAACAGCATGGGAAGGATGGCAGCTTAAAGCTCTGGAATACCAAAGATGGGTTTTGGAATACCATAATCTTAGATTCTAATCCAGGTTCTACTACCTTTCATCTTATGATCTTGAGAAAATTATGTGCCTTCTTTCAAATTAAGTGTCTTCACTTATAAAATTATTTTATTACTAGAATCGATCTTGTTTGCTTTAGCTATTTATTGTTTGTCATCTCTCTCTGAAATGTGAACTCCTCAAGAACAGAAACCTTGTCTGTCTTGTTCAAAAGTGAATTCCCAGTCCCTAGGTCAGTGTGTGAAAATGCAGTAGATGTTTATTACATTTTTTTAATGTATATATGGAAATATTTCATATTTTTTGATTGTTCACACATGCTACACACTTTTTTTCTAAGTAGTTTACACCCTCATTTTATTCAATTCCTAAAACAACTCCAGGAGATCAGTACTATGATAATTTCCAATTTTCAGATGAAGACAATTAAGCAGAGGTCAGCTAATTAGTAGATAGCACATGCGACATGATGCATGTAAAGAATTTAGCTAATCTAAAAATTTCTCACTAAATGCTAGTTAATAATGAGAAAAGGATAAAAGGAGTAGTGGAATTAATTCCCCTTAAGACTCTGAGAGGAACTCAGGTGTTAGTTAGGTTGTGTTCACAAGGTCTAATACATGGGAACTGAGTATTAGGATATCAAAAGCAAGATGATGTTTAGAAGTACGCAACTTTTGTTTACATTCTAGATGAAGCATGAGTAAAAAAAGACACTTCATGCTTCTCTAAAGCTAACCAAAGGGAATATGGCATGAAGTCCTATATACCAACAGAGAGATTATTGCCCCTCTTGGATTTTGGCTCAGCCTCTTGTATCTATCATTGAAGTACCAGTGGGTCTTGTAAAAATTTGCTTTCAATTATTATTACATAAAGTGAAGCATTGAAAGAAGTGATGGTGTTTTGAGTCAAGGAATAAAATATTCTTTGGAAAAGCTTATAATAGGTAGTTTTTCTTCTGCTAATAGAGTACAAAAAAAAAAAAAATGCTACACAAAACTCCAGTCTACCGGTCCTTATAGAAGGTGTGATGTTAACTCTCAGCACTTTCTAGCTTTAAGGTTACTAACTACAGGAGTGAAAGGTATTTCTGTCCTCGAACCCATGTTAAAACTGGCCATTCTGTTGAGATTGTCAACAATGTAGGGACTTATTCATTAGAACATTTTCATAGGCAGAACTTATTAAGTGGAGTATTCGTATTATTTTTTAAAGTGTCAAACTTTGTTGTAAATCACAGTCTATTTTATTTTGAATTGTAGCATTTTTCCTTTGCACAGATACTGTGCCCTTAACTTGACAATTTAGTCAGATGATCTTTTTGCAGTTCATCCATGTAATCACAGCATAACAGATGACCATTAGAGGATCAGAGTTGAAATGTACAGGAATGCACAAGCAACCTCTAGACAGGATTAAAACCAAATTGCCTGCCAAGTTGGTACCAATAGGGAGAGTTTTGCTTTATGCACTGTCCAGTAAACTGCATGCCCTATTTAGTGAAGGAAATATGTAAAACTAAATTAAAAACCATATGTCTGCTCATACAATCCCTTGGCTTCTGTAAGATTTCTATTTCTTGAAATAATGTCAATAAAATGACAATGTTGAAGAAGTGAATTATGCTATCAGAGCCTCAGTGTGTATTTAAATTTTAATCTTCTAAAAGCAAACATATTTTTCCTTATGTGAATTTTTTCATTAGCCTATAAACAACATACCATAATTCTACTAAAGTATCCTAACATCCACACATCATTTCTAAAGCTACTTTGTAGAGCCTATTAACAGATTAGGTGTACTTTATATCTCTGCCTCATTAACTTTTGTGCTTCACCATGTGACTAGCTTCTGACAATGAATAGTTAGTAGATGTGAAGCAAGTATTAACAGAAGCTTTAACTGTGCTAGTGTGGTCTGGCTTGGCCTCTTGTCCTTTTGTACATGCACCACAAAAGTAACTGCTCCTCTCAAAAAGAAAGGGGCAGACCTAAACCCAATCCATAGTCTGAAACAAAGCCACTTTGACTGACCAGCAAACTTGTCAGCAAGAAAAAAGAATATTTTTTGTTTTAAACCCCTAAGATTTGGAGTTTTTTGTTTTGCAGCATCATTGAGCAGAGACCTGAGGGACACAAGGAGAAAGGAGGAAACTGAGGCACAGAGGAAGAAAAAAGCCTTTCTCAAGATTATATAGCAAGTCACAAGACAGTCAAGGTCAAACCTATCTATTCTTCATTTAATCCAAGTACTTTATCACCTTGACTAACATATTTTTGCTAGGTAGAGTAACTTATTGGATTAGCCAAAATGTTCGTTCAGGTTTTTCATAACATTTTATGGAAAAACATGAACTTTTTGGCTGACCCAATACTTTCCTCTATATATCTGCATGCATATGGCATCCACAAATTATGACTAACTTGAAACTTTGGAAATAAAGAAGAGTTAAAATTGAATATCATTAAAAAGAACAAAAGCAGCTCTGAGTATACTAAAACTCAGAAACTCTGGGTTAGTTATCCACATAGTGTTTTACCATGTATTTGATCACTGATCTCCTCCTTACTTTCTCTGAACCTCAGTTTGTTTAATTGCTAAAAAGAGTTAACACAATTTTTTCAGAGGGCCTGTGGGGGAAAAAAAAAAGATATTTTAAGTAACGGCCTTCTATTAATAAGTGACAGGCACATGGTATGTAACCAATATTTTGTATTAAATATACATTTAACATCCTAAGATACTGTGAGTCAACAATTAAAATAATATTTTTTGCTCATTTATACTTAGCACATTGTTGATTTCAGTACATCATAGCTGATCACATCTTCCTCTCTATAGTTTGTAATCTAAGGCATGTGTCATCAATTTAGAAGTGAATGAAATTTTATACTCCCAAATATCCATCTACTGTTAACAGGAAGAGAAAAGAGTCTCTTAGGAAGCATTACTGAAAATGCTTTGATGTTAAAAAACAATTGTGTAGAATGGACAATAAATGACAAAAGATGCCTTAAGAAACAAATTGTAAAGAATTCATTCTTTAAAACATTTTCAGAGTTTTGCTATTTCTGGAATTAGTAATAGATGTGTTAGAAATGTACTGCTCTTTAACAATTTCTGAAAGGAACATTTTCTTTATTTACTGTATCTAAATATTAATATAATTAACAGAAAATAGCACAAAAATGTTTTCATGGTCAATAAAGTTGATGAAATTCAAAATGAAATATCTTCACAATTATTTAAAGGAATCTTCTGCTGAGATGCAAATTAATAATTGATAAAGCTTTTTAATTTGTAGCCTACAATACAAATGTCTTTCTTAAAGTAAGATTCATGGAACCTTATTATTATATAAACTATTTAGAGTTGGTTATTATTACTTTCAGTATACCTGGAAATTAGAAATAATCAGTAGTGGATATTTTCCTAGTAGGGTCTTTAGGTATATAGAATTCTTCTCCAATACAAACCCAGGAAATAATTGATGTTGTTGACCAGCCAATCAAAAGATTAGGGCAATTTAAGTCTTAATCCTATTATTACTCTGTACTTTCTAGTCAAGTTTCCTAAGCCCAGAGGTCTGCAACTAGTGAAAGGGAAAAAAGGAGAAGTATAATGGTGTTTGTTACACTACTGAGGGTCTGGCAGAAGAAAGTGAATGATTTAGTGCCCTTATGCCTCGAATAAACTCAAGAATTTCAGATGAGTAGGCAATATATTCCCAGGGAAATATTCATTTCCTGTGAGATCCTTCAAACACACATCTATATTGAAATTTTCTTGATTTTCACAATATCTTTTAATCAAAAAATTCTGGCAAAAAATAATAGCATCTATGTTTAATCAGACAGTTGTTCAATTAATGAATTTAATAGTAACTAAATTAATAGGTTAACAAAATTATACTTTACTGGTATATGCTGGAATACTTGTTGGTATCATAAACAACCAATTATTTTTCCTGAATATAATGAGAAGTGTTATAGAAAAATAATAATTTTACCATTTTATCCTGAGAAAAATTTAGGTCACAATACCAAGTTATTTATTTTCCTTTAAATATTAGTATTGAAAAATAATAAGTAGAAAGGGTAAAAGTTAAAATAATGCTAAACACTGGAAATTAGAAAGATCAACAATGATGTCTACTGCTTAGAATAGGTCAATGTTTGGAAGCATTCGTAAAAGTCTTGTAGATTCCCAGAGGTCTCAAGTTTCTTTCAGTGTTTGCATTAAGCTTGAACTAGCTTAATAAAACATGAAAACCAGACTTCCCTGGTGCTACAGTGGGTAAGAATCAGCCTGCCAATGCAGGGACACGGTTCGATCCCTGGTATGGGAAGATTCCACATGCTGTGGAGTAACTAAGCCTGAGAGCCACAACTCCGGAGCCCACCCGCTGCAACTCCTGAAGCCCATGCTCCTACAGCTTGTGCTCCACAGCAAGAGAAGCCACTGCAACGAGAAGCCTGCAGCCCACAACTAGAGAGGAACCACTGCTTTTCACAACCAGAGAAAGCCGGTGAGCAGCAAGGAAGACCTAGTGCAACTACAAATCAAAAAAAGAAACCTACAGAATTATCAAGGTGATCCCTTTCCTCTACATAATAATTTGGGAATGATTCAGATTATTAAAAAGAAAAATATATAATCCCAATTTTTAAAATTAATATTTAAAAAAACTATTTTGGCGAACAGAAAAATGTGGCACAGCTGAGACACTTTGAAAAACATTTTAAAATGAAAATGTTCCTTGATTCTGGAAAGCCATGTATATACATACATGTTTATGGCTTGCGTCCTTCTCTCCAGCCTTGTCTCTTACCCCTCCTTGACCTATAATGTAGCTTCTGGCCACATTGAGCCACTTGTGGTTCCTACATTTTTCACCCTCGTTAGTGCATATGTGTCATTGCATATGCCACTCACTCTGTCCAGACCACCTTTGCTTCTCACTTGGACAATTCAAGGAGCACATCTTCTGAAAATCTGTCCCACCCCTGACTCCTACTCATGGTTATGTGCTCTCTTTTGTACACTTATTGAACTCTATATTCCCATTAAAGCAGTTCTCTCTCATAAACACTGTGTTGTTATTTTTCTGTCTCTCCTCTGGACAAGTGCTCCTCAAACTTCTATGATTACCTTCTCCAAAACTTTAAAAATATCTGAACATGCACTTGCAATAAATGTGTGCATTATGATTATATTGGAGAAGGAAATGGCAACCCATATATGTTTGAATATATATTTAATTTATTGATAAACATATTTATTGACAAAATTTCACTCATAACTATTCTTACTACTGATAATCCATATATCAAATTCTTCCAAGGCTGATTTTAAATAAACAATGAATATATAGAGAAAATCTTACTATCATCACATCAGTTTTGAGAATCAAAATCAACTTGGTTTCTCCTGAGGTAAAGCACTCCACTTTATAGGCCACTCCTCTAGATTATTATTTCCTTGAAAGCAGATGCTTAAAAAATTATCTGTAACCCCAGCACTTCTGTTTGATAGATATCAAAGGCACATCCCTCTTTAAATGCTATCTATAGGTTGATACCCACTGAGTTGATTTCAAGTGTCTAATTCATGGAACTGACAATTAAAGAAACAGATGAGAGCTTAAAGACCACCAAACAGATTGTGTAGATAAATAAACTCAAACTCAGACAGGTCAAGTGATTTACCCAGTATCACACATTCAGTGATTTATTGCCAACTGGAGTCTATGCTCCCATTTCCAAGTCCCCTCATTCCAGTAGGATGCTCTTACTATGATCTCCTTATAATTGGTAAAGAAATTTGAGAAGAGGAGGCATTTTATAACATTATTCCTCTCACACATCTAACCTACATGAAATAGCTTGATATTTCAGAAATAGATCAAATGTACTGGGAATAACCCCTTGATTTAACTAGATTTTCTCTTTTAGCTGGTTATCCTGGTTCACTGAAGCTGCCAATCTAATCTGGAAGCTGTTGAAATTGACAATTTCAAAGCCTAACTTAGAATATAGGCATCCCTAGCAATTGCTGTCTGATAGAACATTTCCTGATGATGTAAATGCTCAACATCTGCACAATATGTACTTGAAATGTGACTTCAATGATTGAAGAAGCAAATATTTAACTTAGTTTTTATTTTAATTAATTTTACTCTAAATAACCACATGTGGATAATACCTGATCTACTGGAGGATCAGCTCTAGATTCAGAAAATAACATGTCAAATGTAAATGTAGAAAAAGTGCTTTTGTGGAAGAAAACTAGCATATATATTTTTTTTCAGATTTATGGCATCTTTTTAAAAAATATATTTATTTTTTATTGAAGGATAATTCTTTACAGAATTTAGCTGTTTTGTGTCAAACCTCATGAATCAGCCATAGGTATACATACATCCCCTCCCTTTTGAACCTCCCTCCCATCTCCCTCCCATCCCACCCCTCTAGCTTGATACAGAGCCCCTGTTTGAGTTTCCTGAGCCAGACAGCAAATTCCCATTGGCTGTCTATTTCACATATGGTAATGTAAGTTTCCATGTCACTCTTTCCATACATCTCACTCTCTCCTCCCCTCTCCCCATGTCCATAAGTGTATTCTCTATGTCTGTTTCTCCACTGTTGCCCTGTAAATAAATTCTTCAGTACCATTTTTCTAGATTCCATATATATGTGTTAGAATATGGTATTTATCTTTCTCTTTCTGCCTCACTTCACTCTGTATAATAGGTTCTAGGTTCATCCACCTCATTAGAACTGACTCAAATGCGTTCCTTTACCTTCTAGAGTAAAGGAAATAAAAACAAAAGTAAGCAAGTAGGACCTGATTAAACTTAAAAGCTTTTGCACAGCAAAGGAAACTATAAGCAAGGTGAAATGACAGCCCTCAGAATGAAGAGAAAATAATAGCAAGTGAAACAACTGGCAAAGGATTAATTTCCAAAATATACAAGCAGCTCATACAACTCAACACGAGAAAAACAAACAACCCAATCAAAAAGTGGGGAAAAGACCTAAACAGACATTTCTCCAAAGAAGACATACAGATGGCTAACAAACACATTGATAATATCTTTAGTTTGTGTGCAGAGCATTACAAAATTAATATGAACACTATATCATATAAATCCTGTAAATGGGCCACTTGCCTATAATAATGACAATTCAACTTAATTACATGTGGCCAACTCAGAAAAAAGTTCCACTTTAATTTTATTTTAATTAATTAATTTATTTTAATTGGAGGCTAATTACTTTACAATATTGTGGTGATTTTTGCCATACATTGACATGAATCAGCCACGGGTATACATGTGTCCCCCCATCCTGAACCCCCCTCCCACCTCCCTTCCCATCCCATCCCTCTGGATTGTTCTAGTGCACCAGGCTTTGAGTGCCCTGTTTCATGCATTGAACTTGGACTGGTCATCTATTTCACATATGGTAATATACATGTTTCAATGCTATTCTCTCAAATCATCCCACCTTCACCTTCTCCCACAGAGTCCAAAAGTCTGTTCTTTACATCTGTGTCTCTTTTGCTGTCTTGTATATAGGGTCATCATTACCATCTTTCTAAATTCCATATATATGCGTTAATATACTATATTGGTGTTTTTCTGACTTACTTCACGCTGTATAATAGGCTCCAGTTTCATCCACCTCATTACAACTGATTCAAATGGGTTCCTTTTTTTATAGCTGAGTAATATTCCATTGTGTATATGTAACACAACTTTCTTATCCATTCATCTGCTGATGGGCATCTAGGTTGCTTCCGTGTCCTGGCTATTATAAACAGTGCTGCAAAGAACATTGGGGTACACGTGTCTCTTTCAATTCTGGTTTCCTCGGTGTATATGCCCAGCAGTGAGATTGCTGGATCTTATGGCAGTTTTATTTCCAGTCTTTAAAGGAATCTCCACACTGTTCTCCATAGTGGCTGTACTAGTTTGCATTCCCACCAACAGTGTAAGAGGGTTCCCTTTTCTCCACACCCTCTCCAGCCATTCTGACCGGCGTGAGATGGTACCTCATTGTGGTTTGATTTGCATTTCTCTGATAATGAGTGATGTTGAGCATCTTTTCATGTGTTTATTAGCCATCTGTATGTCTTCTTTGGAGAATGTCTTTTTAGTTCTTTGGCCCATTTTTTGATTGGGTCGGAAAACTAGCATATTTTTGAGACAGCTTGAGTACTTAGAATCCAAGGAAAGATCAAAGAAAGTAGTGAATAGTCCAGAGAAAGAAATAGTGAGTACATGATATGTAAAGCAGAATAACCAGCTGGAATGTTATTTTTCCTTTCAGAAAACATTTTTGAACCATACTTCTCAAACTTCAATGTGCATGTGAATCACCTGGGGAGACAGTCTTTTAAAACTACAGATTCTGGTTCAGTAAGTCTAGGGTGAGGTCTGAGATTCTACATTTCTAACAACTTCCAGGAAATGATGATGCTGGTATGTGGACCACAGTTCAAGTAGTAAGGATTTAGACAAAAGGTAAGAAATGGACAGGGAATCCTGGCTAGCTGCAGTCCACTGGGGCACAAAGCGTTGGACAAAACTGAGCAACTGAACTGAACTGAAGAGCTCTGGGGAAAAAAAATTGGTGAACAAAGGGTAAAAAGGCATTCAAAGGTAATCATGAACCATATTAAACTGGATTTAGAAGAGCATCCCATTCTGACTTCCTTCAGTCTGTATGTACAGATGAACCTACTTGCAGGGCAGGAACAGAGATGCAGATATAGAGAACGCACTTGTGGATACAACAGGGGAGAGAGAGGGTAGGACGAATTGGGAGAATAGCATTGACATATATACACGATCATGTGTAAAAGAGATGGCTAGTGGGAAGCTGCTTAGAACACAGGGAGCTCAGCTCGATGCTCCGTGATGACCTAGAGGGGTGGGATGGGGAGCGTGGAATGGAGGCTCAGGAGGAAGAGGGTATATGGACACGTAGAGCTGATTCACTTCATTATACAGCAGAAACTAACACAACATTGTAAAGCAGTTATATTCCAATAATAAAATAAAAAAGAGTATCTCATACAAATTCAAACTGAATTATCTCCACAACCCAATAAATGACTTTCAATTCCCAACATTACATAATCAATTTTCACCTTCCATGAGATGTAACAGCATCAGAGAAATTCTTTTTCATGTATCCTTGGTCACTGTGGTCCATAAAAATATTTATAAAGGGAGAAAAGGGAAGGGGATCTATTGTTCCCTGAAAGGAACTGTACTGGAGCTCACTAAACGAAAATTCCCAGGAAATATTTCAATGTAGAGTTATCCAGGGTCATGTCTATGACCAGTAAAAGGGTAAAAGTAGAAATCGTTAATGATTTGTAGAGTTTGAATGGCAGTGGTAAGGCTTCTTGCTTGATATGAACTGAATATAGCTTAATGACTTTCACAGCTTTGGTTATTTTCATACACATATATTCAGGTGGGTGGAAATCTAAACTTATTATTTCTAGTAAAAACCTGGATAGACACACCCCATGGCTTTGACTGTTCCTATGAAGAATTTTAGGGAACAAAACCAGGTGTAAGTAGTAGATAACTATAATAGCAAAAATGGCTAAAGAAGCTTGAACTAGGGAAAAGATAAGAGGCAGGTCTTAAGAATTTAGATTTAAAAATTTTATTTTTAAAAATTTCTAACAGTGTAGATTCAAACCAAGTTCAGATTTGCCTTCATTCATATCTAGAGTTTGAACATCTATATACCCCATAAGGACTGAGGAATCTATCAGGTTTTAAGAAACAAAGAAACTATGGGCTTAATGCATCTTATACATAGGTTTAGAGAGGGACCATATCAACATTCAAAGGTCTACATATTACTGGAGAAATTATTTGATGTTCCATGGTTATATAATACCATGTTCTAATTCCTACTCCTTTATCAGGTCCATTGCTATCCTAGAAATGCAACAGGACAACTGAATCCTCTGATGGTCATATCTTGTTGTGCTTTACAGTAAGAAAGAAATGAGTAACAAATGATTACTTGTCATCACAATGCTGAAAGATGCTGATGACTTCTGCAACTTCAAGTTTGTTAGTGTTTGTATCTTTACTGATTTTAAACTGCCAAAGCGATTACATTTCCACAGTCAGAGACACTGAAGCGACAGAGGTCACAATGTGTGCAATGGTGTAGGCATGTTCAAAAACAGTGTGTTATTTCCCTTTTCACTCAACCACCTGGCAGTGACTTGCATGTATCATTTAGGATACTTGCAGATGTTTGCAGTATCTACAGTTAAATATTCCAAGTCAGTTCTGAAAATGAGGTCATCTGTAGAACTGCTAAAAGTTGTTATTTAGATAGTAAACCTCATAAGTATGCAGAGAAAGATTTCCTATTTCTGCTATGGGTGAGTAGAAAACAAATTATTTTGTAGTTGTAAAAGCTCTGAATCACAGATGCAAAGATATTTGGGAAAGAGTTGTAACTTTACTGTTTTTTCCTCATAAATATATAATTGGTATTCTGCAATTTGATAGGATCAAGTTCAAGATGTTTACTTTACTCTTTTTCATACTAATATATAATGCTCCTGAATTTTTACAGTGCCTGATGTAAATACAGTTAAAAAGAAAAAATTTCATCTATCACAATAAAGTATTTTCCTTTGGCAGAAGCAAATTGCATGTTTTCTTTCTAAGTCCATTTTCTTGGCTTCCCTCTTCTGCCTTCAGTCCAAAGAAGAGAAAATTCAAGTAATATAGAGATGTCAGGAATTAATGTGCTCTTTTATTAAATACACAATAATATAAATTACACAGTTAATAAAATATAGCAAAATAAATTGTAAACCCTTCCTTCTCTCTCTCTCTCTCTATACAATATATGTGTGTGTGTGTGTGAGAGTGTGCCCATACACACAGAAATAAACAGATAATGGATAGATGTAAAAAATATAGACATTATATACCTATTGATCCACTATTTTGTCCTATGTGCTCTTATAACTCTTCAAAACTAGTGCTTAGTCATGCTTTTGTCAAGCAATGAGAATGTTGAATATCTTGGAAATTTTCTTTGTTGGTTTGTCTTCTAAAGTAAGAAGGGAACACAGGTGGCAATGAAGATGCTTGAAGCATAGGAAAAGCAAAAGTGCAAAGAGAAAAAAAAAAGTCTGTATTTTATACAATTAAGAGCTGAAAAGTAATCATTTTCATATATATATAATTCATTGTTTCCCAATGAAAAAAGAAGTCAAAATCTCTGAACAACAAACTAAATAGTCCCATTTTTCCAACATAAATAATTCCTACATTCTGAAAGATTACTTTAAGACATCTGATTACTGTGGACAACACAGATTAAACAAAATATTAATTTTATTCTATTCTACTCTTCCACTTCCAAGCTCTGTAAACTTTGTGGACAGCAAATGGCATCTATTATTATTATGGCTCTCTATCCACCCAATGATCATATATTTCTCCCCACTTATGTAGGAGGAAATTAATTTCATACTAGAAAAATGTTTTGATGGCCATCATCATGCCACAGAATGCCTAAAAGGAGATATTACTATGTGAAATTGGTGTATGTTTGTGAAGGGGATTAACTTTTACTGGGAACTCTCTCTGGCTTAAACAAAGATCTATTTTCCAACATCTACTGATTTATCTGGAGCATAGCAGGAATTAAAGAAGAGTCCATAATGTTTTTATATTCTATAATTTAAATGACTATTATAAACATCACTCCCACCTCTTCATCTCTGAGGTACCAATTTGATTTATATGGTTAGTTTAGGAAAGCTAAGGCTAAACTGACCCTCATTCTTTGTCCAGAATATATGACTCGGTTTTAAGAAGATGGAAAAACTGCAAACATCACTCATACACATTAAAAGAGAAGTGAGATAGAGTAAGCAACATGAATAAAATCAATGTCTTTTTTCCTACTTTAATAGGCCAAATTGGAATTATAATTAGAGAATACCCAGGAGTTCCACCAGAATTAAGGACCTGTCACTATTTTCCCTCAATTTTCCTCTTTTCCAGGGGTTAACATTTAGCTATTCAAAGAAAATAATCTTTCAGACACATGGTAAATATTCAAAGCAATGTTAAATGGCATTTTCTTCTTGACGAATTTTGTTGGTGCCACATTGATCATTTTTAACTTGTAGGTAAGTGAGATCAACTTCTGCATTAAAAGCTTTTCTTTCTTCTTAACTGTGGCTAACAGTGCCCTCCCTAGGTAATTCCAAAAGTATTCACAGAAAAATGTCTCAAATTTATGATTCACTTTGGTAAATATTTTGTATTTCCTCATAACTAATATATAGCCATTGTAAAATACAATATGGAAAAACAGACAAACATATAAGTCTAGTTGTGCTTTCATTTTCCTCATTTTTTATTTGAGCATCATCTAGTTTTAATTTTCTATTAATATTATATAAGTGGATTAAAATTAGAAATTCAATTATTTGCTTCTTCCTAAACATATATTCTTTACAATGTAACTTTGATGTTTCTTGCATTAGAAAATGCAATCTATTATTCCAACTCTAGAATCTGGGCTGGTCTCCTGACTTACTCCTGACTCATGGAATATGGTGGAAGTTACATACTGCTATTTCCAAACCTGAGCCTCAGAGAAGCCTTTTGGGCCTCTGTTCTTTTTCTTTGGAACCTTGCCCAGTCACAAGAACAAATCAGAGCTAGCCTTCTGGAGAATGTGGAACAGAGACATGTATCCTAGCCAGGCCAGCCAGCCCTCAGTTAACCTGCCGGTTGATCACAAGACCATGAGGGTTTAAACCAGAAGAAATTTCCAGCTCAGCCCAGCCTAAACTGATGGGAATACAGAATGGTGAGCTAAGTAAATGGTTCTTATTTTCAGCCACTAAGTTTGAGTGGTTTATTATGCCACAAAAGCTAATAGATACAGATATAAATAATCAAAACAAGGTGCACAAAATTTTGACAGTGAATTAAATAAACATAAGTTATAGCAATCTACAAAACTCACAGCACTGGTTTTTCTATTATCAGAAGGCAAAGAAAAGACTAGATACTAATTCATCAAAAATGAAAATTAAAGGTGAAAAACAAGCTTTTAGAATCTGTTATAATTATGACAGCTACTGTGTTTGGTTTCCTTATTATTTGCATGTATATTCATAGCAAATGGACTTCCCTTGTGGCTCAGCTGGTAAAGAATTCACCTGCATATAGGGTCATCATATAGGGTGCTCAGGGCTGGTGCACTGGGATGACCCTGAGGGATGGGATGGGGAGTGAGGTGGGAGGGAGGGTCAGGATGGGAAACACAGGTACACCCATGGCTGATTCATGTGAATGGATGGCAAAAACCACCACAATACTGTAAAGTAATTAGCCACCAATTAAAAACAAAAAACAAACAAACAAACAAAAAGAATTCACCTGCAATGAGGGAGACCTGGGTTTGATCCCTGGGTTGGGAAGATTCCCTAGAGAAGGGAAAGGCTACCCACTCCAGTATTCTGGCCTGGAGAATTTCATGGACTGTACAGTCCATGGGATCACAAAGAGTTGGACAAGACTAAGTTAATAGACCTAGGATATTCTTAGTTGTCATGTATTTTATACTACTTGACTATATTTTTCCATGTTTATTACAGAAAATCTATAATGTAGTACTATCTTCTTACTTTGATATGCTTCAATCTAAGGAAATCTTATTAGTTTGAGTTCTGCCAGAAGCTGTCTCTGAATCTAAGGGTTGAGTGAAGATAATTTAATATGGAGACTAAGGCTATAGCAGTAAAACAGTGAGAAATGAGGACAAGAAAGTCGGCCAATAAAGAGTGATTATCAAGCAACCTATCACTTTGGATGAAAGGAGCTTATTTCTCCTGAAGAAACACATCTCAGACTAATCCCAGTTAAGAGATATGGAAACTGGGATATTTATACATTGACTCCTATGAATTATTGGATGCGGGCTGTTACTGGGACTTACTCAGTTCAGTCAGTTCAGTTCAGTTGCTCAGTCATGTTCGACTCTTTGCGACCCCATGGACTGCAGCAGGTCAGGCTTCCCTGTCCATCACCAACTCCCAGAGCTTACTCATCCTCATGTGCATTGAGTTGGTGATGCCACCAAACCATCTCATCCTCTGTCGCCCCCTTCTCCTCCTGCCTTCAATCTTTCCCAGCATCAGGGTCTTTTCCAATGAGTCAGTTCTTCATATCAGATGGCCAAAGGACTGGAGTTTTAGCTTTAGCATCAGTCCTCCCAATGAGTATTCAGGACTGATCTCCTTTAGGATGGACTGGTTGGATCTCCTTGAAATCCAGCAGACTCTCAAGAGTCTTTTCCAACACCACAGTTCAAATGCATCAATTCTTCGGCACTCAACTTTCTTTATAGTCCAACCCTCACATCCATGCATGACTACTGGAAAAACCATAGCTTTGACTAGACAGACCTTTGTCAGCAAAGTAATGGCTCTGCTTTTTATAATGCTGTCTAGGTTGGTCATAGCTTTTCTTCCAAGGAACAAGAGCCTTTTAATTTCATGGCTTCAGTCACCATCTGCAGTCATTTTGAAGCCCAAGAAAATAAAGTCTGTCACTGTCTCCACTGTTTCCCCATCTATTTGCCATGAAGTGATATCATGATCTTTGTTTTCTGAATGTTGAGTTTCAAGTCAACTTTTTCACTCTCCTCTTATGCTTTCAATCAAGAGGCTCTTTAGTTCTTCTTCACTTCTGCCATAAAGTTGGTGTCATCTGCATATCTGAGGTTATTGATATTTCTCCCAGCAATCTTGAGTTCAGCTTGTGTTTCACTCAGCCCAGCATTTTGCATGATGTACTCTGCATAGAAGTTAAATAAGCAGGGTGACAATATACAGCCTTGACGTATTCCTTTCCTGATTTGGAACTAGTCGGTTGTTCCGTATCAAGTTCTAACTGTTGCTTCCTGACCTGGCTACAGATTTCTCAAGAGGCAGGTCAGGTGGACTGGTATTCTCATCTCTTTCAGAATTTTCCACAGCTTGTTGTGATCCACACAGTCCAAGGCTTGGCATAGTCAATAAAGCGGAAATAGATGTTTTCTGGAGCTCTCTTGCTTTTTCGATGATCCAGCGGATGTTGGCAATTTGATGTCTGGTTCCTCTGCCTTTTCTACAACCAGCTTGAACATGTGGAAGTTTATGGTTCACGTACTGTTGAAGCCTGGCTTGGAGAATTTTGAGTATTATTTTACTAGTGTGTGAGATGAGTGCAATTGTGCAGCAGTTTGAACATTCTTTAGCATTAGCTTTCTTCGGAATTGGAATGAAAAGTGACCTTTTCCAGTCCTGTGGCCATTGCTGAGTTTTCCAAATTTGCTGGCATAATGAGTGCGGGAATTTCACAGCATCATCTTTTAGAACTTGAAGTAGCTCAACTGGAATTCCATCACCTCCACTAACTTTGTTCGTAGTGATGCTTCCTAAGGCCTACTTGACTTTGCACTCCAGGATGTCTGGCTCTAGGTGAGTGATCACAGCATCATGGTTATCTGGGTCATGAAGATCTTTTTTGTATAGTTCTTCTGTGTATTCTTGCCACCTCTCCTTAATATCATCTGCTTCTGTTAGGTCCATATTGTGTCCTTATTCTGTTAGGGCCATATTCTGTCCTTTATTGTGCACATCTTTGCATGAAATGTTCCCTCAGTATTTCTAATTTTCTTGAAGAGATCTCTAGTCTTTCCCATTCTATTGCTTTGCTCTATTTCTTTGCATTGATCACTGAGAAAGGCTTTCTTATCTCTCCTTGCTATTCTTTGGAACTCTGCACTCAAATTGGTATATCTTTCCTTTTCTCCTTTGCCTTTAGCTTCTCTTCTTTTCTCAGCTATTTGTAAGGCCTCCTCAGACAACCATTTTGCCTTTTTGCATTTCTTTTTCTTGAGGATGGTCTTGATCACTGTCTCTTGTGCAATGTCACAAACCTCTGTCCATAGTTCTTCAAGCACTCTATCAGATCTAATCCCTTGAATATATTTGTCACTTCCACTGTATAATCGTAAGGGATTTGACTGAGGTCATACCTGAATGGTCTAGTGATTTTCCCTACTTCCTTCAATTTAAGTCTTAATTTGGCAATAAGGAGTTCATAATCTGAGCCACAGTCAGCTCCCAGTCTTTTTTTTTTTTTTTTTTTTTTGGATGACTGTATAGAGCTTTTTCATCTTTGGCTGCAAAGAATATAATCAATCTGATTTTGGTATTGACCATCTGGTGATGTCCATGTGTAGAGTCTTCTCTTGTGTTGTTGAAAGAGGGTGTTTGCTATGACCAGTGCATTCTCTTGGCACAATTCTGTTAGCCTTTGCCTGGGAGTTATTAATTGCCTGTAACTTTTGGTGTGCTGCTTAGCTGCAAAACAAGCCCCAGAAGCAAAAAAAAAAAAAAAACCACACCAAAAAAACCAAAAAAACACCACACAGACGCATTAAATTTAAGAGCTGGCAATTTGAAGTTCACAAGTATGAACCAAGACAGTAAAGGTGAGAGGATACGGATGGGACGCGTCTGTGTCTGCTACAACTATCATCTCACAGATTCAGTCCAGGGTTTGCTTCAACCTACTAAGATTAAAAAAAAAAGAAATCATGTAAACACTTTTCATTGTATTGGGTTCCTCAAATCTTTTCTTAACCTTTCAAAAATAGTGTAGAATCAGCATGTTTAATGCAAGTAAATCTACATCCAGCATTGATCTTAGGTTTCCTATAGGGTTCCTATTACAAAGAAAATGCCACTGGTTCATGACCTCTGCTTATGAAAAAGCACAGTCAATTTGGACTCTTTATTATATTTTGCTCCACTAGCTTTGCTTCAAATTACTTTGCACATTTAATCTAAAATATAGCTCTAAGGGTTTTAATTTTGGTCCTAGTCCTCTAGTCTCCTTCCAACAAATCACCATGCCTTCTTTCTCCTCATTCTTTCTCAACTTAACCATGAGCCTCCTATTCGATTTCCATTGCCTTTAGCCAAACTGTTTTGTCCCCTGACTTAACTGATTTGACCATTCCTCTTTTCCTGGCTGCACTATTTCCTGAAGAATTTTTTACAATCTCATTATATCCTCAAGTAACGAAGTTATGGGCATGATGGCAGCAAAGAGCTTAGAGAAAGAAGAACTGGAGGGGCTGTTCAAGGAAACGCCAAGTAAGAAGGGATATGCAGAGGGGAGTATGATGCTACTGCCTTTCAAGAAGTCAAGGTAAATGATGATGCAATTGTGGATGACTTTCTGTCTTTCATAAAGCATTACTTTCACTACAATATATAAGATCATGATCCTGAATTTTGCTTCAACATATCTCACCAAATTAAAGCCAGATTTGCTCATTTTTATTTTTTTCTCCATCCATGTGTATGTTTCTCTTCTCATGAAAAATTTTTTGATGTGTATGTAGAACAATGCTTCTCAAGTCCTACTCTCTATGTAATTTTACATCCCCATCTCCTGAAACATTCTAAGCATAATCCAAAAGGAAAATTTTTGGCCCTGTATCAAACATGTCATGTTGTTTGATGTCCCCACACCACTGAACAGACTGCTTCCCCTCTAGCATATAATATTCCTCATGTCTCCATGGTGAACTCTTTTAACTTTTGACACCACTATTTGTCATCATTTTCTTGGCAAGGCCTTTCTTTTCGTTGATGGGTAGAGCAAACCAATTTCTTTTTTGTACTCCCTCTGTATCATGTTTTCTGCCTGTATTTTTACGTATATTGTAGTTTACTAAATAGTATAAATTCATTTCAGTATTAGTCTTGAGATTCTTAAGGACCAAAACTGGGTCTTATTTTCTTTTACTTCCCAGAGCCTGGAAGCATCTGTTACATAGTAAGAATGTAATAAACAGGGTTCATTGTTGAATTACCTTTTTCTTTGATTCTTTCTTAGAACTCCTTATGCCTCTATAACGTTCTACATTACAAAATCCACATAGAAGCATACATCTAAAAATTTTACTTTCTTTAAAACAAAAATAAAAGTGCATATTCTAATTTTCCTAAACCTTTGATTTCTTCTGTTTCAAATCAAAGAAAACCTTGCCACTTAATTTTTATAAAGCAAATGGTTACCTTCTGAAAATGTTCCAGAATTAGGTACATTTCTGGAAATTATATGATAACCATGTTCATTTCATCCATATAAGTTTCTATAATAGAGTAGTTGTATCTTTTTAAGTGCTTTGCATTCTATTTTAGCAATTTGGATGAAAGAAAGAATGGCATATCCAAGCAGGTGCTTAGTAATAGAATTATCATCTACATAACCTTAATTCTCCTTTTCAAAATATTGTTCCATTATACTGTTACTATGACTACTTATGTAAGTGAAATCATTGTGGTGCAGTAGCAGAAATACCAAATGGCAGTTCAGATACCAACATTCCAATTCAGTACTTGCACTTTGTTGTGTATCCTGTAGTATGACTCTTAACTTCTTAGGCCTTTGAATTTCCTTACCAATAAGATAAAATTGCTGGTATAAATAGTCTGGAAGGTTCATCATAAATTATATCTGATCCTAGGATACAATGCCTATTTCTTTGCCTTTTCTGATACCACTGATCTATGTTCTATGCATATAAATTATGTCAAATAAGTAAATTTATGGAATAGGGACTGAGTATGAAAGTGAAGAAGGCTGGCTTTGTATATGCAAATGAGAAAGAAAATCACTTAGCTATATGTCAGCAAAATGGAAGCCTATAAGATGATGGCTTTAAATTTGGACTGAGTTTATGTTGTGACCATGGGGATGTCAATGACATATGCCGGCAAATTTGGAAAACTCAGCAGTGGCCACAGGACTGGAAAAGGGCAGTTTTCATTCCAATCCCAAAGAAAGGCAATGCCAAAGAATCCTCAAACTATCACACGATTGCACTTATCTCACACACTAGTAAAGTAATGCTCAAAATTCTCCAAGCCAGGCTTCAACAATACATGAACCGTGAACTTCCAGATGTCCAAGCTGGTTTTAGAAAAGGTAGAGGAACCAGAGATCAAATTGCCAACATCAGCTGTATCATCAAAAAAGCAGGAGAGCTCCAGAAAAACATTTATTTTTGCTTTATTGACTATGCCAAAGCCTTGGACTGTGTGAATCACAATAAACTGTGAAAAATTCTGAAAGAGATGAGAATACCAGTCCACCTGACCTGCCTATTGAGAAATCTGTAGCAAGGTCAGGAAGTAACAGTTAGAACTGGACATGGAACAACAGACTGGTTCCAAATAGGAAAACAAGTACGTCAAGGCCGTATATTGTCACCCTGCTTATTTAACTTCTATGCAGAGTACATCATGAGAAACACTGGGCTGGATGAAGCACAAGCTGGACTCAAGATTGCTGGGAGAAATATCAATAACCTCAGATATGCAGACGACACCACCCTTATGGTAGAAGTGAAGAAGAACTAAAAAGCCTCTTGATGAAAGTGAAACAGGAGAGTGAAAAAGTTGGCTTAAATCTCAACATTCAGAAAACTAAGATCATGGCATCTGGTCCCATCACTTCATGGCAAATAGATGGGGAAACAGTGGAAACAGTGAGAGACTTTATTTTGGGGGGCTCCAAAATGACTGCAGATGGTGACTGCAGCCATGAAATTAAAAGATGTTTGCTCCTTGGAAGGAAAGTTATGATCAACCTGGACAGCATATTAAAAAGCAGAGACATTACTTTGCCAACAAATGTCTGTCTAGTCAAGGCTATGATTTTTCCAGTAGTCATGTATGGATGTGAGGGTTGGACTATAAAGAAAGCTGAGTTCTGAAGAATTGATGCTTTTGAACTGTGGTGTTGAAGAAGACTCTTGAGAGTCCCTTGGACTGCAAGGAAATCCAACCAGTCCATCCTAAAAGAAATCAGTCCTGAATATTCATTGGAAGGACTGATGTTGAAGTTGAAACTCCAAAACTTTGGCTACCTGATGTGAAGAACTGACTCATTTGAAAAGACCCTGATGCTGGGAAAGACTGAAGGTGGGAGAAGATGGGGATGACAAAGGATGAGATGGTTGGATGGCATCACTGACTCAATGGACATGAGTTTGGGTGAACTCTGGGAGTTGGTGATGGACAGGGAGGCCTGGCATGCTGCAGTCCATGGGGTTGCAAAGAGTCGGATACAACTGAGTGACTGAACTGAACTGAACTGATGGTTAAATCTGTGTAAAAGCTAAGGGTAGGATCTAGATTCTTTTAATAATAATAATAAAATAAATACAAAAAGGTGGAGAAGTTAACATCTATCAGAAAAGAAAAAAATACAGCTTCTCAAATGACCATTAACATGAAAACAAACTGAACAATAAAGAGCAACTTTTCCTTGAGTATCAAGTACCATACAAGAAGTCTATTAAATTACTTGAGCTTACTAAGATCTATGATCATGAGTGTTTATAACAGTCCTTCAATTAAGGATGTAGCAAACAGTGGAATGCTGTGAGAGTAATGAAAAATCTAAAGGTGACAAAGAGACCTCAACACTTACTTTGTTTTACTCTAACATTAATAAAAAAGAAAACATTTTTAGATAGTGATTTTTCTTCCAAAGCCTTCGGTTGTTTATTTCAAATTAATAAGTAGAAAGATCAAAGAAATTGCATTTCAGATCTTAGTAAGAATATAAATAGGTTTAAAAACCCTTTCAATAAATTTTGACTTAACATTCAAAGGAATCTGAAGACCATCCTAAAGTTGAGGAATCATATGTTCTATAATTTGCCACATTTAAGATAAAAATAGGGATACCATGCAGAAAAAATGTTACTGAATTTGTGGAATATATTCTACAAATGTTTATTAGTGGACCGGTGCATATTTATTGATAGTGAGAAAATGACAAATGTAAATCAAGTTTTGTCAGTTCTTAGGCAGATAGGAATTTATTTCATTGCATCTCTCTTTAATCACAATCACAAATATTACAACAAAATGAATTTGGATGTGCAAACTCTATCTTCCTCTACACATACTGTCTACTTGATAAACTAGCAAGTAAATTCTTATTTGAAAAACACAGCTCAGTGTGTTCTTACTGACTCATTCTATCATGGTCTCAGCTTATCCTAGGCAAATGTGAAGTTATTTTCTACATGAAATGTCAATGAAATATTTCCTAAGCAAATGCCCTTTGGATGTATTAAAGTACAAATTTTCTATTTACATGGTGTCATAAATCTAAGTAACTATAACACTGTAACACATTTTTTAAAAATTGAAAAAAAAGTGAATTTTAAAACTATAACGATAAGGTATAGCAGGGACGTTTCCCCAATTTGGTACCATGAATTTAGCTGAATTGCAGTAGTTTCCTATCTGGTCTCAATGTTGGTGCCCTAGCCCCACTGTAGTGTCTTCTCAGCCAGAGTGAACTTCTTAAATGTTTGATCAATGTCATTTTTTTCAAAACACAAAAGCTTCTTTTCTCACTTCAGTTCAGTTCAGTTCAATAGTTCAGTCATGTCCAACTCTTTGTGATCCCATGGACTGTAGCACACTAGGCTTTCCTGTCCATCACCAACTCCCGGAGATTACTCAAACTCATGCCCATCAAGTCAGTGATGCCATCCAACCATCTCATCCTCTGTTGTCCCCTTCTCCTCCTGCCTTCAATCTTTCCCAGCATCAGGGTCTCTTGAAATGAGTCAGTTCTTTGCATCAGGTAGCCAAAGTATTGGAGTTTCAGCTTTAACATCAGTCCTTCCAATGAGTATTCGGGACTGATCTCCTTTAGGATGGACTGGTTGGATCTCCTTGTAGTCCAAGGGACTCTCAAGAGTCTTCTTCAACACCACAGTTCAAAAGCAGCAATTCGTTGGCACTCAGCTTTTTATAGTCCAACCTTCACATCCATACATGACCACTGGAAAAATCATAGCCTTGACTAGACAGACCTTTGTTGGCAAAGTAATGTCTCTGCTTTTTAATACGCTGTCTAGGTTGGTCATAGCTTTTCTTCCAAAGAGCAAGCATCTTTTAATTTCATGGTTGCAGTCACCATCTGCAGTGATTTTGGAGTCCCCCCAAAATAAAGTCTCTCACTGTTTCCAATGTTTCCCCATCTATTTACCATGAAGTGATGGGACCAGATGCCATGATCTTAGTTTTCTGAATGCTGAGTTTTAAGCCCACTTTTTCTCTCTCCTCTTTCTACAAGGCTGTTAATAACATGGCCCCTTCCACCTCTCTTTCCTCCTGGACTCAGCACCAGCCACATATTTTCTTTGCTTTTATTTGAATATGCAAACACAGGCCTATCTCAACAACATTTTATTAATTCTTCCCCCATTTATATGCTATTCCCCTAGCTATTATCATAGTTGACTCCTAGCTTTCTCAGGCATCTGCAAAAACAAAACAAACAAAAAAATGCCCTTATATCCTCCTAACACATTTTGTCCACCTTCTCTTGCTTTTGTTTTCTACATTGTATACATCACATGGGGCTTCCCAGGTGGTGCTAGTGGTAAAGAACCTGCCTGTCAATGCAGGAGATATAAGAGACACAGGTGTGTTTCCTGGGTTGGGAGATCCCCTGGAGTAGGGCATGGCAACCCACTCCAACATTCTTGCCTAGAGAATCCCATGGACAGAGGAGCCTGGCGGGCTACAGTCCATAGGGTCACAGAATCAGACACAACTGAAATAACTTAGTATGCACGCACACACACACACACACACACATATATAATGTATTTAAAAATATTATTCTCTTTTCCATTCACTAGAATGTAAGCATCATGCGGGCAGGGATTTGATCAGTTTGATTCCTTACTGCTTCCCCAGCCCCCAAAATGATGTGTGGTATATAATAGACATTCAATAAATATTTTTAAATGCATAAATGAATAGAGACACATGTATTCATTGTAAATGTAACAATAAATATTACTGTTGGTTCTTTTGCTCTCAGTCAACTTACTTGTCAACTAAACCAATCAAGAGTACTCATAACATGTCTAAATTATATACCCTAAAAGTTGGTTGAGATCTGGAAGGTGTGCATGTGTTTACTCTTTGATACTAAACATAAACTCAGGATTATCAATATATAAGCTTTTGAGAAGGTAACATAGAGTGGCAGGACTGGAGACGGCTCAGAGAAGCTGGATTTGAGAGGCCTTGGTCTTATTTTTTCCAAGAAGTGTGTATTTGGACCATTCAACTGACTTCTCTGTCTTAATTTCCTCATCTACTAAATTGGACCAATACAAATAAGTACTTTCTGACTTACCTCACAGGATTGTTGTAAATCTCAAGTAACCCAAGCATTTAAATATATTGTGCAAACTTTTTTGTGGGCTGTGTTCCTCATGTTTACAAGTGTAAGAAAAAATACAAATCAAAAACAAGAAAAAAAAAATCAATTCTCTTTGGTGCAAACAGGGAAACAGGTTCCTCCCCCTTCCTTTTCTTAAAGCATTTACTTTAGAATTTCTGCAATTATAAAATCTTTCTCTGCCTCTTTGAAATGTACGTAAATCTTTTCAAAAGCTAAATAAGCCTCTTTTTAGGTTTACAACCCAGTAATGTTTCCTCAGGGACCTGGGAGTCATGATTTGAAAATGTAATCATCCAGCAAAACAGTGCTCCTATCTCCTAGTTTCCCTGGAGGATAGGAGGCTAAGTTTGGCTGGCATCTGGCTCTATGTTGTAAACCTAACTACTGTCATAAAGATACAGGAAATTCGTTTTTCTTTTGGGTAAAGACCATTACTAAACACAAATGGTCACTTCAATTACCAGGTGAATTTTGGATGAACTTTGTGCGAGAAAGGTGCGGTCAAGTCCTCTTACCTGAGGCTTCTTATCGTTTATTGTCTACTTGGGAACAAGTATATAAAGAGTTGTATCTGTTTGGATATTAATATAAAAGGGTTAGATTTCTTTCTATCTTTGCATTCTCTTTAGATTGCCTGTGATATATATCACACTCCAGTTTAATGCTTATTCAATAATAAAACTATTTTCTTTCTCTTCTACTTTTGTGGAGCGATTTTCTAGGTTGACAAAAGATTTTTGTTTCTAATAATGTTTCCCCATCTTAGGTAAACAAACAGTGAAAGTGTTAGTCACTCAGTCGTGTCCTACTCTGTGCGAACCCATGGACTGTAGCCCACCAGGCTCCTCCGCCCATGGGATTTTCCAGGGAAGAATATTGGAGTGGGTTGCCATTTCATTCTCCAGGGGATCTTCCCGACCCAGGGATCAAACCCGGGTCTACTGAATTGTGGGCAGACTCTTTACAGTCTGAGCCACCAGAGAAGCCCCTAGGTAAACAAAAAGTCACATGAAAAACAGAATAAGAATTCTAAAATGAATTCAGCTGCAATTATTAACAAATTGGTAAAGGACAAGTAGAGACTGACATGAGTATGTGGATACCTTGGGAATTCTAGATAGGGAGGGAGTTCAGATTCACTCTTCAGTTCAGTTCAGTTCAGTTCAGTCACTAGGTCGTGTCCAACTCTTTGTGACCCCATGGACAGCAGCACGCCAGGCCTCCCTGTCTATCGCCAACTCTAGAGTTTACTCAAACTCATGTCCATCGAGTCGGTGATGCCATCCAATCATCTCATCCTCTGTCGTCCCCTTCTCCTCCCACCTTCAATCTTTCCCAGCATCAGGGTCTTTTCCAATGAGTCAGTTCTTCACATCAGGTGGCCAAAGTACTGGAGTTTCAGCTTCAGCATCAGTTTTTACAATGAATATTCAGGACTGATTTCCTTTAGGATGGACTGGTTGGATCTCCTTGCTGTTCAAGAGACTCTCAAGAGTCTTCTCCAACACCGCAGTTCAAAAGGATCAATTCTTCAGCACTCAGCGTCCTTTATAGTCCAACCCTCACATCCATACATGACTCATGGAAAAACCATAGCTTTGACTAGACAGACCTTTGTTTGTTGACTAGACTAGACCATTACTTTGTTGGCAAACTAATGTCTCTGCTTTTTAATATGCTGTCTAGGTTGGTCATAACTTTCTTTCCAAGGAGCAAGCATCTTTTAATTTCATGGCTGCAGTCACCATCTGCAGTCATTTTGGAGCCCCCAAAAGTAAAATCTGTCACTCTTTCCCCTGTTTCCCCATCTATTTGCCATGAAGTGATGGGACCCAATGCCATGATCTTAGTTTTCTGAATGTTGAGCTTTAAGCCAATTTTTTCACTCTCCTCTTTCACTTTCATCAAGAGGCTCTTTAGTTCTTCACTTTCTGCATAAGGGTGATGTCATCTGCATATCTGAGGTTATTGATATTTCTCCTGGCAATCTTGACTCCAGCTTGTGCTTCATCCAGACCAGAGTTTCTCATGATATACTCTGCATATAAGTTAAATAAGCATGGTGACAATATACAGCCTTGACATACTCCTTTCAAAATTTGGAACTAGTCTGATGTTTCATGTCAAGTTTTCACTGTTGTTTCCTGACCTGCATACAGATTTCTCAAGAGGCAGGTCAGGTGGTCTGGTATTCCCATGTCTTTCAGAATTTTCCACAGTTTGTTGTGGCCTGCACAGTCAAAAGCTTTGGCAGAATCATTAAAACAGATGTAGATGTTTTTCTGGAACTCTCGTGCTTTTTCAATGATCCAGTGGATGTTGGCAATTTGATCTCTGGTTCCTCTGCCTTTTCTAAATCCAGCTTGAACATCTGGAAGTTCACAGTTCACATACTATTGAAGCCTCACTTGGATAATTTTGAGCATTACTGTTCTAGGGTGTGAGATGAGTACAATTGTGCAGTAGTTTGAACATTCTTTGGCATTGCTTTTGTTTGGGACTGGAATGAAAACTGAGCTTTTTCCGTCCTGTGGCCACTGCTGAGTTTTCCAAATTTGCTGGCATATTGAGTGCAGCACTTTCACAGTATCATCTTGTAGGATTTGAAATAGCTCAATTGGAATTCCATCGCCTCCACTAGCTTTGTTTGTAGTGATGCTTCCTAAGATCCACTTGACTTCACATTCCAGGATGTCTGGCTCTAGACTGGTGATCACACCATCGTGATTATCTGGGTCGTGAAGATCATTTTTGTATAGTTCTTCTGTGTATTCTTGCCACCTTTTCTTAATATCTTCTGCTTCTGTTAGGTCCATACCATTTCTGTGCTTTATTGTGCCCATCTTTGCTCTTAATACCTAACTTACTTTAAGGCCTCACTCCCTTCCCCTTCCCTCAAAAGACTGATAGGAGACCTGAGACAGCATAACACACTGTTAACAGAATGAAAACACAAACCACAGCAGGGTGAAAACATTTGTAAACAACCTATATGGCAAAGTACTTGTTTACTGGATATGTAAAGAACTTAAAAAACTCATCAAAGAAAAAATAAACAACACAATAAAAATATGGGTAGAAAGGTTGCATACACACTAAATCAAAGAAGGTATATGGATGGCAAATAAACAGATAAAATGATGGTCACCATCCTTGATCATTAGGAAAATTCAAATTAAAATCACTATGAAATACTACCAAAGGTTTATTAGAATGGTTAAAAAAAATCAGAGAAACTTGAACATTCATACATTGTGAAATAGTTACTTTGGAAAACAGAAACAGAAACAGTCTTTACCATGTGACCCAAAAATCCCACTTTTCCCCCAAACAGAGAAAACTTATGTTCACACAAAAATCTGTATGTGGAAGTTTTTAGCAGCTTTACTCATCACAAAACTCTGGAAAGAACCCAAACTGTAATCTGTAGTACATCCACACAGTGGAATACTCTTCAGCAATAAAACTTAAAAAAAAAATCTAACTATTGATACATGGAACAATATTGATAAATCTCAAATGCTTTTTGCTAACTGAAAAAAGTCAGATCAAAAGACTACACACTAAATGATTCTATTTATATGACATTCTGGAAAAGGTAAAGCTATAGGAATGGCAGTGGTTGCTAGGGGTTCAGGGTAGGAGAAAGAACTGACTACCAAGTA
The DNA here is from genome assembly GCF_019320065.1 of Cervus canadensis. Taxonomy (NCBI): domain Eukaryota; kingdom Metazoa; phylum Chordata; class Mammalia; order Artiodactyla; family Cervidae; genus Cervus; species Cervus canadensis. The sequence goes on along the minus strand of NC_057419.1, from coordinate 72,621,646 downwards.
GATGCCTAAATAAAGTTTTTGATTTGATAGAACTGTGGACTTTGGTTATAGACACATGACTCTGTAAATGTGCCAAAACTAATAAAACTACACACAACAAAGTGAATTTTACTATATAACATAAAATTATATTTAGAAGGAATAAAATATATTAATGTGATAATTTGTCATCAGTTACTAATAAATCTCAACTGTGTCATGTTCAATCACATAAAAGTTCCAGGTTTTTTAAGCATAACTTAATTTTGTTTTAGTGTATCAACAATGGATCAAACAAAAAGCTGTTATTATTGTATTTTCAAACTGAGGGCAAAATGGAAAAAGAACATAAATTGTTTTATGACAAAATTATTGTCTGTTCCATCAAAAGGAGGTAGTGTCATTTTTGAAATATCAGGCTTACCTCTAGACTCTCCCTGGAGAAAGGATAGTAGAGATTGAAAAGGTTGGATCAGAAGGCACAGAAATAGTTCAGGATTGTGGTATGAATTATAAAGACAGATTAGTCAGAGTTGACTAATAGAGTTAGAGAAATGATGGTACAGAGACTTGAAATAAAAAGGAACAGATTGCTTCTAGTAAGCTGTTTGAGCCAGTGTAATGACTGATTAGAAAAACAAGAGGTTTATCAATCAAATTTGAGAAGGAGATTATTTTATAAGCAATTCAAGCAAAATTTCTTTACAAAATGGTACTTAGGATATAGAATTAACTGCCATAATGCTTATACGAGAGCAAAAGAACTAGATAAATATGTATCTTTTATAGCAAGAGTTTCAATGAGAAAATTATTGATAGGCAATGTGCAATTATCAAAAATTAGAAATAGGGAAGTGGAAATTAGAATTCAGCTCAAAGCATGGTACAAATAACTCTTGTGGAGATTGTAGACTATAGCTCATCAGGCATCAGCCAGGTTTATACAGTACATATAAGGGTTTGTACAGCATCTAGTTAATCTGATAAATGTAAGTGGCCTAGTTCAAAGAGACAAAGTACAGAAGAGGGCTGAATTATCCCTCGGAATGTAAAATTTTAAAAAAGGTTTTTGTTTTTGACTACGCAGGGTTGAATTTCTTTTCCTTTATGAGTAAAAAGCCAACATGATCAAATGAAAATTCATTAATTTCAGTCAAATAATACCCACATAAAAATCAAACGCCAATCCTGAAAAGGACATTATGGTTTTCCTGTTTGTCAAATGTTTACACAAATTTTATTTGTCTCCTTGATCTAACTGCTGCAGCTCTCTAAATATAATTTCATTTTCCCTCCTTTCTGACAACATGTAAAAGTTACTTATCAAAAAGAAACTCTCACATTATTGATGGAATTTTAATTGGTACATACAACAGCCAAGAAGCTACCATGTTTTTTCCAAAAGAAAGAAAGGAAGGAAAGAATATATTCTGCCCTCAAATACCTTCCCATTTAGTGGGGGAGTCAGTTGCAATTTTAAAATATGAAATGATACCTTAGAAGTTTGTAACAGAATCAAATTTATCTAGAGCTTAGACAAGAATGTACCTTGTTCTTTCGGGGATAATATAACCTTGAACTTGGCAACGGACATGAAGTGTATGAAAACAGTTCTAATAAGGAGAAATAAAAGAAAATTACACAGATTTTTAGTATTTTGGTAGAAAATTCTTCCCTTGTTCCTCCTGCCACTGGCCTTCAGTTATGACTTTTTTCTGGAAAAGAGTCCTATTTTGTTGGACTGTTTATTTAGCAAATGTCCCCTGGAGGTCTTCAATGAATCAGACTCTTTCAGACACAGGGGATACAGTGATGAATAAGACAAAGTCCTTCCCTCCACAGAGCTTTCTTAACTAGTGGAAGAGTTCAATTATAAACAAATAAATACATAAATAAAATCAGATATTTTAGAAAGCTATGTGTAGAGTTTTACATAGAATTTTATATCGTTTTGTGTAAAATATCTAGCCAAGAGGCCAAAACTCAATCATCCCAAGAATACTAGTTCCTTCTCTCCTTCCACCCTCTTTTCTTCTCTCACTTTCTTCCTTCTTCTAACCTGCTATTGGCCTTTCTCTTCTCTCTTAATTTTTACTTGTTTAATTCTCTTGCTGTTTATATTTTCCACTATTCCTATCTTCCCCTGTCTAAAAATTAGATTATTCTGTTGTAATTTTTACTTTTACAGATAACTGCAAAAAAACAATCCTAATGCAGTGGTACCAACACTTGGAAGAGCCTTTTTATTGTGAGTTTGAATGTCAATTGCCCATCCCATTTCATACACTTATTACTAGCCTCCACTATTAAAGCTGATACTATTCTCAGTGATTAGAATCTACGTGTGGCCTAAGCAATTCTGACAGGAGCAATTCAGGGCCAACGATTTTCTACCCTGAGTGCCCTGGATGTTCTCTCTCTATTCATATCTACAATTATTCTCTGGAAAAGTGGCAAGTGATTTAACTCTTCTCTTAACATCCCAGTTGTATTTCATCTTTTCTCAAATAGAGGATCCCTTGGATGAGAAGAGTCCATCAAGCAGGAGGCAGGTTATAGTGGTTTCCCCCTCCATCTGCAATCATGTCACATCGTGTGAGGCTGTAATGTGATAGCTTACTTATAATATGGTAGATACTAAAATTGATCTGAGTGCCATTTCTACTTCATTATGTCATGGTTTACACACCCCGTGCATTGATTCTTCACGTGTATTTAAAGAGAACATCATAGACACTCAGATAGTGACATCAGTGAAATTCAAAAGGATATACGGTTATTAATCTTCCTTTAAGTGCTTACACTTTCATACTCTAAAGGAACCTTCATGTATATGGATAGAAATGTGTAAAAATATTGTCTTGTTAGTTTCTTTTAAAATAGTTTAAATCTTCCTTTTAGGTATTTTACCAATAATCTCTACCTTGAATGATTTATAAAACATTACAAGAAAATATGGGCTTCCCTGGCGGCTCTTCTGGTAAAGAATCCGCCTGCAATGTGGGAGACCTGGGTTTGATCCCCGGGTTGGGGAGATCCCCTGGAGAAGGGAAAGGCTACCCACTGTAGTATTCTCGCCTAGAGAATCCCAAGGACTGTATAGTCCACGGGGTCACAAAGAGTCGGACGTGGCTGAGCGACTTCCACTTCGCTTCACAAGAAAATATCTCAAGGAATTTATCTACCATCTTTTCTTCTTTCTGAAGACTGTTACATCAAATAGTTTCATACATTAAAGCTAGAAGATTTAGAGTTAAAAATTGATTCAGGAACAAAGGTAAGGAACAAAACCAAGGAGTGATCTACAAAAACAGGAATCTGTACTTAATCAGTAAGATACTAGTTGGTTTCAGAAATAGCCTGTGTTTAATCCACTGCACCAATCCATAATAATCATGCATTACCCTGGTCCTCTCTAGGACTGCTCAAGACACGAACTCTTCTTAAATTAAAAAATACCATGGTAGTGATTTTAGGAAGGAAAAGCTATAGGTGTTGAACTCACAGCTTTTATCCTCCCCATCACTGGGGATCTCTAAAAAGCCGAGCCATTTTACAGGTGTAAGCCTTTTCAAACATCCACATTAATGTCTAAAAAGCTTAGCCGATTAAGTGTAATTCACAGCATTGATCTTCACTCCAAAGCCCACTTTCTTCTCTCCACAATTAATATTAAAATCTCTGCTTCACCTTCAATGGACCCTCACTCACCTTTTCCTGATGTATTTTTTTTTTTTTTATAAACCCATGTCCTTATGCCTTCTAAATTTCACTTACAATGTGTCTCCTTTTTATGGCCTATGACATTTATCTAAAACGTCTGCAGCGCCCTGTCTTAGAAAGTGAGCATCCCACTCTTCCTCCGGAAGTTCAGATGAAACAGGGATTAGAGGTCATTTTTGCTGTGTAGTGCTGGGTGGGAAAACCCATAGATATAACTGATAGTATGTTCACACTTTGGGAAATACACTGTGTACATACATGGTGGGTCTCGTGAACTGCTGTCCTAATGGAGATCACAAGGCCCTCTTCCCCTGGCCTAAGCCAGCACCTACTTAGGACAAATCACTCCTATCACTTTAATGATTCATTTTCTCTCTCTTCTCTCAGTTTTCTTTCCACTTATTCTTATGTATAGCACTTAGGTTCTTTCTTGGAACAGCTGTATGCAGTTAGTGATGTGTATGCTTATATGTTCCTGTCACTTGAGTTTAGAGACATTTTCCTATATATCCCTTGTCACTTGCTGATTGATATGGCTGGCAGATGGCATTTTTTTAAGAAGTATCATCAACTGCACAAAATATGCTGACATCTCCAGTAGTAAATAATGTAAGACAGTCACAGTTTAGAAAGCACAGTCCCTGCTTTAACAAAAAAAGGAAAATCATAGACTTATAAGAAAATGATAGGGTAGCCCTTAATTTAAAGTGTTCTAGAAAATGATCCCAGTACTTATAGTAAAAATTTGCAGAGAATATTGCTTTTCCCTTCATTTAAAAGATATCTGCTGTGTGCATTCCAATCACTGTCCAAGGCACTTAGAAAGTCACAGTGAATAAGAAACACAAGAATCTTGTTTTTATGAAATTCACATGCTCTCTGGCAAAAGCAAACATAAATAAGCAAATAAATATGTAAATATGATAAATGAGAAGATACAGAAATGTGCTAATAGTTGACAAGCAGCATATCCATAGGTAGTGTGTGTGTGTGTGTGTGTTTGGGGGACAGAGGTGTGTGACAGATGTTATTGATGCCCTGCCGTGTATCTCTATGGCCTGCCTTGAGTTCACCTGCAACTATGTTAGAACACCGTCTGGAACCTCAAGCACTTGCATATCTCTGCTTCTCTGTCTAAGGGCTTTCTCCAGCACCACAGCGGTAGGCTTGACTAGGCACAGCTCAGCAGTGCAGGGACAGGGCTGGGCTCACTCCTCAACCAGCAGGGGATGAGAGTTAGTACACAAGCACCACAGCCTCCTTCTCCTCTGATGGGACAACTCTGTCATGTGTTCCACATTCTCTTAGAGTATCTCAGAAGGATTTAGCTCCATTTTATCGCTGCAGCAACCTATTCGTTTTTCTTCACTCTTCTGCCTCACTTTTCCTAGTCCTTCATTTGTGTTTTGTAGAATCAACTTCTACCTACATTCAAGTCCTTATCTCAAGATTTGCTTTGGGGGAAAACAAATTATCATAGTCGGAGGGGGAAACTGAAAGTTTTAATTGGGTAATTAAGAAAGGTAGTGTTAGAAATGAGAGCTAACTGACATGAATTTACTACCCAAGATGTGGGGTAGATGTGTGGAAGAGAGTTCCCAGTGAAAACAAGAACAAATGCACAGTCCCTGAGGTGAGAAATTTTCAGTTAGCACCAAGAAGACCAGAGTTGGCTTGGGTAGAGTGATTAAGTGGCAGGCAATGACATCAAACGGGCAAGTAAGAGACACATTTTATAGAACTGTGTAGGTGATACTAAGGAGTTCAGACATACTGTAATTATAGTAAGCCTTTATAAGGTTTTAATCAAGGGAGTGACACACTTTTATTTTCAAATAAATCTCTCGTTTTTTTGAGAATAAATTTTATGAAGACAAGACTTACAAACTAACAGAAAGGAATCAAGAAAACAAGTTATAAAACTATTGTACTAGGCTAGATGAGAGAAAAACCTAAGCTTCTCTTAATGAGGAAAAGTAGAAATAGAAAGAAGGTTCACACCTAACATACATTTTTAATTGAAACTAGTAGGACTCACTGATAGATTACATGGAAATGTGGTAAAGAGAAAAGAAAGAAACCAAATCCATTAAATATGAAAAGCCACACTGAAAGGAGGATAGTCACATGTAAACTATTATACATAGAAGGGACAAACAACAAGGTCCTATTGCATAGTCCAGGGAACTATATTCAATATCCTGTGATAAACCAGAATGGAAAGAATATGAAAAAAGATATATACATAGCTGAATTTTTGATACTTTAGGTGAAAGTGAAGTTGCTAAGTCATGTCCGACTCTGTGCGACCCCATGAACTGGGGCCTACCAGGATCCTCCGTCCATTGGATTTTCCAGGCAAGAGTACTGGAGTGGGTTGCGTTTCCTTCTCCAGGGAATCTTCCCGACCCAGGGATTGAACTCAGATCTCCCTCATTGTAGGCAGATGCTTTACCATCTGAGCCACCAGGGACAACTTTGGATACTTTGTTGTACACTAGAAACTAACATAACACTGTAAATCAACTACACTTCAACTTAAAAAGAAGAAATGAAGACAGGACAGGAGACATAAACTTAGGACAGAGTAGCATCTGACAATTTAAACACAGGAACCAGATGTGCTCCTCTGAAGAAGAAAGTAGAGAGCCTAGGGGAAAAAAACAAACAAACTTGAGAAAGAGTTGAAGCAACAACAAAGCAGAATGAGATTGGGAAGTTAGTAGACTATGCAGAAGACAAGCACTATGGTCTCAAGGACACACAAAATGATATACAAGAAATATCAGGAATGTGGAAGTGGCCAACTGTGTGGAATGTTGTTGAGAGTAATATTAAGAGAATAGAAATTCAACCATTTGATATGTCACCTTTCAGATAACTGATAAGAGCAGCATGAATTAGTGGGCATGGAAAATGGATTGCTGTATGCTAAAGAGATAAAAGAATTTAAGGATGTTTAACTAGGGAATAGAGAGAGAGAGAGATTCTTTAAAAATTTTTGTTCTTAAGAAGAACAGAGACATAAGAGCAATAGCTGGATGAGACATGTGCAATTAGTGTGACTATACCAGAGAAAGTGCTAGCGTTCATAACATCTCGCAGTTAGGTTCCTACTATAGAACTGTATCTGGAAAATGGCGTGTTGATAGAAACAATGCATGCCATTTCTAGGTACTGAGCTTTGAAAACATCTCATGTAGTGTTCCACTTTTTTTGTCCTCAAGGGCAAAGGTGAAACTCAAGTGTTCCAGAAAACGTAACCACAATGTGCAGGCAACCTGGGTTGCTGAGTCAGTATTAAGGAGAGTTTTCAAGAAGAGCCAAGCTATCTATCTTGGACTCTGACATGAGGGAAAGATAAACCTTTCTTGTGTTTGGCTAGAAATAGTTTAAATTGTTACCTCAGCAGTGCTAAGCCTGTCCTAATACCCTAGTGATGTTTTTAAGGTGACTGGTAAAGTATCATTTAGTATTTTTTGGAAAATGCACTAGTACACTAGTAAACAGGAAGAGGGAGAGAGAATATGACTGCAAGGATATTATGGTTGAGAAGCTAAGAGTGGCTGAGATCAAGAGCAGCGATTGTTGAGGTTGGCCTTAGACACTGGGGCACTGCAAAGGAAGAAAGGCAGGGAATGTGAGTACAAAAGATGTCACAATGATGAACTTGGTCAAAGGAAACAGAGTTTCTCATGTATTGTTTATATTTCATGAGATGAGTGAGATAAGAAAAGAATGTCAGCTGAGAGAGAGGGGATAGATAGAAAAATATTCATTCTTTGGCAAGTGAGGAAAATTTATGAAAAATAATTTGAAGAATGGGAAAACAGTCAAATTAAGAAAGTGAAAAAAAAGTTCATCTCAATATTGCATATATTTTAACTGTGTGTGTGATTTTGAATGCAAGATACAGTCAATATATTTGTGTGCATTGTTTATGTTGAGTGTAGCTTCCTGACTGAAGGCACAAAGTATTTGGATAGATGCTTTTAGCCAGTCATGTATAATGGAGAAAGAATGGATATTGCAAGGAACTGCAAAGGAGTGACTTTAATGATAGATCAAGGAATTTTACCTCAGTAAGAGAGGAATATAAACATTCACAGGCAATGAACAATGGATAATCTCTAGGTGAGAGGCTTCCATAAAGACAAATAATTGCTGAATTAAAAGTACTGGTGTTAAGTGATCTACAGGGATAAGAAATAGTGGTCAGGGCTTCCCTGGTGGCTCAGTGGTGAAAAATTCGCCTGCCAATGCAGGGACATGGGTTCAATCCAGGAAGATCCCACATGCTGCAGAGCAACAAAGCCCATGCACCACAGCTACTGAGCCTGTGCTCGAGAGCCCAGAAGCCACAACTACTGAAGCCCGAATGCTCTAGAGTCTGTGCTCCGCAACAAGAGAAGCCACTGCAATGAGAAGTCCATGCACCACAATGAAGAGTGCTCCCTGCTCCCCACAACTAGAGAAAGTCCTTGCACAGCAACGAAGACCCAGCACAGTCAAAAACAAATATATTTAAAAAAAAACAAACTTTACACAGGGGAGGGAGAGGGTGGCACAAATTGAGAAAGTAGCACTGAGACATATATATTACCATATGTAAAATTAGATGGCCAGTGAGAATTTGCTGTATGATGGATACAGGAAGCTCATATCCGGGGCTCTGTGACAACCTAGAGGGGTGGGATGGGATGGCAGGTGGGAGGGAGGTTCAAGAAGGAGGGGACATATGTATGCATATGGTTGATTCATGTTGCTGTATGGCAGAAACCAACACAATGTTGTATAGTAATTATCCTCCAATTAAAAATAAATATTTTTTTAAAAAAGAAAAATGGTGGTCAGGACACAGAATGATTCAAATCAGAATTTAAAAATTAGTTCACTTGTTTATTGATAATTAAGATATCAAATGTGCTACACACTAAGGAACACAATACAATGTTTTCCTTATGACAGCTCTTGGGAAAAGTCACTATCATTCTCACTATTAGAAAAATTTTGCTACTTCTGAAAAACTTATTTGCTCTTTTTTATTGATAGCAAGAATTTTGTGAGTTATTGGAGAGGGTTATACACATGGCAGAAATTGGAAAGTTATTTCTACTAAATATGGTGCGGATGATAACAAATCTTAGAGAGAGGCTAAGAAACAACTTGCATCTCATCTTATAAAATATGGATCTGTGGAAATTTAATAGGAGAGGTGAAAAGACTGAGGGAAGACAGAAGGACAGAGCAGGCTATGAGGCATTTGGTGTCCTCTTTACTATATCAGACAGGCAAGCAATACTTGGATTAGATAAATGTTAGGCCCAGTATATATGCAATAGAAAACAGAAAATCATCCAAAGGTATGGTGAGAAAAATTCACCTCAAATAATGTTTCTTACCTAATTAAGATGGCAGCACTTGACAAGAACCCAAGCAAGTCATATCACAGTGGACATCTAGCACGGGGAAAGGACAGATACAAACATTCCCTAATTAGATATCCTACACAGACCTCACTGCAACTTTCTTACCCACAGCTGCTGTATAAATGAGTTACCAAGCCACTTCAGAGCTTAGTAAGTGATAGGAACCTAGTAATAGCAATACAGTAGAAAGCAAAAGGATCCCATTTACCACATTGGAGAAACAAATACCACACTTGCTTATGATACTCATTGTTCAACAAACAAATACCACACTTGCTTATGATACTCATTGTTCAAATAAACAGAAATCTAAGCTTGTGAAATATGTTCTATATGATAAAAATTTAGAAAATCAAAGAGAACATTTGAAAAGTACAAAATAAAGAGCAATCAATATATGTTGTCATCTCAACTAATTTCATAAATATATGGATTAAAAAAAAAAAAGAATAGACAACGAAATGGTGAGACAATACAGTTACCCAGAAAGGAGACTGAATAAGATGCAGATGCAAGGATTAGGTAGCTAGTTCATAAGGAAAGTGATGAAAATATAATTTTAATGAAAAAGGTAAATCATGTAAGAATCAGCAAAGGGAAAAATCATAATTCTAAAATAATGGAAATAACAATGTGGAGGACAAATCTGAGATTCTCTTCAAAAATTAACATGGAAATAATGATAAGATAAATAAAGAAAAATGATAAATGTGCATAAAATAAAAATCCAATATACATAAAATATACATACATAAAGCAATCAGAAAAACAAAGACAAATGTTACAAGGATATGATAGTAAATCAATTCTGAATATGAATAATGATACAAAACTACAGGTCTAAAGCCAGGGATCAGCAGTCCCAGACAATGTTACTAAAAGAGGAAAATAAAATATCTCTAGATATAGGCTTGTAATGTACAGTTTTTACCAACATGATGAAAATATCTACAACCCTCCAGGTAGAAAGAGAGAAAAAACAATCACTTCACACCTAATAGGATACTGTTGTTGTTCAGTCACTAAGCTGTGTCCGACCCTTTGTGACCCCACGGATTGCAGCACCTCAGGCTTCCCTGTCCTTCACTATCTCCCGGAGTTTGCTCAAACTCCTGTCCATTGAGTGATACCATCCAACCATCTCATCCTCTGTCGTCCCCTTCTCCTCCTGCCTTCAATCTTTCCCAGCATTTGGGTCTTTTCCAACGAGTCGGCTCTTCGCGGGTGGCCAAAGTATTGGCGTTTCAGCTTCAGCATCAGTCCTTCCAATGAATATTCAGGGTTAATTTCCATTAGGATTGACCTAATAGTATGAATAGACGAGAGCTAGGTGGACCAGTGGTTAAGAATCTGCCTGCCAATGCAAGGGACACGAGCTTGATCCCTGCTCCAGGAAGATCCCACATGCTGTGGAACTAAGCCTGTATGGACTGCAGCCTGCTAGGCTCCTCTGTCCATGGGGATTCTTCAGGCAAGAATACTGGAATGGGTTGTCATGCCCTCCTCCAAGGGATCTTCCTGATCCAGAGATCGAACTCGCAACTCTTATGTCTCCTACATTGGCAGGTGGGTTCTTTACCACTAGCGCCACCTAGGAAGCCCAAACTGAGCCTGTGCACCACAACTATTGAGCCTGTGCTTCTAGAGCCCAAGAGCCACAACTACTGAAGGCTGAGAGCCCGTGCTCTGCAACAAGAGAAGCCACAACAATGAAAAGCCCTCACACCTCAATGAAGAGTAGCTCTGGCTCACTCCAACTGGAGAAAGCCATGCTCAGCAATGAAGACCCACCACAGTCAAAAAATAAAATAAATAAATACTAAAAACAAATTTTTTTTAAAAAAAGGACAAGAGATAAATACTGACAAGGATGTGGAGAACAGCTATAAACCTCTGTGCACTGCTGCGGGAATGTAAATTGGGCCAGCCACTACAGAAAACAGTATGGAGGTTTCTCAAAAAATTAAAAATAGAACTACCATTTGATCTGGCAATACCACTTCTGGATATATACCCAAAAGAAATGAAATCTGGATCTCAAAGAGATATCTATTCTCTTATGTTCATTGCAGCATTATTTACAATAGCCAAAACATGGAAACAACCTAACTGGCTGTCAACATATGAACGGATAAAGAAAATGTGGTATTTACACACAATGGAATATTGTTCAGCTGTTAAAAAAAAAAAAGGAAATCTTGTTATTTATGACAACATACATGAACCTGGACAACATTATGCCAAGTGAAATATGCCAGACAGAAAAGGACTAATACTACATAGAATTTTCTATGTGGAATCTAAAGTAGTCAGATTCATTGAGGCCAAGAGTAGAATGGTGGTTGCCCACGGTAGAGTGGAGGAGGAAACGGGGAAATATTGGTCAAAGTGTACAATGTGTTAGTTATGCAGGATGAATAAGTTCTGGAAACTTAATAAACAACATGATTACTGTAGTTAACAATACTGTATTGTATACTTCAAATTTGCTAAGAGAGTAGATCTTAAGTGTTCTAACCACACACACACAGAAAGAGAAAGAAATGTTAACTATATGAAGTGATGAATATGTTGATTAGCTGATTTAGCAATGTGTACATGTATCAAAACATCATATTTTACAGATTCACAGACATAGAGATGAGACTTGTGGTTGCCGAGAGGTCAGGGAAGGAGAGGGATTGGCTGGGAATTTGGGGTTGATAGATGGAAACTATTATATTTAGAATGGATAAACAACAAGGTCCTACTGTACAGCATAAGGAACTATATCCAACCTCCTGGGATAAACCATAGAGGAAAAGAATGTAAAAAGAAAAAAAAATGAACATTTCAGATATCTTTCTTCACAACTATAAGAATAGATGAGTAGAAAAATAAAGTGATTTTTATCAAAATGGGATTATATAACTGCTATTTTAACCAAAATTGTTTCTTTTAATGATACTTGAATTTCATAGAGGAAAAAAACTAAAACAAAACTAACTAAAGGAGTTACTGTACTTTAAATAAATGTATTTTGTCATGGGAAATATTGTGGCATAAAAGATTTCCAAGGGTCAAAAAAGAGATAAAAATACATAAATAAAATAAAGATTATGATGTTTTAACCCATCATGTTTTAACCTTAAGTATACAATTTCTATTTGTCAATTATTCCTCAATAAAGCTGAAAAAATTTTTAAACAACTTAAATAAAAAACCTTACTGATCTGCCCTCTATTTTAAACTAAAGAGAAGAAATCAAAGAAACAGTATGTACAGTTTGGGATGAAAATGAATCCTATCCATTGAAGACGTTTTGTTCATATATGAAGTGTCACATGTTCAGGAAATTAGGAAACAGATCACTCAACTCTGAAGGAGTATCTGGAGATGAATCAAAGAAACTCAAGAACAAGAGAGACATGAACTGGTAGAAATTATTAAAGCCATTTAGCAAAAAAATTTAATTTTAAATAATTGTCATAAATGTTATTACAAAGAGAAATCAGAAGCATTTTAGGTCTTAAGTTAGTAAGAAAAACAGAAACCAAAATAGTGTTTAAAAATTAAGATAAAATGTTGAGTCTGAAAGTCTAGATTGTACCATCAACATTTAGAGAAAATGGATCAATTTCTTTTCATGTATGGGCATGGAAAACATCAAAAGATCCAGTTTAACTCCTAGCATTGTCAAATAAAGAAATATTAACTCAAAATTTGTTGACAGTTACATACAACTACCAGTGTATTTTTCTTAATTGAGGAATTACTTAAATTGCAAAACTAAATCTTAATTTCTGTAGATTTTCATACATTTACATATGTAACCACCATCCACATAGAGTTAGAGAACATCTTCAGCATCCAAAGAGTCTCTCTTGTGCCCCTGCCTAGCCAATATTGTCCCCCTACAATGATAAATACTATTCTATTCTCTATCACAACAGATTGTTTGCCTTTTTAACTTCATATGAATGGAATCATACAGTGTGTACTCTTTTGTGCCTGACTTCTTTCTCTCAACGTTATGTCTTTGAAATTAATCACGTTTTGCACCTTTTGGTAGTCTGCCATTTCTTTGTTGTAGTGTTCCATTTCATAAGCTTCCCTGACAGCTCAGTTGGTAAAGAATCTGCCTGCAATGCAGGAGACCCTGGTTTGATTCCTAGGTCAGGAATATCCCCGGGAGAAGGGATAGGCTACCCACTCCAACATCCTTTGCCTTCCCTTGTGGCTCAGCTGGTAAAGAATCCGCCTGCAGTACGGGAGACCTGGATTTGATCCCTGGGTTGGGAAGATCCCTTCTGGCCTGGAGATTTCCATGGACTGTATAGTCCATGGGGTCTCAAAGAGCCGGACATGACTGAACGACTTTCACTTTTCCATTGCATAAATATATCATAATTTATTTATGATATAAACAATTTAACTCGATAGCATTTAGATTGTTTTCAGCTTTCAACTATTATGAATACAACTTCTGTGATCATTGTCATATATGCCTTGTACATGCATGAACACTTGTTTCTATTGGGTATATATGCAGGAATGAAATAAGCTGCTTAAGTTGTTGCATAGCATAACTAATAATTTTACATATTTCCCACAAAACCACTGTGCAAGTTTACATCATCACTAGCAATGTAAGTGTCCTAAAATTCCATATCTTGATAATACTTGATAATGTCAAACATTTCAGTCATTCTATTACCAATAGAAAAATTAAGTCTTGCCTTCTAAGTGACAGAGAAAACAAAAAGCATTTAGCAACTTAGTCCAGAAAAATAACAAAAGGAGAAATAAACAAAAATACTATAAAGTAAAATGAGAATAGTAAAATACCTAACACAGCATGTCTTTCAATATTATACTACTTTGTTAGGCCCTGCATTAAATACACCAGACACTTTCACTCTTGTTTTGAAATGCCTCTATAAAATATGTATTGATGGTTCATTTCTTTTTAAGGTTAACTACCAAGTATGTATGGATTTACTGTCTAGATGTACAAGAAACATATTTTTAATTGCCACACAAGTAAGTAAGTAAATAAACAAACCAAAACCCCGCAAGTGAACATTCTCTGAAAGTGGACTTCAGAGAATAGCATGAATACAAAACTACAGGAGTGGTTGAGAAGACCAAACCCTGATACTAAATTCATACAAAGTGGAACAGCTGCTGCAATGAAACCAAGCAGTAGGCACTGGGAATTTCAGAGCGCTTGATTCTGGTTCTTTCTGCCCAGTGTCATCAGCTGTAACGACTGATTAATGTGAAGGAAGATGAGTCACTTTCTCTTCAGTAAACTGTTAAGCTATCATAAACTCAAGCCTGCTAACATTTGCATAGGTATAGCTAAGATAATTTTAAAATGTAATAGAAAAACTAGTTAGCTGCATGCTGAGGATGTGAATAGCTGATTATAATTCCAAATCTAAATTTAACTGCAACCAGTATTTTCCAGGTTCCCATCCATTACTACGAATATTTGAAAATTTATATATGGTAGTAAATAGCATTTCTGTATACTATTTCCATATCAAAGTTAAATAATTTTGAACTTAAAGAAATTTTAAACCATAAGTCATCATAATCTATAGATCTCAGATAAAATTACATACATTTCTACTCTCTGCCAAAAACAGTATGTTTTTGCTTTTCTTAACCCTAAAAACATTTAAAAATATTTGTGCTTCCTATTCAGATTTTTTAAAAAATAGCTCATGTGGCCAACGATATGGCCATATGATTAAGCATATTTTTAAATGCTGGAGAATGTTCAGAAAGATTTCATCTGCTTAGTTAATTCCCCTAATGCACTTAATGCCAGTCACTACAAGCTTGTTGCCTTTTTCTATAGAAAGAAAACTTACGAAACAGGAAAACACTTACCATTGTATAAATATGTAAGTGATATTCAGTGCCAAAACCATCATTACCTTGGATAATGCCATGAACCCTTGCTTTCTATTGTGGCATCTTATAAATATCTCAGCTAATTTTTAATGTATTCCTTCTGTATCTGCAATGCATTACCTTTATTTAATCTTCAGCAGTAATATCTAATGCACACAGTGAAACTGAATGGGATTTCCTTTTGTCACTGACAGTAACAGATAGTTCTTGATAATTATGATCCATGTGTAGCTCCTTCTTTCATTAGAGAAGAGCATACAATGCCAGATCAACTGCTGGAGCAGATCTATGTCATCAATCTCAAACCACTTGCCAATGCCGTGAATGCACATATCTCCACAGAGTAATATATCTGTGTCATCTCATTGTCATATACCCTGAATTGTTTAGAAAAGCAAGGTAGAAGGGAAAAAACCAAATATGAGTGTTTTTCTGTTTTATATGAAATGTGAGATAAATGGCCACTGACTGAGTCTGTATTTTCTTGTGTCTGTGTATTCGTGTTCATACAGGCACATGTTATGGGTGGGGGAAGAGGTATGTTTACTAGTCTGTGCATTTAATGTATTTACTACATGTTATAATATTCCATCTATAACTTAACCACCATAAAACAGGGATAAAAAAATTAGCAAGGGGAATTTATTTTTCTATTTCCCTTAGTCAATGTTAAAAGGTCCACTTTCCCTGAAAACTAGCAAATGATCAGAGCTACATTTTTTAAGATAAACAGTCAAGAGGATATAAAATAGGCAGAACACTGAGGGATATCAAGGTGAGTTCATATGGTGGATGAAGACTATGGCCACTATGAAATAGAAAAGATATATAGTTATGTGTTTGCTTAGTAGGATTTATCAATGAGAAATGGTAAGGCAAGTACCAAAATTATATAAATATCAAGATAATGTGAGAGCTACAGAAAAACATCTATTTCTGCTTTATTGACTATGCCAAAGCCTTTGACTGTGTGGATCACCACAAACTGTGGAAAATTCTTCAAGAGATGGGGATACCAGACCACCTGACCTGCCTCTTGAGAAATCTGTATGCAGGTCAGGAAGCAACAGTTTGAACTGGACATGGAACAACAGACTGGTTCCAAATTGAGAAAGGAGTACGTTAAGGCTATATATTGTCACCCTACTTATTTAACTTCTATGCGGAGTACATCATGAGAAACGCTGGGCTGGATGAAGCACAAGCTGGAGTTAAGATTGCCGGGAGAAATATCAATAACCTCAGATATGCAGATACCACCACCCTTATGGCAGAAAGTGAAGAACTAAAGAGTCTCTTGATGAAAGTGAAAGAGGAGAGTGAAAAAGTTGGCTTAAAACTCAACATTCAGAAAACTAAGATTTTGGCATCTGGTCCCACCACTTCATGGCAAATAGATGGGGAAACAGGGGAAAGAGTGACAGATTTTACTTTTGGGGGCTCCAAAATGACTGCAGATGGTGACTGCAGCCATGAAATTAAAAGATGCTTGCTCCTTGGAAGAAAAGTTATGACCAACCTAGATGGCATATTAAAAAGCAGAGACATTACTTTGCTGACAAAGGTCTATCTAGTCAAGGTTATGGTTTTTCCAGTAGTCATATATGGATGTGAGGTTTGGACTATAAAGAAAGCTGAGCACTGAAGAACTGCTGCTTTTGAACTGTGGTGTTGGAGAAGACTCTTGAGAGTCCCTTGGACTGCAAGGAGATCCAACCAGTCCATCCTAAAGGAAATCAGTCCTAAATATTCATTGGAAGGACTGATGTTGAAGTTGAAACTCCAATACTTTGGCCACCTGATGCAAAGAACTGACTCATTTGAAAAGACCCTGATGCTGGGAAAGATTGAAGGTGGGAGGAGAAGGGAATGACAGAGGATGAGATGGTTGAATGGCATCACCAACTCGATGGACATGAGTTTGAGTAAACTCCGGGAGTTGGTGATGGACAGGGAGGTCTGGCGTGCTGCAGTTCATGGGGTCGCAAAGAGTTGGACACGACTGAACAACTGAACTGAATGTTTTATAATACAGAAAATTTTATTTGGCTCATTATTCACATCTTGGTGTAAAGGCAGAGTGTGATTGCAGTAGACCCTTGATATTAGGAATCAAGATCTTAAGTTAGTGCTGATCTTAAAACCGTATAATTTTAGAGAGAAAATCTAAGAGCCCAGGCAGAATCCAAGACCTTATTTATTTCTGCTCCCCAGCAAATATTATACATCATACTTCTAACACACCCCTTGCATTTTAAATAGTTAACTTCCTCTAGCACCAACTGTATTTTGTTTGTATTCTTAACTTTGAAGTCTCAAATTATCTCCCCAAATGTAGTAGATGGTCAATAAAGATGTGTTGAATGATTGAATGTGCTGAGAAATTACAGACATGTGACAGGCATTAAGGAAGACAAGCAGTTCAGTCACTCAGTCATGTCCAACTCTTTGTGACCCCATGGACTGCAGCACACCAGGCTTCCCTGTCCACCACCAAATCCCAGAGCTTGCTCAAACTCATGTCCATAGAGTCAGTGATGCCATCCAACCATCTTATCTTCTGCCGTCCCCTTCTCCAACCTTCAGTCTTTCCTGGCATCAGGGTCTTTTCTAATGAGTCAGTTCTTCACATCAAGTGGCCAAAGTATTGGAGTTTCAACCTCATCATCAGTCCTTCCAATGAATATTCAGGACTGATTTCCTTTAGGATGGACTGGTTGGATCTCCTTGCAGTCCAAGGGACTTGCGAAAGTCTTCTCCAACACCACAGTTCAAAAGCATCAAATCTTCAGAACTCAGCTTTCTTTATGGTCCAACTCTCACAGCCATACATGACTACTGGAAAAACCATAGCTTTTAGATGGAACTTTGTCGGCAAAGTAACGTCTGTTTTTACTATGCTATCTAGGTTGGTCATACTTTTTCTTTCAAGGAGCAAGCGTCTTTTAATTTCATGGCTGCAGTCACCATCTGCAGTGATTTTGGAGCCCAAGAAAATAAAGTCTCTCACTTTTTCCATTGTTTCCCCATTTGTTTGCCATGAAGTGATGGGACAGGATGCCATGATCTTAGTTTTCTGAATGTTGAGTTTTATGCCAGCTTTTTCAGTCTCCTCTTTCACTTTCATCAAGAGACTCTTTAGTTCCTCTTGCTTTCTGCCATAAGGGTGGTGTCATCTGCATATCTGAGGTTATTGCAGGCAGATTCTTTACCAACTGAGCCACCAGGGAAGCCCAAGAATCTTGTAGGGAGCTTCTTTAAAATGCAGGTTCTTGGGCAGTAAAACCAAAGCCTCTACCGAATTAGGCCAGAGGTGAGGCCAAGGTATGTACATTTTTTTTTTTTTTACAGTTTATTTATTTATTTATTTTTTGTTTTTTATACAATATTTTTTTTATTATTATTTTTTTTTCCAGTGGGTTTTGTCATACATTGATATGAATCAGCCATGGATTTACATGTATTCCCAATCCCGATCCCCCCTCCCACCTCCCTCTCCACCCGATTCCTCTGGGTCTTTTAACAGACTTTCTAGGTGATTCTGATGTGGGTGGTCCATGAAAAAATCTTCAGAAACAGCACTGTATGCCTAGGAGATAATTTTCAAGAGGAATAAATCCCTATACTTAGAGTTCCCTACCAATATTGATTCATTCCAAAGGCAGAACTGGCAACTTTCTCATCTTGACTATGGTAGTAGGTCTTATCAAATTACTTCTCAGCCACCATGAGTGCTCCTTATCAATGATCTCTCCAATTAATTCTCAAAAGTAGACCAATGAACTAGTAGCAATAGAAACATATTAAGGAATTATTTAAGATATAGGTTCATGGGTGTTGAGATATATAATTAAATATATGGTAGTCCAATGTTAAGGGCTTCCCTCACAGCTCAGTCAGTAAAGAATCTGCCTGCAATGCAGGAGACCTGGGTTCAATTCCTGGGTCAGGAAGATCCCCTGGAGAAGCAAATGGCAATCCACTCCAGTATTCTTGCCTGGAAAATCCCATGGACAGAGGAGCCTGGCGGGCTACAGTCCATGGGGTCACTAGAGTCAGACACGATTTAGTGACTAAACCACCAGCACCAATGTTAATGCTAGAAGAAAATTTGCAATTATCTGAGAAGTAATAAAAAATATTCAATTTTCCAATGACTGTTGTGGTTCTGATATTAAGGCCAGATGGCTTTTAATAAGCAGAGTCTTCAATATTACCTCTTGCTATTTCTTGACTTTGTAGATAATTGAGTTGAATATCAAAGATACACTGTAAGGCAGTTGATCATCCTCAATAAAAATAATATTGGCTGTACAGCCCAAGATGAAAACAAAGTGGAACATTGTCACTTAGAAATATCAGATGTTTCACAACAAAGACACCTTTGTGATAAGGTTTTCTCTACTCTCTTTCTTCCAGAATATTGTATGTTATTACCATTCTGAATGGGCTTCCCAGGTAGCTAAGTGCGTAAAGAATTCGCCTGCAATGCAGGAGATGCAGTGATGCAGTTTCAATTCCTGGGTCAGGAAGATCCCCTGGAGGAGGGCATGGCAACCCACTCCAGTATTCTTGCCTGGAGAATCCCATAGACAGAAGAGCCTGGAGTGTTACAGCCCATGGCGTCACAGAGTCGGACATGACTGAAGCAACTTAGCACGCACACATACACCATTTTGAAGAGAAGATTAAGGAACTGTAAGAAGGCTTAGGATATTATTCACAATTTGGTGATTACAAATATATATGTTGTGCCTTTCTCTCTAAGTCAGTGTTTTAAAAAGGCCCTTACCTGATTATCACATGGCAAGTTCATTAAATTTCATAAACTTCATTCTATGGACCAAGTGGTCTTGATTTTAATTAACTTTCTCTCAGTAACCACTGACAAATGTTACTTAGTAGTCTTTAACTGCAGGTCACACACTCAGATCCACTGAATTAGAGCCCAAGAATCACTGTCAACTCACTGTCTACTCACATACTTTCCTCCCCTTCAGTACTCTAACTCCTGAGGAATTGAACTACACTAAATATGAATAACATGCTTTGATTTCAAATACTTTGCATACAGAAATGCTGAAAGATATCTCTTAATCTCAAATAATGGATACTAAAAAACAACCTTCTAAGTGCCAGTCTATTGGCAACTTAAAACACCAGTTTATTAGCTCACAGTTGGTATAGGTCAGAAGTTGAGCTGGCATGAATGGATTCTCAGCTCAAAATCTCACAAGACTGACATCAAGATGTCAGCACTCTCATCTGGAACTTGGGATCCTCTTCCAAGTTTATTCAGGTTGTTAGCAGAATTTACTTCCTTGTGATTGTAGGACTGAGGTCCCCATTTCCTCACTGGCTATCATCTGGGGTCACTCTCAGTTCCTAGAGGCCTCCCACATTCTTTGCCGTGTAGCTTCCTTCATCTTCAATGTCAGTAACAGAGAACTTCCCTCTCATTGAATTCCTCACACTTCCAATCTCTTGCATTGGGAAGAGTTCAGGACCTTTTATGGACTCATTTGATTAGGTCTGAACTACCAAAGATAATTTCCCTATTTTAACATCAACTAATTTGAGATCATAATGGCAACTGCAAAATCCATTTTATCAAGAAATTTAACATAATCATGGCAATAATATCTCATTATACTCACAGGTTCTACACACACTCAAGGGCAGAGGATTTCACAGGAGTGGGCAAAAAACATTGAGAGACACTTTAGCATCCTTCCTATCACAACCATCTTAGACTTCTAAGTGGAAAGTGTGCAGCTTAAAAAGACTGAAATACTTTGCTGTTTATCTTTGCATAGTGCTGCAAAGTACACTGAGTTGGCAGTCCTATTTCACAGAGATGAAGATGAGAATTACTGGGACTGTACTGCCATACTGTCTCATGAGGCTGTTTATCAGCTTTCTTTCACAACCAGAATATCAACTTTTAGCATGAGAGAAATGCCATACACAGAATTTGCATAAGCCTTAACAGTATACTCAGTTCAGTCACCCAGTCATGTCCAACTCTTTGCAACTCCATGGACTGCAGCATGCCAGGTCTCCCTGTCCATCACCAACTCCCAGAGCTTACTCAAACTCAAGTCCATTGAGTTGGTGATGTCATCCAACCACCTCATCCTCTGTCATCCCCTTCTTCTGCCTTCCATCTTTCCTAGCATCAGGGTCTTTTCCAATGAGTCAGTTCTTTGCATCAGGTAGCCAAAGTATTGGAGTTTCAGCTTCAGCCACAGTCCTTCCAATGAATATTCAGGACTGATTTCCTTTAGGATTGACTGGTTTGAACTCCTTGCAGTCCAAGGGACTCTCAAGAGTCTTCTCCAACACCACAGTTCAAAAGCATCAATTCTTTGGTGCTCAGCTTTATTTATAGTCCAACCCTCACATCCATACATGACTATGGGAAAAACCATAGCTTTGATTAGACAGACCTTTGTTGGCAAAGTAATGTCTCTGCTTTCTAATATGCTGTCTAGGTTGGTCATAGCTTTTCTTCCCAGGAGCAAGCATCTTTTAATTTTATGGCTGCAATCACCATTGGCAGTGATTTTGGAGCCCAAGAAAATAAAGTCTCTCACTGTTTCCATTGTTTCCCCATCTATTTGCCATGAAGTGATGAGACCAGACGCTACAATGTTAGTTTTCTGAATGTTGAGTTTTAAGCCAACTTTTCCACTCTCCTCTTTCACTTTCATCAAGAGGCTCTTTAGTTCTTCTTCACATTCTGCCATAAGGGTGGTATCATCTGTATATCTGAGGTTATTAATATTTCTCCCAGAAATCTTGATTCCAGCTCGTGCTTCATCCTGCCCGGCATTGCACATGATGTACTCTGCACAGAAGTTAAATAAGCAGGGTGACGATATACAGCCTTGACGTCCTCCTTTCCCGATTTAGAACTAGTCTGCTGTTCCTTGTCCAGTTCTAACTGTTGCTTCTTGACCTGCATACAGATTTCTCAGGAGGCAGGTCAGGTGGTCTGGTATTTCCAACTTTTGAAGAATTTTCCACAGGTTTTGGTTACCCACACAGTCAAAGGCTTTGGCATAGTCAATAAAGCAGAAATAGATGCTTTTCTGGAACTCTCTTGCTTTTTCCATGATCCAGTGAACGTTGACAATTTTCTCTCTCATTCCTTTGCCTTTTCTAAATCCAGCTTGAACATCTGGAAGTTCACGGTTCACATATCGTTGAAGCCTGGCTTGGAGAATTTTGAGCATTACTTTGCTAGTGTGTGAGATGAGTGCAATTGTGCAGTAGTTTAAACATTCTTTTGCATTAGCTTTCTTTGGGATTGGAATGAAAACTGCCCTTTTCCAGTCCTGTGGCCACTGCTGAGTTTTCCAAATTTGCTGGTATATTGAGTGCAGCATACTAAGTACATTCAAATATACTTGTTCCATGTCCTCTTTACAGCAATCATGTTAGTTCCATTTACAAACAAGGCACTGAGAGCCAATGATGTCACACAATGTCAAAGACAAGTAGAATGGGGACATGAATGTACAACAATCCTTATAGAAAGCCACAGTCACCTGCTTTCTATTCCTCATAGCCAAATTGTTACCATAGAGAGGATTCAGTATAACACCCAGGACAATTTAAAAGAAAATGTAGTAAAATTGAATATTTTCTATGGTTCCTGAGTGGTACATTCCTTCATTCCAACACCCCAGGATCAAAGTATGCTTTATTATCTTAATTTTACTTTTAATTTTCTCTATGATCCATGCCCTCAAATTAGAACTTCATGAAACTCTTAAAACCCACAGAATTGTAAATGATTAAAACATGTAAGGGATGATCTTTCCCAGTGTGTATGTCTTTAGACTGGATCCCAGACTTAAAGGTTAGCTTTAGATATTAGATACTGACTGAGAAAATTGTGTTTGTGTGTGTGCATGCATTCACACACAGATGCTTTAGGTGGAAAGGGATGTTGAGGAAAGCCAAATGCCTGAAATCACATCCCAGACCTGCCTGCTCTGTTTATGTTAAGGCTAACCTGGGTTTGGGCTATTAAAAAAATTAAGACTCTATTAACTATCCAATAAAATTTCCAAAGATGAAGGAAATGTTCTTCTTTGTCTACTCTAGTAGCCACTAGCCCCATGTGGCTATTGAGCACTTTAATGTGGCTAGTGTGACTAAAGAACTGAATTTTTTAGCTTATTTAATTTTAATTAGGTGGCACTAGTGGTAAAGAACCCGCCTGCCAATGCAGCAGACATAAGAGATGTGAGTTTGATCCCTGGGTCAGGAAGATCTGCTAGAGGAGGGCATGGCAACCCAATCCAGTATTCTTGCTGGAGAAGTCCATAGACAGAGGAGCCTGGAGGGCTACAGTCCATGGGGTCGCAAAGAGTCAGACAAGACTGAAGTGACTGAGCACACACAGAGGTGACTAGTGTTTACTGTATTGAACGGTGAAGATCTAGGTCCAAAGGTCAGTTAACAAACCAGTTAAAGACAGAGCCTTTTAAAGATATCAAAGGTCCGTCTAGTCAAGGTTATGGTTTTTCCAGTGGTCATGTATGGATGTGAGAGTTGGACTGTGAAGAAAGCTGAGCACCGAAAAATTGATGTTTTTAAACTGTGGTGTTGGACAAGACTCTTGAGAGTCCCTTGGACTGCAAGGAGATCCAACCAGTCCATCCTAAAGGAGATCAGTCCTGGGTGTTCATTGGAAGGACTGATGCTGAAGCTGAAACTCCAATACTTTGGCCACCTGACGTGAAGAGCTGACTCATCAGAAAAGACCCTGATGCTGGGAGGGATTGGGGACAGGAGGAGAAGGGGACGACCGAGGATGAGATGGTTGGATGGCATCACTGAATTGATGGACATGAGTTTGAGTAAACTCCAGGAGTTGGTGATGAAGAGGGAGGCCTGGCATGCTGCGATTCATGGGATCACAAAGAGTCGGACACGACTGAGTGACTGAACTGAACTGAACTGATGGCCCATGGGCCACAACTACTGATACCACGTGCTGCAACTACTGAAGCCCATGTGCCTAAAGCCTTGTGCTTAGCAACAAGAGAAGCCACCACAATGAGAAGCCTGTACACTGCAACGAGAGGGTATTCCCCCTCCTCCCCATTCAATGCAACTAGCGAAAGCCCGCACCCAGCAACAGTCAAATATAAATAAATAAAAAATAAAGACAGTTATGATTGCATATTTATAATCTTTTTTTGAATGCAAAGGATTCTAAGTGATTACAGATGATCAATGAAGTATCTTGGTTTGCAAATCTAAAAAGCTTACATATATTCTAGACCAAATATTCTTATGGTCACTAGATCAGCAGCAGCAGCAGCAGCATCTAGGAACTTGTTAGAAATGTAAATTATCAAGCCCTGCTCCAAAATCAGCTAATCAACGATTGGGGTCCAACAATCTGCATTTAATAAGACCTCCAGGTGATTCTAATGCACTTTTGAAAATCTCTGTTGTGGAGCAATAACAGTGTACCAAATAACTAATTAATTAACACGCTAAGTTATTTTCTTTATTAGATACTTTAGCAAATAGCTATGCAATACTTCAAAATATCCTTTCAGATATCAATGGCAATGGCACATATTTATTTTATGATTCTGTTTAAAAAAAATGAAAAAGCTGAGGAGGTACATCTTCTCAGGCTGATGGATGACTTATTCTACTGGCATATTTCCTGGGCTTCTAACAGCTGTCCCAGTGAGAAGAGCTCCTGTCAGATATTTTGTCAAACAAAATGCTGCGGCAGCTTTGAGACTCCTGCCAATGAGGGTTTTTAAGGTGCATTGCAGCTTTGGGGGTAGAAGAAAGGTCTCTATGGAATCATTTGGTTTTAAGCCAAATGTGTCTGAAACTATTCAATATCAGAGAAACTACATGAAAAGTGAAAATTTTCAATTAATCAGTCATTTTTATGTTTAGCACATTGATAAAAGCAGTATTCTTCTTATTCTTTCTTTCCATTTTAGTCTTTAATTTTTCCCTTCAGTAAACTGAAATGAGCCATAGTTTAAAGATCAACAACTTCTAATTTGTAAATGGCTAGCATTTCATTACAAAGCAAAGTTCAAAATCCATTTTGCCACTAAGAAGAATCCCATCTCATTTTTCACTGAAAGTGGTCTTTGCTATTTCAATTTTCTTTATATTTTAATGAATCGCCTTTCACTAAATGCCAGAGGGTTAAGGTAGACAAAATATGGGATTAAAATCAGGCTGATGGGGATGTGAAATCCAAGAAGCATAACACCTGTGTGCCTTTGAACAAGCTATTTAATTGCTCTGAGCCTCAGTTTCCTCATCTACAAAAATGGAACCAATAACACAACTTAAAGAATGATTTTGTGAATTAAAATAGTAATAAATGTGAAAGTACCTAACTTACATTAGTTTTAAAAAGTTACCAAAGCAGATCCACAAGAAAGGATACATTCTTATGATTAAAATGGGTATTTCCTCTGAAAGAAGCCAACATATTTTAATATTATTATTATGTGGAATATGTTATTTTAGTCTCTTGATAGTTTTTTCATTAAAAAACAATTAAACTAATATATCCCATTTCTCTATTTAACTGAAGGTTTTTATTACTTTCAAACATTTCTTCTCAGATAATTACATTCCTGATGAAGATACTTAGTTTCAATTTCACTTGATCCTTAGTGCCTGCTTTAGTGCTTGATGGTTTATTAATCTTTATTTTTATAAGCTTATGAATTAAATAATTGATAACATACTTCTTTCTATCCTATTCTTTTAGTGTGTTTTTTCCCCTAGTTTTCTGTTTTATGGAGGTATAATTATCAAATAGGAACTGTATATATTTATGGTGTACAACTTGATGCTTTGTACATATTATGATTACCACAATCAAACTAATTAACATATCCATAACCTCACATAGTCGCCATGTTCTTTCTTTTTTTCATTTTTGTTTGTGGTGAGAACCCTTAAGATCTACCCTTTCGGCAACTTTTGACTGTGCCACACAGCATTGTTAACTATAGCCATCATGTTATGTATCGTATATTTGATCTCCAGAACATATTCACCTTGCATAACTGAAACTTTGTACCCTCTGACCAATATCTTCCCATTTCCTCCTCCCTCCTGCCCATGGAAACCACTATCCTACTTTTGATTCTGAGTCTTAATATGTTAGATTACATATCTAACATTAAACATATGTTTAAATGACATCATGCAACATTTGTTTTTCTGTGTCTGATTTATTTCACTTAGTATAATGTCTTCCGTGATTTCAAACCTAAAGAAAAGTTGCAAGAAAATGCCATTATGGCCTTCGTCAGATTCTTTAATTGTTTATATTTGTATTTTATCCCATTTGCTCTATCAGTCTCTCCTTTCATATGCACTCTCCACCTACCCGTCCCCGCCCCACAACACACCCCTCAGTACTTCAGTGTGTATTAACCAAAACACAGGAAATTTAGCATTGATATGACATTATTTAAACAACAGCTCATATTCAGGTCTAGTCAATTTTTGCAGTAATCTTCTTTATATTTATTCCCTTTTATTGCCAGTCCAGGATCCAATCCAAAACCATCTCTGCATTTATTTATCACGTTTCTTTCATTCTTATCAAGTCTTCTTTCATTCTAAGAAATTTCCTCAGCATTTCTTTGTATTTCTTGATCTTGACAGTTTTGAAAAATACAAGCATTGTGTACAGTGCTTATCTATTGTTTCTTCATAGTTAGATTCTATTTGTATGTTTTTGGCAAGAATAGAAAATTACTTCTCATCATTCTTAATTACGTACTATAAAAAGTTACTTTACAAGCATACACACAAAAAGGTATGAAATTTATTAAGACTATTTACTCTAGATACAAATCACATAATTGATGACCCAATGTTATCAGAAATAGTTTAATATGGTGGAAAGAACACAAATTCTGGAGTCAAATTGTCTGGGCTCCACAATTTTCTAACTGTATAGACTTGGCATTAAATCTCTGTACCTTGTTTGAGTTCCACACTTACAAAGAAGGATGTTAATAGCACGTACCTCATTTGCTTAGTGTGATGATTTATATGCAAATCACCGAAAAAGGTTACTGGTATATAGTGAGGCTAAATAAGTACTTCTGATTATTGGTGCAATTAATAACATATATACTTAAATACATGGTTAGTCTTTTTATTTTTATTTGTACCCAAATCTTGCCATGTATACTGCACCACAGACGGTTCAGTGGTAAAGAATCCACCAGCCAAGCAGGAGATGCAGGTTTGATTCCTGGGTCAGGAAGGCTCCCTGGAAATGGGAAATGGCAACCCACCCCAGTATTCATGCCTGGAGAATTTCATGGACAGAGGACCATGGTGGGCTACAGTCCACAAGGTCTCAAAGAGTTGGACAAAACTGAGCAAATGGACGTGAATACAGGCACTTGCCATGTATATGTGTTGATTTTGTAAAATATTCTTTAATTCCTGCTTGCAACAGAGAAGTATCATTTGAAAGACCCAAAATATAATTTAATTATAGAGAAATAAACACATCTAGAGACATTTTCAAATCTAAAGTGATACATTTTTCTTTTGAATATTTGTATTTTGTTCTTTCTACTTAGGAAAATAAATTAGCATTCTTCTGCTTCCTTAATGTATTTTTATAAAAATACCAACCATAACTAATCTCAAAATTGTTGATAATAGCATTAACTTACTACTGTTGATAACTTCTAACTATATGGTGAAATATTATCATTACCCCTCACTCACAGTGCTCTAGCTGATTTATGCTTCTTTGACAACACATTCTAACTAAACTAAACTCATTTTTTCAAGTAACATTTAGAGTCACTGGTGACCTTGATGGATTCAAATGAGATGAATTCCTTATATTTTGAAAGACAGTTTTATGTGAATGTTATTCACTAGTGTTTTGAAATATGAAAATCTCCTCATCTGTATTGCAGAAATGGAATTATTTAGGAAAGATTTGCTAAAGAATTCCCTGATGGGAGATAATTGCTAGAATATATACTTCAACCTGGTCAATAGCAAGGGAAATTAGAATAGTGTTATGTGTCTTTAGCATGTGGTAGGATAAGTTACAAAGCCAGGAATCATGAATTTGTATGAATGCAAACTGTGACCCAGTATAGGAATATGATCTGTTGCTTTAAATAGATGTGTGTACATCAAAATTGTGAGCCCTAGTTGAGAATTAAAATCTTTTATTGATTTTTATTGTGCCTGTCAAACAGAATAAAATTTTAGCATTCAGAAAGACTTAAAGACCATCTGTTGTAATCCCCAAAAATTTTAATGAAGAAACTTGTGTCTGAAGAGGTTAAAAATCACAAATAAATGACATAAATTCTAGAACTATAACCCAGAAGTTTCCCTTCTTCAGCTTCCAATTTAATTCCAATTAAACTAAAACAAATGTATTAATTTTCCAAATTCTTCTAGGCACAAGGATCCACTGATTAAAAACACTTGGTATCTGCTGTGGATTAAATTGTGCCTCTCCAAATTCCTATGTTGAAATCCTAACCTCCCAATGTCATTGTACTTGGAGATGGGGCCTTTAGGGAGGTAATTAAGGTTAAATGAAGTCATAAGAGTGGGCCCTAATCCAATAGAACTGATATCCTTACAGAAGAGGAACAGACACCAGAGAGATTTCTCTCTTGGTGGGTGCACACACAAGAGGAAAGGAAACATGAGTAAACTGTGAGAAAGCAGCTGTGTGCAAGCAAGGAAGAGAGGTCTCCCCAGAAAGGTACACTACTGGCACTTTGATCTTGGACTTCTAGCCTCCAGAACTATGAGAAAATGAAGTTCTGTTGTTTAAGCCACATAGTCTATGGCATTTTGTTATGGCAGCCCTAGCAGACTATGACACTGTCTAATGTAAACAAACAGGGTTATTAATTTTACATCAGAAAATCAGTACAGCACAAAAGAAGAGCACTCATTTTAACTTGGGAGAGTAATGAGTAAGAATAAATTGAACAGAGAAGGTGATTTTTGTGCTAAATATTAAAAGATGAGTGGAAGTGATTGATAGGGACTGAATTGAAGTAGTGATACCATGTGATTTTTACACCATTTCATTTTCCTCCTGGACCACAGGAAGAATACCTTCCTCCTCCTCATAAATCTAGATGTGTCATATGATCAGTGCTATCAAAAGAATGTGACTGACTGTGATGTATGACACTCCTAGATATGACATTTGAAACAACCTTTGCCATCCACTATGTCTCTCTCTTGTGGCTTCTTGCTAATCTCAGTGGGTTGAATCCAGTGAAGAACTCAGAAGTCACCAGGGGACAGTAGAGCCTCCAGATGGAAAGAGCCAGGATACCTTAGTCACAGCCTGAAGGAGATCCTTTCCAGTTAGATGATCTTCAGTAGACTATGCACAAGGAGAAGGCGATATCATGGATTCTCTGGTACTTTTCCTCCTTACATTTTAATTTCTCTATAATAAGGATTCTTCTTAAAATTAAAGTGATAAGGAATCAATATACCATTGTTTAACTGGATGAATTCCTTTTTTTCTTTTCTTGGCACTACATAAAATAATGCACCTAATATTAAGGTGGCATCTCAGGTCTGATAAAATGCAGTACATTTTTTAAGTTAAAGGAAGAGATTGTGGAAATTTTGTTATAGCAATGAGCATTAACTACTCTATTAAAAATAGAGTGGGTTCCCAGATGAAAAAAGAACTGTGTCAGGAGGAATCCAAGATTAAAAACAGTTTTGTTTGTTTTAGAAGCTGAAAGCCATTAGGTCTGAGTGGAGTACAAATTATGGAATGGCAAGTGACAATAACTACTACCGAGCAGAATCAGTGGAACTAGCAACTGCTCTGATACTTAATAATGCATTTCTTCTTGGTGGTGAACTGCATAATCTGGAATATTTATTTGAACGATGCTTGTGGCTTTTTCAGTATGATTTTAGAAATGGAAGCATACTTTAAGAAATATTTTGAGGGAGATAAGTCAAATAGTTTTGGTGGGCTGCTATTTTACTTGGTCACTTAATAGTTATATATATGGTGTAAAATTATTTTACTGAAAATAAGATTGGGACTTATAAGTATTTTATGTTAACATGGTTATTTTCATATAATACATTTTCACATTGCAAAGTCTCTGTTAACTCTATATTTTAATCCTAAACTTTTGCCTAGAAGCAATGTAATCTACAATGTAGAACTTCAGTTGTATGCAAACTTCAGTACATAAATATTAGGAATCACAAATGCAATTCAAACTTTATCCCTCTAGGGCTTAGAAAGAGCTAATTTCAGTGAAAGAAACAACATATTTACACTTTTTAAACCCGAGGCAACTAACCTTAACAAGGAGTTCATCATAACAATGGTAGAAGTATTGACATGCTTTCAGCATCCTCTGAAAAGAATTTTAAAATAGAATTAACATGTACTTGCATAGACTGAGAAATCTGCTTCTTTTATCATATTTGGGTTTCCCAAATGATTGTTTTTTATCAATAAAAGCATGGTAAAGACAGACTTAAAGGAGCCAATGAAACAAGAATAAGATACTCCCAGGTTGA
This sequence comes from Cervus canadensis, assembly GCF_019320065.1. Classification (NCBI taxonomy): domain Eukaryota; kingdom Metazoa; phylum Chordata; class Mammalia; order Artiodactyla; family Cervidae; genus Cervus; species Cervus canadensis. The sequence continues at coordinate 72,591,014 of NC_057419.1, read as the reverse complement.
AGATCTTGGGTTGATTTATCAGTGTTTCCTCAGACTTTTGAATAATAACTTCTTTTTATTCTCTACAGTTCTGATCCCCAAAATGAAACTGTATTTTGTGTACTTTGATTATAAATACATACATACCTTGTTATGCTATCAAGTGAACAAAATAAAACTTGTTTGTGCTCTAATAGCTATTCCAGTCTCCAGTATAATCTAGTCTAGAGGGGTCCAAGCTGTGTCTAGAGACACAAAACAAGGCAGATGGTGAAGGAGGAAACAGAACAGGCTCTATCTTGAAAGCAAGACTCCATCTTGGGCCGGACTGTGGACTTTGAGCTATATTCCCAGTATCTATGGAAACGACGTACCAACTGGAAAACCAGGCCCCCGGAAGGAAGAGCCCCAGAGCTCTCTGTAGCCTAAAAGAATACCCTAATTACCTGTTAACCGAATAGAATCATACATTCTATTATGCTTATTGGAGCATGGCCACAGGCCTATTGATAATTGTCCACTGTTAACTACCTAGGCTTAAGGCATATGAATCACGGGTTAACTTTGATCTTATCTTTCTTCTCTCTTTGTTCAGACTAGTTTCAGGGAATTTAGGGAGGCGGGTTTGTGCACGTACCCTTAGGGTATATAAGGTTTTCACAAAAACTGGTTGGGGTCCTTGGCTAAGAGGAGACTCTGCCATGGGCCCACAGGTGTAATAAACTTCACTCCACTATCTGCATTGTCCTTCTGAGTGAGTTTGTTTCCCAGAACCTGTGGCTACAATAATGGGGCGGATGGAGTCTGAGTAAATAAGATGTCAAATTCTCTGTTTTCCCAAATCAAACCAAATATATCCACTTTTCTCTATTTTATGTGTTGAAATACACATGAGGTTGCATTTTAAAAATTATTGTGTAAAAACTTCTAAAGCCCATTTATATTCCAAATGTCAGTAAAGCACAATAATTAAACAGGAGGACAATGGAGTCAATCTGCACTGAAAATCCTTAACCAACACTTGCTAATTGCAGACATTTGAGTGAATTATCCTAACCTTCTGGATCTGAATTCCCTGTAAAATGAGGTTAATAATTATTTCTCATAACATGGATTTGAGGATTAAGTTAAATGATATATGTAAAACTATGCTACACCAAGTTCATGGCTGTCTGTCCATGACCAGGTGACAGTGAGATTAGGAGCTTATGCCAAAATGTAAATCAGCTATATTACCAAGCACACTATTTCATTCAGCCAACTTTCTCTTTTTCATGGTATGACTTTCTCAAAGAAGGAAGCAGTGTATTGAGTTTCATTCTGGCACAAGTCCTTATCTAGTTGAGGATTGGCCTCTTGGGAAGCACTGAATTTTATGTATTTTCCAGCTTTCTTGAGATATAATTGACATATAAGTTTTATATGCACAGAGTAAAGAAATAAAATAGGTGACTAAATGATTAATCACACTAGTGAACTCTAAGTAGAAAAAAGGTGGAAGAGCCATGTAAGTCAATGATGACTTAAGAAAGCAGGTTTGCTTGACCACAAAACATGCCCCCAAACAATAAAACAATAGTGATATGAGACCCATATCCTACCCAGTGAGCTCAGTAAGTTAATAATCCCTAGGACATGCTCTCTGCACACATAAAAATCAATAATTTGTGAATCTAGCTTGATCATGTTGTTATGGAATCAGGAGTCGAAAAACACACCTCGGAGACCACTCAAGACAGTGGAGTACAGTTTATTCCACCAGCGGGCCCAAGGGGAATCAGTTCCCAACAAGGACCCTGATGTTTCTGAGAGGTCCAGTTTTATACCCCTCACTACGTGACTTGTTGGAAAAGACTCTTGAGAGTCCCTTGGACTGCAAGGAGATCCAACCAGTCCATCCTAAAGGAGATCAGTCCTGGGTGTTCATTGGAAGGACTGATGCTGAAGCTGAAACTCTAATACTTTGGCCACCTCATGCGAAGAGTTGATTCATTGGAAAAGACCCTGATGCTGGGAGGGATTGGGGGCAGGAGGAGAAGGGGACGACAGAGGATGAGATGGCTGGATGGCATCACCGACTCGATGGGCATGAGTCTGAGTAAACTCCGGGAGTTGGTGATGGACAGGGAGGCCTGGCGTGCTGCGATTCATGGGGTTGCAAAGAGTCGGACAAGACTGAGCGACTGAACTGAACTGAACGTGACTGGTTACATATTAGCAACCCCTTTGTTGTATATGATTGAGTTTTACAACAAGTAAGTGCAAGGAGAACAAGCAATTAAGGTTAACGGGAGGGTGGGGGGACAATGATAATACATCAAGGGGGAATGTCTCTATGGTTAATCTAACAGGGGCAGCCTGACCTCAACTACAATCTCCGTTTGTCATCTGTAGGGAGGGAAGTCACCGGGAGACCTGGTTTCCATTAGCAATGGTTTCCTTACTCTTGGGCAGGGTTCAGGTTCACATCCTGTCTTTAAGATGGATGACAGGCTTCAAGATGGAGTCTCTCCTGCCTTCCTCACACTGGCCCCAACAATATAGGGACAAGAAAACTCCCCTGCTCAACCTAGAAGAAGAGTTGATGATGGAAACATGATGTCTACTCAAGAAAGACAAAGAAGGTCTTCTCCTCCTCCCCATTTTTCCTTTGACTACAAAACTATAGCCCAGTAAGTTCTCAGGGCATGGGATTTCTCACCCACTGCTCGTAAACTTCACAAGTATCCTATTCTAATAAATCACTTCATATCTATCACTTTGTCTCTTACTGAATTCTTTCTGTGCTGAGACATAAAGGACAAGGACAGTTCTTTGGAGCCCCTGAAATGACACCTAATGGTTTCAATTTGGTGTAAGTTTAAAATGTACAGTGTGATGATATGATACTTATATTTTGAGAAATGATTATTACCACAGTAGACTTAGTTAATAAAGAAGGCTGAGCGCCAAAGAATTGATGCTTTTGAATTGTGGTGCTGGAGAAGACTCTTGAGAGTCCCTTGGATGGCAAGGAGATCAAACCAGTCAATCCTAAAGGAAATCCACCCTGAATATTTATTGGAAGAACTAATGCTGAAGCTCTAGTACTTTGGCCACCTGATGCAAAGAGCTAACTCATTGGAAAAGACCCTGATGCTGGGAAAGACGGAAGGCAGGAGGAGAAGGGGCAGCAGAGGATGAGATGGCAGAGATCACTGATCCAATGGACAGGAATCTGAGCAAACTCCAGGAGATACGGCAGGACAGCGAAGCCAGGCATGCTGCAGTCCATGGGGTCACAAAGAGTTGGACACAACTTAGCGACTGAACAATGACAACAAAGAGTTAGTTACTTCTTCCATCACCTCACATGATGAACATTTCATTTTTTGGTGATAATATTAATGATCTACTCTCTTAGCAATTTCCAAGCACTTAATATAGTATTGTTAACTATAGTTACCAGATTATACATATTGACGTAACACTTTTTCATAGAGTCTTTATGATTTTCTATTATAGGATATATCATCTTCAAACAGAGATAATTTTGCTTCTTCTTTTCTGATTTGGTGGCCTTTTTAAAAAATTTTTTGCCTAATACTCCAGTCAGGACTTCCAGTAAGTGGTAAGAGTGGGCACCCATGTTCTTTTCCTGATCATGGCAAGAAAGCTTTCAACCTTTCACCACTAAGTATGATGTTAGCTGTGGACTTGTCATATATGGCTTTTATTATATTATGTTCCTTCTATACCTGATTTGTTGAGAGTTTTTGTCATGAAAATCAAATATTGAATTTTGTCCAATGCTTTATCTGCATCTACTGAGATGATCATATGATGATTTTTATATTTCATTCTATCAATGTGGTGTATCACATTTATGGATTTGCATATGTTGAACCATCCTAATGTGTTTGGCAGAGAGATAGTTCACTCTGGATTTCTGCATGTGTCAGCTGGTAATGTCCTTGGGCAGGCAGAGCTTACTAATTGGGGCAAGGCCATTGCCCAAGATCTGAGGTGGAGTGGCAGGGTGCCACTGGTTGAGAACAGCTGGACAGCACTGCTGGCTTGGCGGGATGGGCTGTAGGATAGGCTCTGCGATTGTCTGGCTTTTTGGTTGGGCTTCCTAGAGTATAGGGCTGGGTACTATACTCGTGTAGGTGGGGCTATGAATTAGCTTTCCTGCCCTTGGCAGGCAGCAGAACAACCCCAAGAGTTGCAGTACTCTCTGTCTGGGGATGTGAATCAAGTAAGGATGTGGGCTGAATTCCCCAGCCAAATGGGGACACCAGTTTTGCTCTGCAGATGAGGAAAGCCATTGGTTGTTCTCTCTGTTCAAGTGACACTGTAAGCAGGGTTGTTGCATGGGTCTGTAGCTTCCTGTGTACTCTAGTTAGGTTACCCAGTCAGGTGGGTGGAAGGTTGTATTCAGTCATAGGCAGAGCTACAAATTCGTTTCCCTGTCTGGGTAAAACTGACTCCAAGGATAGCAAGGTTCTTTGCAGTCTTGACTCAACCTGACCAAGGCCCCAAGTTACCTAGCTGAATGAGGACACTGGCTCTGCTCTGCAGAAGATTGGCTCTGTCTGCCTAACTCTCCACTTGAGTGTCGCTGGGCTACAGAGCTTCCATGTGTTCTGGATAGGCTTTCTGGTAGGGCAGGGCCAGGAGCTACACTCAGCAGAGGTGGGGCTATGACAGCTCCTCTGCCTGGGTGAGCAGTGGGCGGGGCAGACCAGGTTGCATGGCCAGCAAGGCTTTTCCTTTGAGGATTCAAATCAGGTAGATTCACACCCTACTCAGTACCTTGGTCAAACTGTACCACTGTCTTGGCTCTTTAAGAGCACAGTCACTGGTTGGGATTACAACTTGTGTACTGTAGATAGGAACTGTCCACCCAGATCTAAGTGTTGTGAGCTCCTCCCCTTTTTTCAATCACAATCAAATTCCCAATGACCAAGCCCTACAGGTTCCCCCACAATCTCCCACAGTGCTAAGAGCTGTAGGGGACACCTCTGAGTCTACAGTTCTTGCAGACATTCAGCTTCCTTACCACTGTGGGTTGCTTCTCAGCAGTCCCTACTCTGGACAGTATGAAACAGTACGAAAAGGCAAAAAGATACCACACTGAAAGATGAACTCTCCAGGTTGGTAGGTGCCCAATATACTACTGGAGAAGAGTGGAAAAATAGATCCAGAAAGAATGAAGGGGCTGAGCCAAAGCAAAAACAACGACCAGTTGTGGATGTGACTGGTGATGGAAGTAAAGTCCGATGCTATAAGGAACAATATTGCATAGGAACATGGAATGTTAGGTCCATGAATCAAGGTAAATTGGAAGTGGTCAAACAGGAGATGGCAAGCATGAACAACTTATTAGGAATCAGTGAACTAAAATGAACTAGAATGGGTGAATTTAATTCAGATGACAATTCTATCTACGACTGTGGACAGAAATCCCTTAGAAGAAATGGAGTAGCCATCATAGTCAACAAAAGAGTCCATAATGCAGTATTTGGGTGCAATTTCAAAAATGACAGAATGATCTCTGTTCGTTTCAAAGGCAAACCATTCAACATCACAGTAATCCAAGTCTATGCCCCAACCACTAATGTCAAAGAAGCTGAAGTTGAACGGTCCGATGATGACCTAAAAGACCTTCTAGAACAAACACCAAACAAAAACAAAAACAAAAAATGTCCTTTTCATCATAAGGGACTGGAATACAAAAGTAGGAAGTCAAGAGATACATAGAGTAATAGGCAAGTTTGGTCTTGATGTACAAAATGAAGCAGGGCAAAGAGTAACAGAGTTTTGCCAAGAGAACGCACTGGTCATAGCAAACACCCACTTCCAACAACATAACAGAAGTCTCAACACATAAGCATCACCAGGTGGTCAATAGCAATATCAGATTGATTATATTCTTTGCAGACAAAGATGGAGAAGCTCCATACTGTCAGCAAAATGAAGACCAAGAGCTGACTGTGGCTCAGATCATGAACTCCTTACTGCAAATTGGAGACTTCAACTGAAGAAAGTAGGGAAAACCATTAGATCATTCAGGTATGACCTAAATCAAATCCCTTATGATTATACAGTGGAAGTGACAAATAGATCCAAGGGATTATCTGATAAACAGAGTGCCTGAAGAACTACGGACAGAGGTTAGTGACACTGTACAGGAGGCGGTGATCAAAACCATCCCCAAGAAAAAGAAATGCAAAAAGCCAAAAGGGTTCTCTGGTTCTCGGAGGAGGCCTTACAAACAGCTGAGAAAAGAAGAGAAGCAGCAAAGGAGAAAAGGAAAGACATATCCATCTGAATGCAGAGTTCCAAAGAATAGCAAGGAGAGATAAGAAAACCTTCCTCAGCGATCGACGCAAAGAAATAGAGGAAAACAATACAATGGGAAAAACTAGAGATCTCTTCAAGAAAATTAGAGATACCAAGGGAACATTTCATGCAAAGATGGGCACAGTAAAGGACAGAAATGGTATGGACCTAACAGAAGCAGAAGATATTAAGAAGAGGTGGCAAGATTACACAGAAGAACTATACAAAAGAGATCTTCATGACCCAGATAACTACAATGGTGTGATCACTCACCTAGACCCAGACATCCATCCTGGAATGCAAAGTCAAGTGGGCCTTAGGAAGCACCACTAAGAACAAAGCTAGTGGAGGTGATGGAATTCCAGTTGAGCTACTTCAAGTCTTAAAAGATGATGATGCTGTGAAAGTGCTGCACTCAATATGCCAGCAAATTTGGAAAACTCAGCAGTGGCCACAGGACTGGAAAAGGTCAGTTTTCAATCCAATCCCAAAGAAAGGCAATGTCAAAGAATGCTCAAACTACCACACAATTGCAGTCATCTCACACACTAGCAAAGTAATGCTCAAAATTCTGCAAGCCAGGCTTCAACAGTATGTGAACCGTGAACTTCCAGATGTTCAAGCTGGATTTAGAAAAGGCAGAGGAACGAGAGATAAAATTGTCAACATCCATTGGATCATGGAAAAAACAAGACAGTTCCAGAAAAGCATCTATTTCTGCTTTATTGACTATGCCAAAGCCTTTGACTGTGTGGATCACCACAAACTGTGGAAATTCTTAAAGAGTTGGGAATACCAGACCACCTGACCTGCCTCCTGAGAAATCTGTATGCAGGTCAAGAAGCAACAGTTAGAACTGAACATGGAACAGCAGACTAGTTCCAAATAGGGAAAGGAGGACGTCAAGGCTGTGTATCGTCACCCTGTTTATTTAACTTCTATGCAGAGTACATGATGCAAAATGCTGGGCATGATGAAGCACGAGCTGGAATCAAGACTGCTGTGAGAAATACTAATAACCTCAGATATGCAGATGACACCACCCTTATTGCAGAAAGTGAAAAAGAACTAAAGAGCCTCTTGATGAAAGTGAAAGAGGAGAGTGGAAAAGTTGGCTTAAAACTCAACATTCAGAAAACTAACATCATAGCGTCTGATCTCATCACTTCATGGCAAATAGATGGGGAAACAATGGAAACAGTGACAGATTTTATTTTCTTGGGCTCCAAAATCATTGCAGATGGTGACTGCAGCCATGAAATTAAAAGATGCTTGCTCCTGGGAAGAAAAGCTACGACCAACCTAGACAGCATATTAAAAAGCAGAGACATTACTTTGCTGACAAAGGTCCACCTAGTCAAAGCTATGGTTTTTCCAATAGTCATGTATGGATGTGAGAGTTGGACCATAAAGAAAGTTGAGCACTGAGGAATTGATGCTTTTGAACTGTGGTGTTAGAGGAGACTCTTGAGAGTCCCGTGAAATGCAAGGAGATCAAACCAGTTAATCCGAAAGAAAATCAGTCCTAAATATTCACTGGCAGGACTGATGCTGAAGCTGAAGCTCCAATACTTTGGCCATCTGATGCGAAGAATTTACTCCTTGGTAAAGACCCTCATGCTGGGAAATATTGAGGGCAGGAGCAGAAGGGGATGACAGAGAATAAAATGGTTGGATGGCATCACCGACTCAATGGACATGAGTTTGAACAAGCTCCGGGAGTTGGTGATGAACTGGAAAGCCTGGTGTGTTGCAGTCCATGGGGATGCAAAGAGTCAGACACAACTGAGCAACTGAACTGAACCAATTGAACTCTGGTCTTGCCTCATGGGTATTATGGGGGAGTATGCAGGGCTTGGTCACTCGGCCAGCCTGTAGGAGAGGCATTAAGTTAGCATGTAGATGCTCTTTTTATTCTTCTGAATGGTTCTGTCTTGGTTTTTGTGATGCAGGGAGTGCTTTAGCTTCTCCAATGTTTTCTAGGATTTTCTCAGTGGTATATTGTCCATGAATAGTTATTATCTGTTCCTGTGAAGGGGAGTGAAATTGGGATTGACCTATGTCACTCCAAGAATTTCTTGTTTAAAATTCATCTTAACTATCACATTCAGGTCCCAATGTAATACATTCCAATCTACCTCTGAAATACCTTGAAGACACACTCACAAAAGATTTTTAAGAAAAGATCATATCACTATCAGAGGCTAAAACTGTCTGAAACTCTGGTGCCACGACTTGGGGGAAATTTCTAGTAACTCTTCTGTGATGAAGCTGATCTCTGATCGCATAACCTGGAAACTGATGCTGTTCTTTTCTATCACTAAACTGCTGAGAATAATGCTTTTGGAAGCCCTCTAAAATAGGCAACTTAAGGGACTTTTCTGGCAGTCCACGGGTTAAGACTCTGTGCTGCCACTGCAGGGGGCATGGATTCAATCCCTAGTGGAATGGAGGTCCTGCATGTCATGTGGTGCTGCCAAAACATACATAAATAAAGTAGCCAACCCCACAACATGTTTCATATGATTACAATCCTTGGTTTCAGGCCAAAACAAAAGCTATCCCTGTTATCTATTGGCTTGTAGAAGTGTATGCCTAAGATACATTGTGTTTTTCCTCATTTGAGTCTCCTTTTCACTTTTTCTGTACCTCCAAAGTTTTCCTCTGAGCCCTTGGTTAGGAGAAAGGTCCCTAACTCCTCCTCCTCAATCCCTTAACTGAATATGCCACCCACTCTTCTGCTTTACAAGAGTGAGGTACTTGAAAAGCCCAGCTGTTCTTTGCTAACTTCTCATGGTGTACTGCTTATGCTCCTCTATCTACTGTATCTCAAAGAACAAAATGACTTGTTTAAAGACCACCTAATGTGTGTATCATATATCTTGTGATATTTCCAGTTCACTCTATTCTGGACACTGATATTTAACAGGTAACTGCTTATTTTAATCAGTTGGGCTGCCAGGTCAAAATGAGTGTATAGCATAGTAAGAAATTATGGAGGCAAAATGCTTTATATAAGATATAAGAATATTTGTCAGATATTTATGAAAATTCTAGGTCTACCTGTTTATCCAAATTAAACACAATTTTTAATAATTAAACTAAATTCATGTAACTAACCTACTGAAAAAATTACATAAAAATCAAAAGATTTAACATTTAATCTTAATACAATAATTGTTGTCAATAGCATATGCTAAAGTAAAATCCTTATAGGCATTAAAAGATTTAGCCAAAATAGCTTGAATAAGTTATAAATTATAGCAAAGTCCAACCACACCAAAGTCCTAAATAAAATATCTCAGACTTTATATTTAAAAAAAAATTGGAATTACATCCATATTTAGCTATTTATTAGATTTGTAAAGTAAAATGCTTATACCCTCCATTTTGACACCAGTTTCCTCTAGTAACCTGTTGAAAATGATGCAAACTTACCAGGTTATCATGAAAATTAATTGATATAAGATATGCAAGACACCCCGTAGGGTGCCTGACACAATATAGAAGAGCAAATTCAAATAGAACAGCAGTGCAGCTGAATAAAAGGAGGCAGGATGGAACTTTTAACGTCTCTTTGAAATATGAAAGATGACCCTTCTCACAATAACATATATTGTTAAAACTTAGACTTAAACATTTTATGACTTCTTTACCAGCTAAGCCACAAGGGAAGCCCATGACTAACTGTAGTGGACACTAAAGTGCTGCCCAGATTCCCTTCAGAAAGGAAGGATCGATCACCCCAGAAATACTGCTGCTGATTGACAGCCCTCAAGCTGCCAAGCCCTCTTCAGTGATTGCCTCTGCTGAAGCAAACAGCCTCAGCCCAGGTCACTTCACCATTCCAGATGGCCACATCTTATGACTGTTCTATGAGTGAGTAAAATGGCTCATTCCTTTCATCCAAACTCAGGACACCTAAAGATTCATCGTATCTACAGAATTCTCCACAGGTTAGCTGAGGTTTCCACTGATACTGCACTGCTGCTCAACTTCTCCCTCTGCCTAATTCCATTTCTGCATACTTCCTTCCACAGTGTTTATCCCAAGAATACTCCATAATGAACTTAATCTTCAAGTCAGAGTTAGCGTTCTGGGGAATTCAATCTGCTAAAACAATACACATACCTTCTAGCTGTTACCTCATCACATTATTGTGAGGATCATTACTATTATCTTCAGAAGTAAACTGAGATATGGAGAAATTAAATAATTTGCCAAGTGTCATGAAACCACTACCCAGGATTTAAGCCTACATTTCACACCAAATGTAGTGAACTAAGCCTGCCATATTCACTCTATCTCTACTCCTCTCTCATTTAGAACCACCAAATATCAGAGAGAACGTAACAGTTAAGCTTCTATCCCAGGGAAGGAAGCCTTGTATTTATTTCCAAGTGAGTAGCTGAAAATTCTATAGAAAATTCCTTAGATTGAGCCTGTAGTTTGGCAAAACCAAATAAAAAAACAATGTTTCTGTAAGATGAAATTATTATTGAATGTGTTATGCAGTTTATAAACTCATGGTTAATATTTGCATTCTACTACATTAGGCCTTTCCAGTTGGTATCACAGTAGATCTTCAACTTTTTGAGGCTGAATTTGTTTTTAAAAACCTTTTTATCCAATTATGGATTCTGGCCAAAATAAAAGTCCTTGAAAGTTAGAATATCACAAGTTCATTTATAGTAGTTACCAGAGGCATTAACAATCAGGTAAAAAACATCTGTCCTCATGAGTTTTGTGACAGATTTGTAAAGGATAGTGTTCAGTTTATATATTTGTTAAAATCTAAACTTTGAGCTCTTTGCAAAGTAATACAAAGACTACAAATTTCTTGTTTTCTTAGATGCTTTTGTATTTATTTCCATTGGTATGCTGCTAAGTCACTTCAGTTGTGTCCAGCTCTTTGCAACCCCATGGACTGTAGCCCACCAGGCTCCTGTCCATGGGATTCTCCAGACGAGAGTACTAGAGTGGGTTGCCATGCCCTCCTCCAGGGGATCTTCCCGACCCAGGGATCAAACCCACATCTCTTACGTCTTCTGCATTGGCAAGCGGGTTCCTTACCACTAGTGTCACCTAGGAAGCCCCCTCATTTCCTTTAGGCATTACAATAATTTCTGTTACCTGACCTGCTCATAATATTTTTTTTTGGGGGGTTTGTCATACATTGATATGAATCAGCCATAGATTTACACGTATTCCCCATCCCAATCCCCCCTCCCACCTCCCTCTCCACCCGATTCCTCTGGGTCTTCCCAGTGCACCAGGCCCGAGCACTTGTCTCATGCATCCCACCTGGGCTGGTGATCTGTTTCACCATAGATAGTATACATGCTCATAATATTTTTAAAACTAAACTAGTGTCATAATTTTAAGCTGTTTTCCTGAACGACATAGCTGGCTAAGGTGCTCCTGGAAGCTTTGTTACCAAAAGGTAATAACATTTAATGTTAGTTAATATTGAAATATGTGTTTAATCAGAGAGAAATACACAGTGTCTGCGGGTCCTGGCCACACAAACATGGTGAATTTAGTTCTTTAAATATTTGAGGTTAATGCTCACCATCAAAGCTTTCCTCAGTGACCTCATGGCAGAACTCTGTATTAGGGAAACAGAATTCTCAGTCCAGAAAGTTTTACTATTTTTAGTCATTATATTAAAAGGTGAGTAGGTTAATGGATACTTACCCCTTTTGCCCTTTAAAGATTTCTGTTCTGAGAATTTATAATCTCATTGGGAGTAAAATCTGTGTTTTGTGTTTAACATTCCTCACTTCAGTGAACTCCCTGTTTTGCATAGAATATCTCCAATGTGCTAAATATTTAGTGTGTACAAAAAAAATTATCTGAAATACAACCCTGTAAGTAGGTACCCTTCTTTTTCACATGAAAAACTTGATGCTCAAAGAACTCAAATAATTTATATCACCTATGTAGTAAAGACATTTGACCACAGCTGCCAATTTGAATTTATTATATTTTATCTTGATTTATGAAGAAAAACATGATACATATGCACTTATATACATTATATATGTATAATGCATATAGTATCACATGAACTGACATAAACACAAATATTTCCTGCAGCATATGAGCAAACACAAGCTAATCTTTGCAACCACTCCTGATATGTCCCTATGCCACATTCATAATGAACAATTTTTCCTTTTCTGAATTTTCCATATATTCTTATACTTCCATGTTTTTGCAAATGCTACATGCTAAAGCTTGAGATGAGAAATAAATTTTCCAGAATAGGAGTTTTCAAAGAATATGAAAGAATACAGTGAGGCTGTCATAAAAGAAAAGCAAGAGAAATAAAGAATTTAGGACCTCATTTAAAACATTAAGTTTTATTCCATATAAAATTGGAAATGACTAAAGAATTTGAGCAAAAAAAAAAAAAGAGAGATAATCTCATTTGAACTTTAAAATATCACTGATTATTAGCTGAAGAATGGATTGATGAAAGTTGGATCAAATTTAAACTTGGAAATAGGAAAGAGATTTTTGGAGCACACAAAGATTCTCTAATAGAATTGATATTGAGTAGTAAGAAAGGATCACTATTGTCATACTCATAATTGTCAACTTATAATAACACCATAAAGGGAAGAATCCTGAATAAGAGATAACTATGTTTTGAAAAATAACAGTGTGGGTCAGTTTTAAAATGCACCATGCAAATATCAGAGATATATAGGGGAAAATACTACATAAGTTCTGCTTTGTTCCCCTAAGAATGTGGTCCACTGGAGAAGGGAATGGCAAACCATTTCAATATTCTTGCCTTGAGAACCCCATGAACAGGATGAAAAGGCAAAAAGATAGGACACTGAAAGATGAACTCCCCAGGTCGGTAGGTGCCCAATATGCTAATGGAGATCAGTGGAGAAATAACTCCAGAAAGAATGAAGGGATGGAGCCAAAGCAAAAACAACACACAGTTGTGGGTGTAACCGGTGATAGAAGCAAGGTCCGATGCTATAAAGAGCAATACTGCATAAAAATCTGAAATGTTAGGTCCATAACTCAAGGCAAATTGGAAGTGGTCAAAGAGGAGATGGCAAGAGAGAACATCGACATTCTAGGAATCAGAGAACTAAAATAGACTGGAATGGGTGAATTTAACTCAGGTGATCATTATATCTACTACTGTGAGCAGGAATCCCTTAGAAGAAATGGAGTTAGCCATCATACTCAACAAAAGAGTCCGAAATGCAGTACTTGGATGCAATCTCAAAAATGACAGAATGATCTCAGTTTGTTTCCAAGGCTAACCACTCATTATCACGGTAATCCAAGTTTATGCCCTAAACAGTAACACTGAAGAAACTGAAGTTGAACGGTTCTATGAAGACCTACAAGACCTCTTAGAACTAACACCCAAAAAAGATGTCCTTTTCATTATAGGGGATTGGAATGCAAAAGTAGGAAGTCAAGAAACCCCTGGAGTAACAGGCAAATTTGGCCTTGGACTACAGAATGAAGCACGGCAAAGGCTAATAGAGTTCTGTCAAGAGAACGCACTGGTCATAGCAAACAGCCTCTTCCAACAACACAAGAGAAGACTCTACACATGGACATCACCAGATGGCCAACACCAAAATAAGATTGATGATATTCTTTGCAGCCAAAGATGGAGAAGCTCGATACAGTCAGCAAAAACAAGACCAGGAGCTGACTGTGGCTCAGATCATGAACTCCTTATTGCCAAATTCAGACTGAAGTTGAGGAAAGTGGAGAAAACCACTAGGTCTGAATGATTTAGGTCATTCATGTATGACCTAAATCAAATCCCTTATGATTATACAGTGGAAGTGAGAAATAAATTTAAGGGACTAGATCTGATAGACAGAGTGCCTGATGAACTATGGATGAAGGTTCATGACATTGTACAGGAGACAGGAATCAAGATCATTCCCAAGGAAAAGCAATGCAAAGAAACAAAATGGCTGTCTGAGGAGGCCTTAAAAACAGCTGTGAAAAGAAGGGAAGCGAAAAGCAAAGGAGAAAAGGAAAGACATACCCATTTGAATGCAGAGTTCCAAAGAATAGCAAGGAGAGATAAGAAAGCCTTGCTCAGTGATCAGTGCAAAGAAATAGAGGAAAACAATACAATGGGAAAGACTAGAGATCTCTTCAAGAAAATTAGAGATACCCAGGGAACATTTCATGCAAAGATGGGCTCAATAAAGGACAGAAATGGTATGGACTTAACAGAAGCAGAAGATATTAAGAAGAGGTGGCAAGAATACACAGAAGAACTGTACAAAAAAGATCTTCACAACCCAGATAATCACAATGGTGTGATCACTCACCTAGACCCAGACATCCTGGAATGTGAAGTCAAGTGGGGTTTAGGAAGCATCACTAAGAACAAAGCTAGTGGAGGTGATGGAATTCCAGTTGAGCTATTTCAAATCTAAAAGATGATGCTATGAAAGTGTTGCACTCAATATGCCAGCAAATTTGGAAAACTCAGCAGTGGCCACAGGACTGAAAAAGGGCAGTTTTCATGCCAATCCCAAAGAAAGGCAATGCCAAAGAATGCTCAAACTACCACACAATTGCACTCATCTCACACACTAGTAAAGTAATGCTTAAAATTCTCCAAGCCAGACTTCAGCAATACGTGAACTGTGAACTTCCAGATGTTCAAGCTGGTTTTAGAAAAGGCAAAGGAACCAGAGATCAAATTGCCAACATCCACTGGATCACTGAAAAGGCAAGAGTTCCAGAAAAACATCTATTTCTGCTTTATTGACTATGCCAAAACCTTTGACTGTGTGGATCACAATTAACTGGAAAAATCTCAAATAGTTGGGAATACCAGACCACCTGACCCGCCTCATGAGAAACTGTATACAGGTCAGGAAGCAACAGTTAGAACTGGATATGAAACAATAGACTGGTTCCAAATAGGAAAAGGAGTATGTCAAGGCTGCATATTGTCACTGTGCTTATTTAACTTATATGCAGAGTACATCATGAGAAACGCTGGGCTGGATAAAGCACAAGCTGGAATCAAGATTGCTGGGAGAAATATCAAAAACCTCAGATATGCAGATGACACCACCCTTATGGCAGAAGTGAAGAAGAACTAAACAGCCTCTTGATGAAAGTGAAAAAGGAGAGTGAAAAATTTGGCTTAAAGCTCAACATTCAGAAAACTAAGATCATGGCATCCGGTCTCATCACTTCATGGCAAATAGATGGGCAAACAGTGGAAACAGTGGCTGACTTTATTTTTCTGGGCTCCAAAATCACTGCCGATGGTGACTGCAGCCATGAAATTAAAAGACGCTTACTCTTTGGAAGGAAAGTTACGACCAACCTAGACAGCATATTAAAAAGCAGAGACATTACTTTGCCAGCAAAGGTCCATCTAGTCAAGATTATGGTTTTTCCAGTAGTCATGTATGTATGTGAGAGTTTGACTATAAAGAAAGCTGAGTGTCAAAAAATCAATGCTTTTGAACTGTGGTGTTGGAGAAGACTCTTGAGAGTCCTTTGGACTGCATGGAGATCCAACCAGTCTATCCTAAAGGAGATCAATCCTGGGTGTCCATTGGTAGGACTGGTATTGAAGCTGAAACTCCAATACTTTGGCTACCCGATGTGAAGGACTGACTGACTCAAAAAGATCCTGATGCTGGGAAAGACTGAGGGCAGGAGGAGAAAGGGACGACAGAGGATGAGATGGTTGGATGGCATCACCGACTCGATGGACATGCGTTTGGGTGGACTCCAGGAGTTGGTGATGGACAGGGAGGCCTGGCGTGCTGCGGTTCATGGGGTCTCAAAGAGCCGGACACAACTGACCAACCGAACTTAACTGACTTCACTTAACATATTGAAACTTTTCCATAACTTATCAAATGACTAAATTCTAGTGTCTTCCTTTATAAAACTAGGGCAAGATTCATCTGGGTAAAGAGAGGAAGAGTAAGCTAATGTTTTAACCTATAGTTCTGACTGAACTGTTTTACTCTGAATCTGACGTATGTTTATAGAGATTAAACAGAGTTTGGAGATGCCCTCACAATATGTTCAATTTTCTAAGTGTTACAAATAGTGAAAGAGTATGTCTGAATGGATCAAGATAAAGATGAATATATTTACTCTGTTTCCATCTCATCCACTTTTTAAAATCTCCAATAATGGTGATTTTTCCTGAACACAGTACAAAATATTAAGTAACAATGAGCTAAAGAATAAAGTATTAAGACTAAGGACCTGGGATTTGAATAGGCAATCCTAAACAAAGAGTCACTTTGTACAAATCACCATGAGAAGATTCAAGAAAGCTAGAGCAAAAGAGACAAGTAGAACACCCTTTGCTGATCATTTGTTTCATTTAAGAGATTCTTCATGAAAGATGTGGATTAAAAACAATAGATGCAGCTAAAAAACAGGAAGCTTTAGGGAGGCAATTTGATACACTTCAAGGGAAAACTTAATCATGGATGCTTTATTTGGGCCTGGAAAGTGAATAAAGACTCTAGTACAGTTATATCTATACTATATTTCCTTAAATGAGTTTCTTCAGGCCTCACATGAGGGGAAAGGAACTTGAAAAATTGTGAAATAGGCAAAACTGGCTTTTAGCACGCCCTGCTGCATCAGTTATCCATTGCTATGACACACTGGACACCAAACACTGCATCTTAGTTACATATAATACTATGCATTTGCTTCTTATGCAGAAATGGATAGGCTGGGGATCACCCGATTTAGGCTGGACTTACCTGGAGCAGCTCTGTTCATGACTCTTTCTTTTTCCTTGTTGAAAGACAGGCAAGCTCAAAAATATCCCCACGGCAATAGCAGAAGCCTAAGACCACAAGCAAAAGACCATGAAGCCCTCTAAGAGCAAGGCTCGGGCTGGTGATGCTGTCAATTTTCACTGCAGTCTGCTGGTCAATACAAATCACAGAAATCCAAAAATCAAATGACAGGGAAATATACTCTACCCCTTAAATAAGGAGAAGCAAGAATAAGTAAATATTTCTGAGCAGTAATATAATCTATAATACCTCTTGGTTCTTCTCTTCTCTCCTCCTTTTCTGCCAGCCCTTTCTTTAGCTCTGGCGGAACAATCAATTAGTAACAAGTTTTTAATTTGGACAAAACATTTGTTCATGGTTTTCTGTAAAAAATTCAAACTTTTTGGTCAACCCAATTAATAACAAAATAAAAGACCTTTTCGAGAAAAAATTTTATTTTGAAAAAAAAACAAACATTGGACAAATGTAATCACTGATAGTGTCATTCTGAACATCTCATGGGAGCTATACTTCTGGAGAGGGCCTTCTTAGGTGAGGGCATTTTGGACCAGAGACATATGAGCCCTGAATACCAGGAGAGTTTTCTTTCTTTCCTATTTCACTTCTGGATCTTATTATTTAAATAAGACTTCTTTCCTCTGTTTCTGCTTTAGAAATACTCAAACTCTTCTGCAACCATAGGAGCAAATCAAATGATGTGTTCATCATATTTGGCAAGCCACCAACTTATTAGGCTTTACTGGCCTAGTGAATTGTTAGTATTTTAGTAAGAGAAAACCATAACATCATAATTATAAAATAATCCAAAAGCCAGTCTACTGAAACTGCAACATTATCACTTCCATTTGTGTTCTTTATTAGCTATGAGGATTCAAATTTCCAAAGACCTTTGGGCTCCTTAACACACAAACTATACTCACAAACAGCTGCAAACTGCCAAGAATACTGTTCCATGTTAAACAGGGTAACAGAGATAATGTCTTACTTAATTTCTATTTGGGCAATTTATTTTCTATGCCACACCTACAAAACTTTCAAAGTACTATCAAATATGCAAGTATGCTCAGAAATAAATTTTCCTTAAAAACCTTACAGGATTCTCAGTTGAGTTAGTCCCTCCCCCAACCCATCCATCTCCCCCAACATCACCACTTGACAAAAACACAATCTCTCTCTTGCACTCTCAATATTAGTTCTCATTTTATTTTTTAAAAACAATTCTTTGATACAATCCCTATTTCACAGATGAGGACTACTAGGACTGTGAAAAAGTGAATAACTTATCCAGAGTTTATATATCTAGTAGCCTGTAGAATTGATGTTTCAGCTTGTATTATTGATATTTTAAATGCAAGTAAGTCTAATTCAAAAACTCATCCTTTCTCCATGCAGAAAATTTCAATAAACTCTAGGAGGGAAGTAGATGGCAGTACTGCTTACTAAATGGATAGTGGGAAGTCACCACAGTAATACTAATAATCGTAGCTACACTTTATCAAGTGACACTCTTTGTTAGGCATAAGGCTAAACTCTTCAAATAAATTGCCATTTTCTCCAATAATTCTATTATTTATATTTTATTATTACCTCCTTTAGTTGATGAGGAAACAGGCACAGCACTCCCAAATCATTCCTCCAAGAGTACACTGCTGGCTTTGAATCCAGCATTTGAACTCTTAAACAACTATTAATATGTCCCAAACCATGGGTTATTCCAGAACTACATACAGTGATGGAACAGAAATCAGGTGAAAGACCAAAATCCCATCTCCTGACTCGCAGACTACACCATTGGACAACTTTGCCACTTTGTTCGGCAATACTTGATTATGTTCATTGGCAAAAGTGAGAGCATGAAGTAATCAGACATGTATGTCAGTACTTTGACCACCTGATGTGAAGAACTGACTCACTGGAAAAGACCCTGACGCTGGGAAAGATTGAAGGCAGGAGGAGAAAGGGATGACAGAGGATAAGGTGGTTGGATGGTATCACCGACTTGATGGACATGAGTTTGAGTAAACTCTGGGAGTTGGTGATGGATAGATTAAACTTGGCGTGCTGCAGTCCATGGGGTTACAAAGAGTTGGACATGATTGACAGACTGAACTGAACTGAAGTCAGTCCAAGGACTTCCCTGCTGGCACAGTGGATAAGAATCTGCCTGCCAATGCAGGATACATGGGTTCAATTCCTGGTCCAGGAAGATCCCTCATGCCTCAGGGCAACTAAGCCTGTGTGGAACAACTACTCAGCCCTCACGCCCTAGAGCACAATCTCCACAACAAGAGAAGCCACCACAATGAGAAGCCTGTGCACTGCAATGAAGAGTAGACCCAGGTCACCACAACTAGAGAAAGCCCAGGCAGCGACAAAGACCCAGTACAACCAAAAGTTAATCAATTAAAATTAAATTAATTAAATAAAACTGAAAAAATAAATGGCATTCAGATAAAAGAAAAGTCAGCCCAAGACATCAATGAAAACATCAGAAGGTAATTCCCAGGCAGAAGAATCCAACCTGAGTTTTCTCAGCACTAGGCAGGTATGAATCCCAAGGCATGGGAATCCCAGAACAAGTGATGATATCAGGCTGGAGAAGAAAACCAATGGCAGAGTGTCATAAAATTAAATTCCAATCCCGAGATGAGCTAACAGAAATCTTTGGTCTAGCCATTTATCCTCAGTTGCCAGATCTTTAAAATGGAAAAGAAAAAAGTGGGAGGTAGTCAAGTGTCATTCAACTTTATCCTCAGCATTAAAGTTCTATTTTCTATGTTTTTGAAAGCTTTCAGAATTTCTATGAAAAAATACATTATTCTAATACATAGTAAAAAATGGACATGAAAATGAACCACTCTCTCCTTAAAGGTAAGCAGCTCCATATTTTATCATTTCTTTCAAGTCGCAGAACACTTTAATTAGCCACTCTCAGCAGTTTTATACTAGGACTTTTGTCTATGCCCATGTATACACTAGGACTTTCTGTAGAGATAGAGGTACTTAAAATTTCAAGTAAATTCTGTGCTTCAAGGGGTCCAAACTCAGATTTTAAAGTATATAATTATGTGATAATAAGAAGAGTCTCTCTTGTGTTTTTGTTATTTGTACTATTTATTTTAAGCATGTACAGTCAATTAGATTTTTGAACTACATTTTTTTCTCCCCCGTTACCTAGGATTTCCCTGTCTTCTAAGATGAGCAAGCATTATAATCAGTTTTCCTCAGACTTGAAATTATCAGTGCTATAACTTGAGTTCAGATGGTACCTTCCTTCCAAATCCTTGCTTCAGTTACTTGTTGTGAAAAATTACTTTTGGGGGCTGAAACTTTTTACATGCTCTTAGCCCAAAAGTGAATTATTTCAAGAAATTTAACTAAAATACATCCAGATAAGGTTTACATGCCTGCCAAAGGTCATTTTAAATAAAAAGAACAACTTCTCCCAATTTCTTTTGTGATGCATAGGTGAGCAAAGACAAAATCTCAACTTTATTGGCACTTATTATTTTCACTAAAATAAAAAGTTTCCTTTCTTTTCTTTAAAGTTTCTATGAATTTCTCCTTACGTAGTGTGTGTAACTGTTTGAAACTAGCACAAAACTAGATTTGTTGACTGTGTGAGAAGTAGATAATACTCTTCCCTGGTGCTGTGCAAAATTTGAGATAAAACTCAGAAAAGTGGTTCCATGAAAACAGTGCTCCAGCAAACTTAATAGGTTTTTGTGGCAATTAAGAAAATGAGAGATAGGTACTGTCAAACTTCAATTTGGATTTCCTGTATTATACATACTGATACTATATGAGCACAATACTCTTCATAACAATTAGTCATGAACATGAACTCGCACAATGTTTTAAAAACACTTCTCAATCCTTTGGGAACCATAGCAGACACTCAATTTAGAAACAGAAATTCCCCTTATTGTTATAACTTCCAAGTCTCCTAGACGGAGTCATTTTTACACCCTTTAAAAAAGTAATTGACACTTTTTTTTGCCTGTAGAGTTGCAGGAAAAAATAAAATTAATACCAAGAAAATGTGCACAAGTTCTGGAAAGTAAGATGGAGGAAAAAGGCAGACTACAAAACACATAACCAAATAAATTATTTTTATTGTATACTATTGATACTGTGAACTAAGTATAGGTTTTCCCATTTATAGCCATAAAGCCAAGGTATCAAATAAATATGCTTTAAGTGAAGCCCAAAATCTAATGGAAATTTAGAATGCCAGAGTTGGAATGAATATCCAACCCACTTTCCTGATCTAATCAATGAAGAAACTGAGGCTTAGCTTGATTAAATGAATTGTCCCAGAATCCAATGGTATATTACATTTACATGCAAAACAGAAACACGCTTACCCAAGTGAAGCTATGGTGCAAGTCTTCTATATAAGAACATGCATATTTCATACTTATCCAAACCTTCCAAGGTAAACACACAGCAACACACTTGCTCATAGTGAGGGCAACTGCTTTGCTCTTAATTTAAATAAATTTACTCCTTGCAGTTGCCTTCTCCTTAAGAACCCAATACAAAGTTCATTCATCCAATATTTCTTGAGCATCTACTATGTACCAGGCTATGTTCTAGACAACAGAGATGAAGAAGGTTCATGATATTCATTACACTTAGGATGTAAATGGATATAGTCTGAATTATCAGTTTCCAGTTTTGGGAAAATTATTCATGATCTTTTCCAATTTCACCCCTGAAAAAATTAAATTTCCTTTGTTAGGCTCAAGTTGCTCACTAAAAAAGTAAGGAATCATTATCATTAACAGATACATCAATGCTATGCTTACAGAAAAAAAATAAAATTTAATTAATTTGACCATTTAGACAAAGTAAACCTTTTAAACCTCTCCTTTGATTTCCTCAGTAATTTAGACTGATTTTATTAACCAAAAATTTATCCCTAAGAGAACTAATAATGGTACTATTATAAAGCCTATCGAATTTAAATTAACATTTCTGTAGGGATTTATAAGTGATCAGTTACTTGCAAATAGCAGAAAAATCACAGCTTAATTTGTCAACAAAGGTCCATCTAGTCAAAGCCATGGTTTTTTCAGTGGTCATGTATGAATGTGACAGTTGGACTATAAAGAGGGCTGAGCACAGAAGAATTGATGCTTTTGAACTGTGGTGTTGGAGAAGACTCTTGAGAGTCCCCTGGACTGCAAGGAGATCCAACCAGTACATCCTAAGGGAAATCGGTCCTGGATGTTCATTGGAAGGACTGATGGTGAAGCTCAAACTCCAGTATTTTGGCCACCTGATGTGAAGAGCTGACTCATTTGAAAAGACCCTGATGTTGGGAAAAATTGAAGGCAGGAGGAGAAGGTGATGCCAGAGGATGAGATGGTTAGATGTGATCACCTACTCAATGGACATGAGTTTGGGTAAACTCTGGGAGCTGGTGATGGACAGGGAGGCCTGGCGTGCTGCAGTTCATGGGGTCGCAAAGACTCGGACATGACTGAGAGACTGAACTGAACTGAAACATCAACGGCAATGGGTGATTTTGGTGCTGTAGATTCTAATCTCTCCCCTTCTCCTTTTAGTATCAGATTATATGCTGTGTGTTACTATAGGACTTTTATTGTATTTATCTCACTTCCTCAAACAAACCTGGGAGATAGGCCTGCCATTTGGTGCCACTTTATAGTAAAGGAAACTAGGTCTCAGAGAAATCAATTAATTTGCCTAATTTGGAAAGGGACAGTTCTCTGGTTCCATATATATATTTGTAGAGGTGAGCAACTGAGTGCATATTTCTTCTACTGAAAGGAAGGGCAACACACCTGTCACGAACCTCAGTGTCTCCAGAGGCTGGGCAGCTAGCTAGGCAGGTTGTCTAAGAGACAACCTCGGTGCTCTGGTTCCCGCACTGCTTGAACACTGATGGATTTTGTTCTCACATATACTGTGTGCTCAGTCGTGTCTGACTCTCTGCGGAACCATGGAAGGTAGCTCACCAAGATCTTCTGTTCATGGGATTCTCCAGGTAAGAATACTGGAGTGGGTTGCCATTTCCTTTTCCAGGGGATCTTCCTGACCCAGGGATCGAACCTGGGTCTCTTGTGTCTCCTTTATTAGCAGGTGGATTCTTTATCACTAGCACTACCTGAGAAGTCCAAGTGTTCTCGTATTTGTCCCCTAACAAAGAAAAGCAAAGGCAGGCCCATGTCCTTAGCATGCCTCTTAGTGGAAAGGTGGCAATATCAAGATATTTGTCTTCTCTTGCTACCCTTGCCAAGTCAATTTCCCCCAATAAAATATGTTTTTTAAACTATTGTTTGTGATTCTGCCCTGACCAATCACACAGGATATGGCAAATATCTAGAATACTGGCCATTAAAATCTGAAACAAGAAAGCAAATAACATGCCCTTTCTAATACAGAGAGAATGAAAACAGAAAAAAATAATGTATATTTAATTCAGATCCTTTGAGAAGCAGATGCCAACATGGGATTAGATGTCCAAGAGATTTACTGTGAAGAACACTGATGAAGGAGAAATGGGGAGGTAAACAGAGGGGACTGGAAGAGTCATCACACTGTAATGCAGGTCTAACTCCCGTGGAAGAGAGAGCACAGAAAAAAATGCAGTGCAGTTCTAAGAAAGTTACAGCAAAGCTGACGGGGAGTCCTTGAGCCAAGGTCAAGGGTGAGAGGAGTTCTGTTTCCCAGAAAGGGTTGTCTTAGTAGCCCTGCCATGCTTAGTCGCTGGCTGAGAGCAGCACATGGGAAGTGTGACCTCTGGGCCAATACCATGACGGATCTCAGAGGGCAGTAACTGCGGACGTCTGTCAATTATGCCCCTGCAATCAGAGATCTGAGAGGTTCATTCTCATGGCTGCCACAGCGTCATTTTTAAATAAGAGAAAACCATAAGAATTTGTAGGTATGCTTGGAAACCCCAGGAAGATTAACAGCAAAACATTTATTATTTAAAAGACAGTTTAAAATTCATCTCTGGGGCTGGTGATGATCTGGAATTAGGATGAAACTGCTTTGCAGGTAAGTGAGAACATTCTACGTGCTGTGCTTTAAGGTATGGTGCAGCAAGAACTTTATTTACTCATGATAGTTAATATCCAGAAATAATACTAATAAACCAAGCACCACATACATATAAGCTTCCAAAATCTCATGACAATCTGTTCAGCTTTCATCTGCCATGTTAATAAGTAGAAACACAGAATGTATTTTATATAGATTATATCATAGCAGTTTTAGAATAGTAGAATATTAAAAACAACTATATATCTAACAAAAAAAATATGTCAGTATATATATATATGTGTGTGATGAAACAGTATAGCTATATAATAAAACAAGCATTTCAAAAAATTTGTGCTGAAATGGTAAAATTACAGTAAGTCAAATTTAGCAGTATATAAGTCTGTTTCTGAAGTATGATCCTGGTTACACACACACACACAGACACACAAACACACACAGAGAAAAGCAAATGCAAAGAAACAAGCATAAACACTTAGGCAAAATTTCTGAGAGAATTAGGAATAAATGTGATGTTTGCTTTTCATGCTTTTATTCTCTTTTCAGGTTTTTCCATTACATATAATATGCAAAATCAGAAAATAATTTTGTAAAATTATTTCAAATACTATAAAGCATATCACTTTAAATGTTATAAAGAATTTATCATTTTTATAATACTTTATAATATTTAAAACTCAGACATGAGTTCGAGCAAACTCTGGGAGATAGTGAAGGGCAGGGAAGCATGGCGTGCTGTAGCTTATGGAGTCACAAAGAGTCGGGCACGACTTAGCAACTAAACAAAGAATTATAGCAGAAATGTGGTCACATTGATGCTGTTTGTCAAACATTTCTGGCCTCCTCATTCTAAGCACATACTTCTTAGTGACCTCTAACTGGGCTTCCCAAGTGGTGCCATGGTAAAGAATCCACCCGCTAATGCAGGAGACACAAGAGATGCAGGTTTGTTACCCAGGTCAGGAAGATCCCCTAGGGGAGGAAATGGCAACCCACTCCAGTATTCTTGTCTGGAAAATTCAATGGACAGAGGAGTCTAGTAGGTTACAGTCCATGGGGTCATAAAAGAATTGGACATGACTGAGTGACTGAACACGCACACACACATGACCTCTAACTAGATCAAAACACTTAATTGAGAGCAGAAACATGATATGTTCATGCTGAGGCATTCAATTGCTGAGGTAACCTACTGCCTGCTATGATGACCAGAAGCATTGAAAGTGGTGGCTGCTTCATGACCCTGAATATCTGATAGACAACCACGGGCAAAGAAAGTCTCTCTAGCAACCGGCGATTGCCATGTAGTATGAGTGATAAATAAGCATGTGTTTCTTTAAGCATTGAGATACACAAGCTATAGTTTCTTTAACATGACCTATCCATTATGACTGCGAAAAAGTTGATTTCCAGAAAGGGGATACTGCTATAGCAAAAATCTCAAATATGAGGTATTAACTTTTGCTAGGTGGCAGACAGGGAAAAAAATGTTCCAACAAGGTGCCCACAATTAAGAAAGGTGGGAGAGAGATCTCAAAAAGTAGCTATGAATAAAACTTCTGTGACATTCTTGCCAAAAATTAATACCTTCAATTTAATCATGAGAAAACGTCCAACAAACCCAAGTTAAGAAACACTGTGTGAAGCAACTGGCCAGTAGTCTTCAGGAGTGTCAAGGTCATGAAAGAAAAATAAAAATTTAAAAATTGTCACAGATTATAGGAGACTAAGCAAACATGACATGTAGTTCAATACAGGGTCCTGGATTAGACCCTGCAAGAGAAGGAAAACATCAGTGGAAACACACAAAATTTGAATTAAATTTGTAATCGAGTTAATATTGTTAATTTCCTGGCTTTGATAATTATACTATTGTTATATAAGATGTTAAGACTGGTGGGAGTTGGATGAAAGGCATGTGGGAACTCATTGTACTATTTTGCAATTTTAAAGTAAATTTTAATTATTTCAAAATAAAAATTTAAAGAAAAAGATGTAAGAGGAGGAAGACTGAGTAGTTTTGTCAAAAATTTGATGCAAAATTGAGTAAGAATACTATGTTACAAAACAAACTAAAAGATGTGTGTGTGTATGTGTGTGTGTTTATACAAGAAACAAACTGGAATAGAATAGAAAACAAATTTGCAGCATATTTTTTTACAGTTCTTTGAGACACAAAGCAATACTTGGGTTTTCAAACTTCTAAACAGACAAAGCAGGATAAGAAAGCTGCACAGTCCTCAAGAACAGTTTAGTCTGAAATTTCATTTCAAATGTGGACAAAGATGTCGTAATGAAATCAGTATTCTTGCCTTGAGAACCCCATGAACAGGATGAAAAGGCAAAAAGATAGGACACTGAAAGATGAACTCCCCAGGTCGGTAGGTGCCCAATATGCTAATGGAGATCAGTGGAGAAATAACTCCAGAAAGAATGAAGGGATGGAGCCAAAGCAAAAACAACACACAGTTGTGGGTGTGACTGGCGGTAGAAGCAAGGTTGGATATTGTAAAGAGCAATATTGCATAGGAACCTGGAATATTAGGTCCATAAATCAAGGCAAATTGGACATGGTCAAACAGGAGATGGCAAGAGAGAACATCGACATTCTAGGAATCAGAGAACTAAAATAGACTGGAATGGGTGAATTTAACTCAGATTGATCATTATATCTACTACTGTGAGCAGGAATCCCTTAGAAGAAATGGAGTTAGCCATCATACTCAACAAAAGAGTCCGAAATGCAGTACTTGGATGCAATCTCAAAAATGACAGAATGATCTCAGTTTGTTTCCAAGGCTAACCACTCATTATCACGGTAATCCAAGTTTATGCCCTAAACAGTAACACTGAAGAAACTGAAGTTGAACAGTTCTATGAAGACCTACAAGATGTTCTAGAACTAACACCCAAAAAAGATGTCCTTTTCATTATAGGGGATTGGAATGCAAAAGTAGGAAGTCAAGAAACCCCTGGAGTAACAGGCAAATTTGGCCTTGGACTACAGAATGAAGCAGGACAAAGGCTAATAGAGTTCTGTCAAGAGAACACACTGGTCATAGCAAACAGCCTCTTCCAACAACACAAGAGAAGACTCTACACATGGACATCACCAGATGGCCAACACTGAAATCAGATCGATGATATTCTTTGCAGCCAAAGATGGAGAAGCTCGATACAGTCAGCAAAAACAAGACCAGGAGCTGACTGTGGCTCAGATCATGAACTCCTTATTGTCAATATCAGACTTAAACTGAAGAAAGTCAGGAAAACCACTAGACCATTCAGGTATGACCTAAATCAAATCCCTTATGATTATACAGTAGAAGTGAGAAATAAATTTAAGGGACTAGATCTGATAGACAGAGTGCCTGATGAACTATGGATGGAGGTTCATGACATTGTACAGGAGACAGGGATCAAGACCAACCCAAAGAAAAAGAAATGCAAAAAAGCAAAATGGCTGTCTGAGGAGGCCTTACAAATAGTTGTGGAAAGAAGGGAAGTGAAAAGCAAACGAGAAAAGGAAAGATATAAGCATCTGCATGCAGAGTTCCAAAGAATAGCCAGGAGAGATAAGAAAGCCTTGCTCAGTGATCAGTGCAAAGAAATACAGGAAAACAATACAATGGGAAAGACTAGAGATCTCTTCAAGAAAATTAGAGATACCAAGGGAACATTTCATGCAAAGATGGGCTCAATAAAGCACACAAATGGTAGGGACCTAACAGAAGCAAGAGATATTAAGAAGAGGTGGCAAGATTACACAGAAGAACTGTGCAAAAAAGATCTTCATGACTCAGATAATCACGATGGTGTGATCACTCACCTAGACCCAGACATCCTGGAATGTGAAGTCAAGTGGGCCTTAGGAAGTATCACTACAAACAAAGCTAGTGGAGGTGATGGAATTCCAGTTGAGCTATACCAAATCCTAAAAGATGATGCTGCGAAGGTGCTGCACCCAATATGTCAGCAAATTTGGAAAACTCAGCAATGTCCACAGGACTGGAAAAGGTCAGTTTTCATTCCAGTCCCTAAGACAGGCAATGCCAAAGAATGCTCAAACTACCACACAGTTGCACTCATCTCACACACTAGTAAAGTAATGCTTAAAATTCTCCAAGCCAGGCTTCAGCAATACATGAACTGTGAACTTCCAGATGTTCAAGCTGGTTTTAGAAAAGGCAGAGGAACCAGAGATCAAATTGCCAACATCCACTGGATCATCGAAAAAGCAAGAGAGTTCCAGAAAAACATCTATTTCTGCTTTATTGACTATGCCAAAGCCTTAGACTGTATGGATCACAATAAACTGTGGAAAAATCTCAAAGAGCTGGGAATACCAGACCACCTGACCTGCCTCTTGAGAAACCTGTATGCAGGTCAAGAAGCAATACTTAGAACTGGACATGGAACAACGAACTGGTTCCAAATAGGAAAAGGAGTACGTCAAGGCTGTATATTGTATATTGCTTATTTAACTTATATGCAGAGTACATCATGAGAAATGCTGGAGTGGATGAAGCACAAGCTGGAATCAAGATTGCCAGGAGAAATTCCAATAACCTCAGATATGCAGATGACACCACCCTTATGGCAGAAAGTGAAGAAGAACTAAAGAGCCTCTTGATGAGAGTGAAAAATTTGGCTTAAAGCTCAACATTCAGAAAACTAAGTTCATGGCATCGAGTCCCATCACTTCATGGCAAATAGATAGGGAAACAGTGGAAACAGTGGCTGACTTTATTTTTCTGGGCTCCAAAATCACTGCTAATGGTGATTGCAGCCATGAAATTAAAAGATACTTACTCCTTGGAAGGAAAGTTATTAACAACCTAGATGGCATATTAAAAAGCAGAGGCATTACCTTGTCAACAAAGGTCCATCTGGTCAAGCCTATGGTTTTTCCAGTAGTCATGTATAGATGTAAGAACTGGACTATAAAGAAAGCTGAGTGCTGAAGAATTGATGCTTTTGAACTGTGGTGTTGGAGAAGATTCTTGAGAGTCCCTTGGACTGCAAGAAGATCCAAACAGTCTATCTAAAGGAGATCAGGCCTGGGTATTCATTGGAAGGACTGATGTTGAAGCTGAAACTCCAATACTTTGGCCACCTGATGCGAAGAGTTGACTCATTTGAAAAGACCCTGATGCTGGGAAAGATTGAGGGCAGGAGGAGAAGGGGACAATAGAGGATGAGATGGTTGGATGGCATCACCGACTCAATGGACATGGGTTGGGTGAACTCCGGGAGTTGGTGATGGACAGGGAGGCCTGGCGTTCTGCGATTCATGGGGTCGCAAAAAGTCGGACACACCTGAATGACTGAACTGAACTGAACTGAACCACAGGACATAGAAAAAGGTTTTAAAAATCAGCGGCTGGGGAGTTCCTTCTAGGGAGAAAACTCAGAGTCTAATCAAAGAATATCCCCCACATTCAAATGTCTGCCCTGTGACATGTCAGATTTGCTACTCTACAAGTCCCCATCTTTTGTTTTCTCATTAGGAGTTTTTAGTGCAGTTATATTGAACTTGTTCCTTCACTGTATATGGTGGGTTGGTGTAGGGAAATATCTTGTGTTTCTTCTTTTTTTTTTTTTTTACCATTTAAAAAATTTTTTAGTTTGAGTATAACTGCTTTACAGTGTTGTGTTGGTTTCTGCCATACAACAACATGAATCAGTCATAAATATACACATGTTCACTCCCTCTTGAACCTCCTTTCCACCCTTACCCAACCTCAACCTTCTAGATCATCAGAGAGCAGTGAGTTGAGCTCCCTGTGTTACACAGTAAATTTCCACTGGCTATCTATTTTACCTATGGTAATATACATGTTTCAATGCCACTCTCTCTCAATTTGTCCCACCTACTTCTTCCCCTGGTGTGTCCACATGTACATTCTCTACATCTGCGTCTCTATTCCTGCCCTGTTTGTGTTTCTTTTTGTTCATAGATTTTTGCCTCTACAGAAGTCTATGTGAGACAACCACATGTCAGTCTCCTTGATAGAGGTAACGCTGTGATCCTGAACACCAAAATTGATGTTTTGCCTAGAGGAGGCTTTTGGTTTATCTCTTTGGGAAGGAGATATAGATGTATTTTATATGAAAGAAAGAGTGTGAACCAAATAGTAGTCACTGGGGGAGGGGATTGTTTGTCAAACACTACTGGTTTTATTGCTTTCTTATTAATGCTATTTGACAAATTTTTCTGGTTATTTCCCCATTTGTGTACATGAATGATGGGACTGTAATTTCTGTTCTCTGTGTGGTTGGATAGTAGTATGATTAGGTTTTAGCTGCTCAGTTGTGAGTATGGGCAATGTTCATCACCACTGAGCTGGCTCATTAAATTATGGATGTGCTGCCATGCATTCCACTTTGCTCATGACCAGCAATATTCCAGATGATTGTGGTTCTGTCAGCTTGACTTCATGTGAAACTACCATGAGTAAAAAGTACTTCCCCTATCCCTTCCCAGTGACCCATAACAGACATGTAGAATAAATGAGATATCAACTTCACCATTACCATCATCTTTGGAGAACTGGGGATTTTTTTGATTCTATAGAACAGCCTACTCTATCTGACTGAGACAAACCATGTCTGAAATTACCATAGCAAGTTTCTTTTTTTTAACTCTTTAGTACTTAATTCATAATATTAACTTATGTTTTATACTTAGAGGGAGACAAAACATTCAAGATTTAAAACATTTTAAGTTTCTGAATATCCATTACAAAACAGTCATGTTTGTCCACAACAGCAAAGTATTCAGCACAGAAAAGGTACTTTAATAAATAACTTTTAGTGAATTTATGTATTAAAGCCATATATATGAAGATGGAACAAAAAGAAAAATGCACATTGAATGTCTCATGGGGAATGAATAGCAGTGGATAGTCCAAGAAAGCTATCCACTTTATAGTTAAAATCAATATAAAATCTAATACTGAACAATTTCACATAAGAAAGATATAGGCAACTGTGGCTAAGACTCAGGCTCAAGATAATTCTCTGAAATTCGTATAAGAAACAGTAAACTTAGGCCATCTTCTTAGCAAGTCCAACTAAGGGAAGACAGGTTCAAAAGTATATTCTAAAGGTTAAAATAAAATGTGAACTCAAAATCAAAATGTATGTGTGTGTGTTCACAACTAGGCTTACTTTTCTGCCATGTATTAAAGTTAAATTTAGGAATCTACATAGAATTGCCTGTAAGAAAGTACGTTTACACCATAATGTATTAGGGAAATATAAGTAAGCGTAATTGTTAAACATCATACATCATTTTGATCATATTATTTCCTTTCATAATATGTAGATTACTTTTCACTTTTGTGAGTTAGTATACAATATTGGTAGAATTGAGAAAAGTAGGTCATTTGCCATGTCCAGATGGGCAAAGAAGTTTAGCTTGTGGAAAAGTAGGCCAATTGCACCACAATTAAGACATCTGCCCATTTAATTACTGCTGCATTAAAAAGATAACCTTCAGATTTTCTTCTAGCCCTATTGTTCCTGCAGAGTTTCACTGTGACACTGTCAACCCAGAGGGCTAAAATTTTAACATGTATTTCCTGATAAATGTCATATTTGTCTACTTCACATGTTCAATAAATAAGAATCTCATGTAAAAACTAAATCATCACATTACTGTCTCTTTGGTGAAAATTGTATTTCAATGGAGAATGTAATCTGTAATTGACTCAATCTAATTCAGCCAGCTGTTGTATTTTAAGAACAATTTTTTTTCCCTCAGCTTCTCTTTTTCATATTTTTCTTTCCTACGATTGTGAGTAAAAAAGTTATTCGGTCAGCAGGAAACATTCTTGAACATCAAATATTTAAAAATGGAGCCAAAAATTTGAAATGGTACCCATGCTGGCTTCTGCAAAGAACAGAGAATTTGAGTCATGAAGTAAATTTCTGTGGTTTGCTAAGGAGTGCATTTTAACAACAACCAAATAGGTTCAATAAGCTTTAAATAAGCTTTGAAACTGTGAGGTGTGCATAAAAAATATTACCACATATGTGTGTCTTCTCTTTTTATAATCTAAATTTCTCCTAGAAAATTCTATGAAGGTATTACTTTAGAAATAGTAACAGAGAAAAATAGCAAGGAAAAATAACAGAGCATATATGTTATTCTACTTAAAAGAAAACAGCAGCACACAAATAAGGCATGAGGAAACCTCTAGCATATTCTGCAGCAAAGCAACATTAATAGAATAAGGTTACATTTTAAATGTTAATAAGTATTTTCCACTAGTATGCACAACATTGCTTTGACATTTTATTTACTTTGGCACATTATCTAGCTTAGTACATTCTATACAGTAGATGTGAAATAAACATTTGCTGAACTGATTTAAGTGATTTTTTATTTAAAATTTTGGCAAAACCCATACAAACTTACTTTCTCATCAATATTTGCCCTTACTCATTAGGTTACATCTTAAAATATTCTTTTAATGAGTGTATTTCCCTAGGTGGAAAAAACATCTCAAAGAAGTACTTCAAATTTATCAAAGATTATGTATAAGCATTTCTAACTCAGTGGGGATTTTGAGGTCTTAATTTTAGTGTGATTTGTGTGGTTGTGGCTTGAAATAAGAGTATAAGTGAGCCACGGGTATCCTTTCAATACAAAATAAATGAGGAGTAACTGACCTTCCACCCTTCATAGTAGAGTAAGTACAGTATTATAGCTGCATGTTTTAATCAATAGGCAAAGATTCACCTTATCTTTTATATGGAAGACATTACTAGGTGCTGAGAGGTGAGGTAATCAAAAGGATTTTTTTTGACCTTGAGAAACTTTAGAAATTCAGCTGAGAAGCTGGAAAACTGACATACAAGTCAAAGAATGTTGATGAAACCACTGCTATCTTATTGACCTTAAAGTCTCAAGGTGCTTTGTCCTTTATTTTCGGTACACATTTTTAGTTATCTTATTATTTTTACCTACATAATGTCATACCCTTCTTATTATAGTGCAAACTTCTTTAAAGCACATATTGTCTAACATATTGTTAGACATTTGTTTTCATGATTTATTTGGTTGGTCCTATCAGAGGTCTTTTGAAACGATGGTGTATAGCAAAGAAATATGATAAGCCCTCCAAGATATTC
This sequence comes from Cervus canadensis, assembly GCF_019320065.1. NCBI lineage: Eukaryota > Metazoa > Chordata > Mammalia > Artiodactyla > Cervidae > Cervus > Cervus canadensis. The sequence goes on along the minus strand of NC_057419.1, from coordinate 72,557,733 downwards.
TCTGTTGCAGCATGAAATTTTCTTTCTAGTTCACCTCCTTTATCCTTCATCTTTTCCTTAATCTCTGGAGGGGGTTGGTATCCTTAGGAAAAACAAAGCACAAAAAGGTAGAGATAAAATAATATTTTGCAGTTATTTTATGAGCAGCTCTCAATATTAGCAAAGAAAGATGGATTCATCTGTTTTGAAAAATTTAAAGGATCTAAAACACCTAAGTAATATAGAGTTAGAATCTATTTTTCCTTTCCTAGAAAGAGTTGGGCATGTAAATTTAGTACTTAGGGAGCCTTATGACACTTTAGTAGGACCTTGATCCTGATGGGAGAGGAAAGATAGGGCGGAGGGAACCATAGAGAGAAAAGGGAGAGGAAAGTCTAGCTGAAGTAGATCCTGTATGCACTGAAAGATATAAGGAAAAAGTGAAGGTGACACCATCCTTTGGCTGACATGATGACATATTCACAACTCTCTCTGTTTTGTAACAGATCCTCTAATAGATTTTTCTTCTTCTGTTGCACCTTTGTAGATTTTATAGGTATAAACAAAGGATTGCAAGAAGCACTATTCAATTTTAGACCTGGAAAAGGCTTAAAATTGAATTTTAAGAGGACTCCTCTAGGGCTTCTCTGGTGGCTCAGTGGTGAAGAATCCATCTGCCAATATAGGAGACATGGGTTCGATCCTTGGTCCAGGAAGATCCCACATGCTGCAGAGCAATTAAGCCCGCATGCCACAACTATTGACCCTTTGTTCTAGAGCCTGTGCTCCACAACAAGAGGAGCCACTGCAGTGAGAAACCTGGACATTGGAACTAGAGAGTAGCCCCTGCTCCTTGCAACTAGAGAAAAGCCCACACAGCAACGAAGACCCAGCACAGCCAAAATAAATAAATAAATAAAATTATTTTTGAAAAAAAGTGGATTCCTCTAAATAATATATGAAATGAAGAAACTGAGCTCAAGAAAAGTTAGGCTTCTTTCAGATTATAAAGAACTTATGTTTATGACAGACTAAGGATAAGAGGCCAATAAGCACATTCACCTTATCAAATACTGATGAGTTTTGTCCACGGGGGTGTCCTATGCTTCTTCATGTATTCATTCTCTCTTAAATTAAACCTAATATTTAGTGGTGGGAGAAAAGGACAAATAGAGAAGGCAAGCTATTTCTTTCTTTTTCTACAAATGTTGTTCCCCTCATGTCCTTTATTCAAAAATTATTAATGGTAAAGCTTAGTCAGATATGACTGTTTCAAATTATAACATGTTTTCTATAACTTTTCTGTTTTAATTGATAAAAATTTAGTTTATGTTTTGGCATAGAATTAATATTTTTAAACAAGGGCCTAACACTTCATCCTCCATAAAGTAATTTTATTATAGAAATGGGTTGAAACTGCATAATATGTACTAGCTGAAGTGTTAGCTTATAAATATGATCATATGTTATCTGTAAATTTCTTCACTGTAAGGACCATTTCCTTTTTCTTTAGAAAAATTAAGTTCTACACGTCTGTAGAAGAATTTAATATAAAAGGATGAGTGTATTAAATGCATACTGTCATCCCAAAGAAATGAATATATTAATATTTAGTAAGTTTCACCTAATCTGTATACTAACAACAGTTTAAAACGATCCCTCTCTTACCTTTTGGTTTTTACAATAATGACTTGCTTCAATACTCACACTAATAGGGGATGGTAATATGTTCCTTGCATTTATTTTAGAGACCATAACGCATCGTTTTCTCTATTCATTGTTAACATTTTCTCTGAAACTTATCATTTTTAAATTAAGCCATCACTCAAACCAAAAAAGAACAGAAAAAATACTCCCATAAACTTCTGTACATAATCAGACTAAAGTTCTTGCTATTAAATTATTTTACACATGACCTCAGGCAAAGTCTAGATCTACTCCAACTGTGGTAATTGCTAGAAATGTTATTAAACAGTAAACAGCTAGAATTATTATTATTATTAAATCTAAGCTCAGCACAAAGTGGTATTATTCAACCCTGCATTTAAACAAAAATCTTTTGTGTTTATCTTTTGCTTGTTAAACATGCATATGGTGTTTCATTTTTAACTGGTGGCAAGAAAAGGAACATAGTGAGAGAAGAAGGAAGAGTGGACCAGGGCAATCTTACGGCTTCCAATATATTTTAAAAAAATAACAACAAAGTCCTTTGCAGCCAATAATTATTCTTAGATTCATTAAAAGCTCAGTGGTTTAAGATGTTGTCATAAGTAGAAAATATTCCTATGTTTATCAAATTTTCAGTGAATAAAAAATTATATATGTGTATTGGACTCTAACCCTTCAGAAAAAGAATCTGTAAAGTGTATTCAGAACTGTTGCTTACTAAGAAAACTTTCAATTTTCCACGGATTTACCTCTTTAGGAAACAAATCATGAAATGTATTAAAGAATATCTATCTACATTTTAGAACCATTCCTTTGCTTCAAAAAGGATTTTTTTAACTGTATAAATTCACAAAAGCAACCTTTATTTTAATCTTTTAAAGTTATTATTATTTGGAAAAACAAGCTGGTTTTAGAAAAGGCAGAGGGACCAGAGATCAAACTGTCAACATCCGCTGGATCATTGAAAAAGCAAGAGAGTTCCAGAAAAACGTGTATTTCTGCTTTATTGACTATGCCAAAGCCTTAGACTGTATGGATCACAATAAACTGTGGAAAATTCTGAAAGAGATGGGAATACCAGACCACCTGACCTGCCTCTTGAGAAACCTGTATGCAGGTCAGGAAGCATCAGTTAGAACTGGACATGGAACAACAGAAAGGTTCCAAATAGGAAAAGGAGTACTTCAAGGCTGTATATTGTATGTTGCTTATTTAACGTATATGCAGAGTACATCATGAGAAACGCTGGACTGGATGAAGCACAAGCTGAAATCAAGACTGCCGGGAGAAATACCAATAACCTCAGATATGCAGATGACACCACCCTTATGGCAGAAAGTGAAGAAGAACTAAAGAGCCTCTTGATGAAAGTGAAAGAGGAGAGTGAAAAAGTTGGCTTAAAGCTCAACATTCAGAAAACTAAGATCATGGCATCTGGTCCCATCACTTCATGGCGAATAGATGGGGAAACAGAGGAAACAGTGACAGACTATTTTGGGGGGCTCCAAAATCACTGCCGATGGTGACTGCAGCCATGAAATTAAAAGACGCTTACTCCTTGGAAGGAAAGTTACGACCAACCTAGACAGCATATTAAAAAGCAGAGACATCACTTTGCCAACAAAGGTCTGTCTAGTCAAGGCTATGGTTTTTCCAGTGGTCATGAATGGATATGAGAGTTGGACTATAAAGGAAGCTGAGTGCCAAAGAATTGATGCTGTTGAACTGTGGTGTGGAGAAGACTCTTGAGAGTCTCTTGGACTGCAAGGAGATCCAACCAGTCCATCCTAAAGGAGATCAGTCCTGGGTGTTCACTGGAAGGACTGATGTTGAAGTTGAAACTCCAATACTTTGGCCACCTGATGCGAAGAGCTGACTCATTTGAAAAGACCCTGAGGCTGTGAAAGATTGAGGGCAGGAGGAGAAGGGGATGACAGAGGATGAGATGGTTGGATGGCATCACCGACTCGATGGACATGGGTTTGGGTGGACCCCGGGAGTTGGTGATGGACAGGGAGGCCTGGTGTGCTGCAGTTCATGGGGTTGCAAAGAGTCAGACACTACTGAGCGACTGAACTGAACTGACCTGAATGATAAAAGACCCTAAATATGTGAAGCTGCATATATAAACTTATAGTCCTTTTCCTCACAGGGAACTATTATTTTCTTGTGAATCATAGTGAAATATCCCAAGCATATATTCATCCTTTTAAAATATTTCATTTAAATGAGCACTATACATACTCTTTGAGAAGGAAATTACAACCCACTCCAGTATTCTTGCCTAGGAAATGCCATGGACAGAGGAGCCTGGCGGGCTACAGTCCATGAGATCACAAAGAGTTGGACACTACTGAGTACACACGCCTACACACTCTCTATATGTGCATGTGTGTATAGTTTGTTTTATATTTTCTTAGACTAGCTTTTACATGTTTCAATATCAGCACACAAGGACAGGAATCTCATTGGTTTCAATTTATAATATTATAACTTTTTTTAAACAAGACTATGACTATAAGATCTTTAGGTTCACATAAGGATTTTGTTACTAATTAATAACCTGAAATGACAAAATTTTACATATTTTATGTTTCAATCATGTTTGTAAATATATGTGTAGAATACATAAATGAAATGACTAGATCAAAAAGATAAGCCTTAAAAATTTGATATTCACAAATTGTACTCCAAATGATTGTTTCCTTCTTTCACTTTCTTCTTTTTTCCCAATAGAATTACTACAATGAATTACAAACTTTCAGATCAGTGTCAAATAAACAAAAAACTGCCTCAAATTTTTATTCGTATTCTTTTATTTAGGATTTGAATCTTTTCAAGTGTCTTTTAGTATATAGTGCATTTATGTTTCCTGTAAATTGAACATTATTACATTTGCCCATTTTCTATTATATTGTTTCTTATTATAAACATGAAAGAATTCATCATATATCAATGAAATAAACTCTTTGCTATGTATCTAATGTTTTTTGCAGGTTTTATTTATATTGTGGTACTTTGCATGTTCTGTTTTTGCCTTAAAGAACCTTTAATCCCTTTACTATTTACTAGCTGATCTCTCTGTTCCATATTCCTATCTATCAAATGGGGGTAGGCCTATTATCATATAGTCGTCAGAAGGAGTCAGGAGCTAATTCATTTTTTAAAAAATTTTCTGCCACGCCCTGAGACATGTGGGACCTTCATCCCTTGACAAGGGATCAAACCCACACCCCTTGCATTGGAAGCAGAGTCTTAACCACTGGACCACCAGGGAAATCCCATTAATTCACTTTAATGTGTAGGAAAATGCCTAGCACATATTAAGTACTTTGCAACAATTAGCTATCATCATCATCATCATCGCTTTGGCTGTTTAATATTTTGTCCATTGTTTCAGAGCTTATAGGATTTCAGCTTCCTTAAAAAGTTCTTACTCAGTGTAAAATTATAAAACAGATATTTTAAAAATAAGTTTTGTTTTTGATCTAGTTGTTCTCAAAAATTTTGGAGGGTTATTTACTTGATTGGAAATGCTACACCTAATACTAAATAATACTAATACTAACTAACACTAATAATATTGCTAAATTTTCATTCATTGCAAATCTCCTTCTGGACTATTTTGTTTCTTTGAATCTGCCTGCCCTTTTATTCTTTAATATAAATATAGTTTAATATGTACAATTTATTTAGCATTCTTGTTTTCTTCTTCACATGAGGTTAAATAGACTGCAAATAATTATGTTGATTATTTTAATACAGGTCATATTAAATTTCTAGATTAACTTGAAGAGAAATGATATGTTTATATGAGTTAGTCTTCAAAACTAAGAGCAATCTCAGGCTTCAATCTTCAATTGAGTTTCAAAGTTTTTTTCATATAAATCTTGTACATTTCTCTGTAATTTATTCTATTTTTATTACAAGTAAGATTGCTTTTTTCACTACATATTCTAACTGGATGCTATGCAAATCTGATTTTAATTGGTATACATTAATTCAGAGGTCATCAAACTAAGGCTCTCAGACAATATCCAGCTTTCTGCCTGTTTTTGTAGCTAAAGTTTTATTGTAAAATAGCCATATCCATTTGTTCACATATTGTCTATGGGTGCTTTTGTGCAAAGCAGAGTGCTGAAATAGACTATATGGCCCAGATGGCCAAAAATATTTACTATCTGGTCTTTGAAGGAAAATTTTACAGACTCCTGCCTTCATTAATTTTATAACCATTTAATAATTATTTTACTCTACTAGTCATTAGGCTGATTTTCTTTTATCTTCATGAATATTAACCCATTACCAAATAATAAAAAATATTCCTACTTCTTGTTAGTTTATATATCTCTTATTTCTTTTGCATGCTTAATTCCATTGGCTAATACTACAATAAAAATAACAGGCCACCTGATTCGAAGAGCTGACTCACTGGAAAAGACCCTGGTGCTGGGAAAGATTGAGGACAGGAGAAGGGAGCAACAAAGGATGAGATGGTTGGATGGCATCATCGACTCCATGTACATGAGTTTGGGCAAACTCCAGGAGACAGTGAAGGACAGGGAAGCCTGGTGTGCTGCAATCCATGGGGTCACAAAGAGTCAGACACAACTTAGCAACTGAACAACAACAATACAAAGTAATGATGATGATAATAAAAATAATTGCAAATGAAGCAACTTGTTGGGGTCCTTTAATGGACCGGAACCTTGTGGTGCGGAGTCGACAATAAGAAAGTGAAAGAGAGAAAGAGAGAGAGAGAAAGAGAGAGAGACAAAAAGACCCGGGGACCTAAGCTCTGATGGAGCAAAGGTGCTTTAATGATTTTTCTATGAGTATATATAGGCTGCAGTACAAGAAACTTCTTTCGGGAATGATAGAGATCAGAAAACCAAATGTACAGCAACCGTTACCACAAGGTCAGGAGACAATCCATATCTCAAGAAAGGGGAAGGAGATTAAGCTGTTTTGTCCTAAGGAGAATGTTTACTAAAGGAGACTCATGCTTGCCTCACACAATGACCTCAGTCCCTGGGAGCAGCGTGCTGTTCCGCTTGAAGAGGGACAAAGGACTCATGAGAGATAGCATGTAGGAATCCTCCCGTCAAACATTCCCTGACAGCAACTGACAAAGGATTCATTTCCAAAATATATAAGCAGCTCATACAACTGAATATCAGAAAAACAAACAGCCTGGTCCAAAAATGGGCAGAAGACCTGAACAGACATTTCTCCAAAGCAGACAGACAGATGGCCAATAAACACATGAAAAGATGCTCAGCATCACTCATTATTAGAGAAATGCAAATCAAAACTACAGTGAGGTATCACCTCACACCAATCAGATTGGCCATCATCAAAAAACTACAAACAATAAGTGATGGAGAGGATGTGGAGCAAAGGAAACCCTCTTGTACTGTTGGTGGGAATGTAAATTGGTACAACCACTATGGAGAACACTATGGAGACTCCCTAACAAACTAGGAAGAAAACTACCATGTGACTCAGCAATCCCACTACTGGGCATATACCCTGGGAAAATCACAACTCTAAAAGACACATGTACCCTAATGTTCATTGCAGCACTAATTAAAATAGCCAGAAAATGGAAGCAACCTAGATGTCCATCTACAGATAAATGGATAAAGAAGTTGTGGTACATATATACAATGGAATATTACTCAGCCATAAAAAGGAATGAATTTGGGTCAGTTGTAGTGAGGTGGATGAACCTACAGTCTGTTATACAGACTGAAGTAAGTAAGAAAGAGAAAAACAAATAACGTATATTAATGCATATATATGGAATCTAGGGGCTTCCCCAGTGGCTCAGTGGTAAAGAATCCACCTGGAATGCAAGAGACTCAGGAGACATGGGTTCAATCCCTGGGTCACCAAGATTCCCTGGAGGAGGGCATGGCAACCTACACCGGTATTCTTATCTGGGAAATCCCATGGAGAGAGGAGCCTGGAAGGCTACAGTCCATAGGTGGCAAAGAGTCAGATATGACTAAAGTGACTGAGTACAAGCATGGAATCGAGAAAAACAGTACTGATGAACATATTTACAGTGAAGAAATGGAGATGCATATGTAGAGAACAGTCTGGTGGACACAGCGGGGAAAGGAGAGTGTAGGATAAATTGAGAAAGTAGCATTGATATATATACACTATTTTATACATGTGTAAAATAAATAACTAGCAGGAAGTTGCTGTATAACACTGGAAGCCCCGTGTGGCACTCTGTGACAACCTAGAGGGGTGGAATGCGATGGGGGAGGCTCAAGAGTGAGGGGATATATATATGTGTATATAGATGTATATAAAATTATGACTGATTTGCATTGATGTATCACAGAGTAAAGTAATTATCCTCCAATAAAAAAATACAAAATGATGATAATAAAAAAATTTTATGTTCCTAAATTAAATTGCATGTAGTATTTTATAAGTAATTGTAAATTTGGTTTTTTATACTCACATTAAAATATCCCTATACTCCTATTATATAAAAGTATCTTATTCTTTCCCAAATTAGGATTGGTTTTGAATTGTATAAAATCCATTTGTATACCCTCACAGAGAATATACTTTTCTCCCTTGACTGATTAATATCATGAAATATATTAGTAAATTTCTTAATTATTTTACAGCACTATAATAGTAACAACCAGTGGCATTAGGTGAGAGTAAAGAATAATAGGTATATAAATTATTCTAGTGTGGTAGAAAGAATTCATAACTGTTCCTGTTTTGTATTCTCTCTACGGTTAGAAGTCATTGGGTTCCCACCTCCTAGAGTAATAGAAATAAAAACAAAGGTAAACAACTGGAACCTGATTAAACTTAAAAGCTTTTGCACAGCAAAGGAAACTATAAACAAGGTAAAAAGACAACCCTCAGAATGGGAGAAAATAATAGCAAATGAAACAACTGACAAAGGATTAATTTCCAAAATATACAAGCAGCTCATACAACTCAATACCAGAAAAACAAACAACCCAATCAAAAAGTGGGAAAAAGACCTAAACAGATATTTCTCCAAAGAAGACATACAGATGGCTAACAGACACATGAAAAGATGCTCAGCATCACTCATTATTAGAGAAATGCAAATCAAAACTATAATGAGTTATCACCTCACACCAGTCAGAATGGCCATCATTAAAAAGTTTATAAACAATAAATGCTGGAGAGGGTGTGGAGAAAAGGGAACCCTCTTGCACTGTTGGTGGGAATATAAAATGATACAGCCACTATGGAAGACAGTATGGAGATTCTTTAGAAAACTAGGAATAAAACCACTATATGACCCAGCAATCCCACTCCTAGGTATGTACCCTAAGGAAACCAAAATTGAAAAAGACACATGTACCCCAATGTTCATTGCAGCACTATTTACAATAGCTAGAACATGGAATCAACCTAAATGTCCATCAACAGATGAATGGATGAAGAAGCTGTGGTACATATACATGATGGAATATTATTCAGCCATAAAAAGAAACATGTTTGAGTCAGTTCTAATGAGGTGGATGAACCTACACAGCTTATTATACAGAATGAAGTAAGTCAGAAAGAGAAACACGGTATACTAACACATATATATGGAATCTAGAAAGATGGTTAGGGCTTCCCTGACAAATGGTACCAAAGAATTTACTTGCAGGGTAGCAATGGAGAAGCAGACAGAGAGAACAGGCTTATGGACATGGGGAGAGGGGAGGTAAGGGTGAGATATATGGAGAGAGTAACATGGAAACTTACATTACCATATGTGAAATAGATAACCAATGGGAATTTGCTGTATGTCTCTCGGAACTCAAACAGGGGCTCTGTGTCAACCTAGAGGTGTAGGATGGGGAGGGAGATGGGAGGGAGGTTCAAGAGAGAGGGAACATATGTATACCTATGGCTGATTCATGCTGAAGTTTGACAGAAAACAACAAAATTCTGGAAAGCAATTATCCTTCAATTAAAAACCAAATAATTTTTTTTTTTTTAAAAAAAGGAGAGGGGACATATATATACCTATGGCTGATTCATGTTAATGTTTGACAGAAAACAAAATTCTGTAAAGTAATTATCCTTCAATTAAAAAATAAATACACTTTACTTTTTAAAAAAGTCATTGGGTTTATATATTCCCTGAAGTTTTGCTAGCAATCTTCTGTGAAACTAGTAAGGCTTGGTGCCTTTTTGAGGGGAATTCTTTCAAAGTATTCTTAATTTACTCAATGGAATTGAAATGTTTAGATTGTCTGTTTCTGAGATAAAGGTTATTATAATTAACATCATCCTAAAATATGCAATTAATCCATGCTTTCTACTTTGAGGAAAACACTATTCTCTTATTTTTTCTCAATGGCTATGCTCCCAATTTCCATTCTTAAATGTATGTATTTGTGCTTTCTTTATTTTTATTAAATTAGTTTTTATTAAATTATTGGTCACCCCATTTTCCCTCAAATAATCAATTTTCAGTTTGTTTTTTCTATTTATTTTAAGGCTTACTCAGTACTAAGGAGTGCTTTGTGTTACTCTTTTTCTGCTCTTTCCATTTCCTTCCCTTATATTTATTTTATTACTCTATTTCTAACTTTTAAATTGAGTGCTTATTCATTTATTTTTACTCTTGTAGTATCACTTTCTGTTGAAAGAGAGTATCTTCCTAAATGTGGTTTAAACAATAAGGACATTTATTATCTTACATAACAAGAAGTCTGCAAGCAGGGTGTTTCCACAGCTGGTTTAGCAAATCAATGATATTTCTAAGGGCTGCTCTGTATTTTCTATCTTTCTATTCTACCATCCTTACCATATCAGAGTTATCACTACTCATGTTTTATAGGTAGCTAGAACAGTTCCCAGCTCCACATGCAAATTCAACTATATCCAACAAAGCATTTGCTATTTTAAGCTTAAAGTGTTGAAAGCAATTTCTGCTAGCAAGTAATTAGGGGATAGGAAGCTGTTGGTTAGGAAACTAACAATATCTGCCACACTTTTTAAGATTTAAAATATTTTAAGTTATTAGAAGCACTGAACATTGTATTAGCCATATCCTATTGGTACTGATATATAGAATTTGCTTATGTTATCTGATAAGTAATTATGATGCAATTTTTATTTCCTTATTTATACACTTACAAGTGTTTAAAAGTTATGCATGTGTGTGTTTATTTCCTAATTCATAGTGTGGCTTTTATTATTATTAACTTGAATTTTTATTACATTATGAAAAGACACTATGGTATGCTTATTCTTAATATTTAGACAATTATTAGCAATTCTTAATGATTGTGTAACCAAATATACAATTGATTTTGTAAAATTGTTATGTGGGCTTTTTAAATGAAGATACATTCTCTGACTTTAGGGTATAGATTTTGATATATATCTATTAGGGTCATTTAAATTTATATTAACTTGAATGGACATGAACTGATAGATGTCAGTTAAAGATGTTCAGTGATATCTCACTCTTTCAAGTCTTTCTATTTTTGCTTACACAAATTTGACTTTCTTTTAGTGACTTTTCTTCTTTTTATTCTCTTCATTTTGCCAGTTTATATTTCTTTTTTATTCTCATTTCCTTTCTTTGAAATCCTATACACATCTCTCAAGAGACAGCATATTTTCATTAATTTCCTTGATTTAATGTAGAAAGTTTCTAAGATGTGCTATGATATATAACTTTTTTCTAAAATTGTCTTTTTTAAAGCTTTGACTACTCTCGTTTATTTGCATTACTTTCACATAGGTCCTATACTGATTATATCATACTTAAAATACGTAAATACTTTCTGGGTCAAAGTTTCAAATAGATTCCAGTTATACAGAATCTACATAAGACATAAGTGTCTTCTAGTTATTTTAAAAATAAATGTAAAATAAGCTGGAACATTTTAGGAAATAGGATAACAGGCATTATGCTATGATGAGCACCACAGAACAGACCCACCAGTGGAGTTGCTACCTCCTCTAATATCAAGACTGAGTTAATCAGAAAGATGTCATTGAAACTGCTGACTTCAAAACCACGCCATCATAGCTTCAATCCAGTGGTCATCAAGTGGCTCCAGTTCTTAGCTTTAGAGTCATAGCATTCTTTATACATTCACATCAGCTCAAAATAGATACCCCAATTTCTGTCTCCTGACACCCTGGTTGCTAGGAACTAACACTGAATGCTGTGGGAGTAGGAGGAACATGACCTTGCTTGACAGCAGAGAAAAAGAGAAACAGTATTTTTTCAGTTCAAAATTTGTATGAATACATCTAACTTACAGAAATCTACACAGGTTTCAGGTCCCTAGCTACAAGGGTGCTAGAAAACAGTTTTCAGCTTTCCAGACTGTGCAGAAGTACAAACTAAAATGTGTTTGAAACGATATTGAGTGCCAATCAAACATATCTTCCACAGCCAAGTTTTCATTAAATGCCGTGTGGTAGAAAGACCCAGGGGATGAATTAAGGAGTAAGTATCTTAGATTTAGATCAACAGAATTAAAACTCCTTCTCCCTGACATTCAATACTGAGAGTATTTTCCACCTAGCAATTGGTAGAAAGCCTGACTCTCAGCAAATCCAGCACTTTGATAATCTTTTATATGGTGATTTAGCTCCCTCCCATGGACGGAGGAGCCTCGTGGGCTGCAGCCCATGGGGTCGCTAAGAGTCGGACACAACTGAGCGACTTCACTTTCACTTTTCACTTTTATGCATTGGAGAAGGAAATGGCAACCCACTCCAGTGTTCTTGCCTGGAGAATCCCAGGGACGGGGGAGCCTGGTGGGCTTCCGACTATGGTGTCACACAGAGTCGGACACGCCTGAAGCGACTTAGCAGCAGCAGCAGCTCCGGTTACTCTTCAATTAACCAGGTCAGCAACTATATGTCAGTCATCTAAGTTCAGCCCTAACTAAAATCTGCTTCCTTCAGTGATGATAGGTCTGTCTAATTCTTTCATCATCACTTTCCCCTGAACTTCTTGGTATCATGTGAATTCTGCCACACTTCTCTAGTTTGTCTGTGGTAAAAGGCTAACGCCATGGTTCAGTGGAGGGAAGGCTAGTTTAGTAGGCTACTGACTTATGAACAGCTCTGTGAAAGATGCCTCAGAACTGAAAGGCATGTAATTTCTTTGGGGCTGCTATTTTGATTTGGTCCAAATTTTCCTCTAACTCACTGGGGATTTGGGTGTTTTTTGTGGTGTCTTTCACCAAGTTGGAGTTTCCACCCCCCCACATTGTTTGTCCTCAATTGTTTTCCAGGAAGAATGTGACTCCATTTTACATATGTACTCCTAACCTCATTAAATAACCAAGCAAGCTCTTAGAATGTGAAGTAAAAAAGGAATAAAAGATACCAAATTTTTAAAATTCATCTGATCAAGAAACATGGGAGCCTAAAAAACTAAAACCACAGAACATGACTCAAAAAAAGCCTTAAAGAGTCAATTAGTTCCCAACCTCCCTACTTCATAGGTTATCAAACTGATAGAATCACATTTATTGGTTCTAGATTTTACCTATTTTCAGTTCTGGACAGGAGGAAATTATAAACATGCAAAAAGAGTACTTTTAATTAGAAATAGAACTATTTCTAATACCATTGATCCTTGAATAACTGTGGTTCTGCATAGCTGGTTCTGCAGTAGCAGACACACCAATCACAGATTATGTGGTAATACTTACCGTTGAAAATAATCTACCTATAAGCAGAGCTGGGCAGTTCACAACCACATTGTTCAAGGGTCAACCCCACAAATGCCAAGAAGGACATTTGAGACAGAATTACTTGAGTCTGTTCATTCAGAAGCAAAGTGGTTCTAACAACTATTTATTGTATTATCTTTCAGTAAAGCTGGTTCAGTTCCAATAGATTCTGATGGCTACAGCTTCATAAATATCATTCACTTATCTGAAAAGTGGTCTGGGGTAGAAGGAACTTAGATGAAAAACAGCTGCTATGATATTTAGTCTTTTAAATTTCTTTTAAAAAATCTGTCTTAATCAGCATGTTATTCATGGTGATATAAATTTCTCTGAATATGGCTGGATAAAAATAGAAATTAAAAGCAATAATAAAATAGTATTAAGGTACAGAAGCAGATATTGTGGGCATAGGACTTCTAAAAATATAATTTTTCAAACATGTGTTTTCTTAATACCTGGAACATCCACAAAGGAATGATCAAACAGGCCATACTTGATCCTAAAAGCATAACATATCCATCTTTATTTTTTATTATATGAGCAAGGGTATCCCACAAAGAAATTAGAATGAAACATATAAAGGCAAGGCTGATAAGATGGCCACTTAATAGGAATGCTCTAGATAGAGATTTTAGCTTAGTTCAGAACATGTACAGAAACTGATTTCCCTCAACACTGCAAGTAAGTGTTAAAATCTCCCATGCTAGTCAATTATAATGTTCATTTTCCAAGTGTTTTCAGCCTATGGGCAGTGAAGGTGGAATTAAAGAGCGATCACCTTATAAAAAGAGCTAATGTACTTTACAACTCTTATTTATATCATCTTCTTAAATGCTGAAATGCTTCATCCAATATAGTATAGCATAGACTATTTTTGTAAGTCTCACTTATAAAACTGCAATCACGGCGCAATTAAAATACCACTGCAATTAAAGTGTATGTAATGGAACATTCAGAAATGTACACATGACTTTCCTTTATAACCACCGAGGGAGACATTTTATATTCAAGTCTCCCAACTTATAAGATTCATTCAGCTAACAAGGGAACTTCTTTATTCACACAATAGCTTTATACACACATGTGAGCACGCACATGCACACACCCCACTGTGGGGTGTTATATATTTATAAACATCCAAATGAAAATTTAAGAAGTTTATGTTTTCAAAGTTTGAATTGCCTGTGTGAAGATAAAATTAATTTGGTCTTCTTTACAAATTCTTTTATATTTCATTTTTTTTTCCATAGAAAAAGAGAAAATGAACAACATCATGGCAGCAAACATTATACTAATTGCTTTATGTAAGTTATCTTGATTCCCAAAACAGGTTGGCAAGGCAGTTCTCTTTCAGGTTTCACTGCAGAAGAAACTGCTGCTCAAAGAGGCTCACTTGCAGCTAACATGTTTCAGGGCTGGAACACAAACCTATCTATCCTGTCACAAAATGCTTGCTGATTTTTTTCATATGAACTTCTTTCACCTAGCATTATTTCTACCATAAGAATATGTGGTTAAGTACTTTAAAAATGTATTTTGGTTATCAGGTGGACCCTGTGGTTAAAATTCCTCATGCATTCTGAATGTGTTTTACTTAAGTACAGATAGACTCTTACAGGTGATGTAGTTTCAAATCCTTTTCTTAAAGGAAAGATTTTGGAGATCTAGGAAGTTAAAGTGATTACTTCAATTTCTCAATAAATGAAAAAGTAAGGTTGAGTTTAGAGACCCAGAGCACCTAACAACCAGGATGCTGTTCACAACTTGCCAAGAACCTCTGGTTTAACATCTACATAAGTATTGTTGACTCTAAATGCTAACCATAATTATTTTAGGCTATTACTTCAACAAATCTGGATTGAGCAACTACATACAGACCACAAAAAGCACTAAAGGCAAAAGATTACTAGGCATTCCCGTGTAGATCTTCCAAATAATCACATTTTTACTTTACATAATAATAGTACCTACCTCATAGGGTTGTTTTGAGAATTAAAGTAAGCAATTCATGTAGAATACTTAGAAATAATTCATGGAACATAGTTAATTGTTAAGTAGTATCATTGACAGTATCACCAATATAGACCTCATACTCTCTCCACCCACTACCTATATGTACTTATCTCCCCTGGAGGGATACAGACCTATTTCCTAAAGCAGCTTACAAAACAGAAACAACTGTGAGAGAGAAGTTAAGGAAAGGTACAGTGGATCTGATTTTTAAAAAATCAAATTTAGATTTTTTGAAAGAGACTTTCTCTTTAATGCTTTTAAAACACTATGGTAGCCTCCATGATTCCTACATCCTTGTATTCCATGTCCTATAAAATACATGGGGACAAGACCTGTGACTTGCTTCTAGCTACAGGTTATGGCAAAGACAAAGGGATGTTGCAGATATAATTAAGATCTCAAATCAATCCATGCAGAATTAATCAAAAGGGAAATTAGCCAGGGTGGGCCTGATTTAATCAGGCGAATGCTCTTTAAAAATGGATTGGACCCAGAGTGGCTTGGTGAAGTAAATGGACATGTTGGAGAAACCCACAAGTCACGGAAATGTAGTTATTAGCCTCTGGGATCTAAGGGCAGCTTCCATAGTTGACAGACAGCAGAAAGCCAGGACCCTCAATGACACAGGTGCAGAGAAATTAATTCTGGCAACAACTTGAATGAGCTTGGAAGCAGATTCTTCCCCAGTCAGGCCTCAAAATTAGAAAAAAGCCCATGACTGAAGTGTTGTGAGACCTTGAGCAGTATTCAGTTGCTCAGTCATGTCCGGCCCTTTGTGACCCCATGGATGGTAGCCCGCCAGGCTTCTCTGTCTATGGGACTTTCCAGGCCAGAATACTGGAGTGTGTTGCCATTTCTTTCTCCAGGGGATCTACCCGACCCAGAGATCAAACCCACATCTCATGGCATCTTCTGCATTGGCAGGCAGGTTTTTTAGCACTGAGCCACCTCTAGCAGAGTACCCAGCTAAACCAGACCTGGACTCCTGACCCATTGAAATTGTGAGATAATAATATGCCAGCAAATTTGGAAAACTCAGCAGTGGCCACAGGACTGGAAAAGGTCAGTTTTCATTCCAATCCCAAAGAAAGGCAATGCCAAAGAATGCTCAAACTACCGCACAATTGCACTCATCTCACATGCTAGCAAAGTAATGCTCAAAATTCTCCAAAGCCAGCTTCAAACAGTCATGAACCGTGAACTTTGCAGATGTACAAGCTCTGGATTAGGAAAAGGCAGAAGGAACCAGAGATCAATTGCCAATATCTGCTGGATCATCGAAAAAGCAAGAGAGTTCCAGAAAAACATCTATTTCTGCTTTATTGACTATGCCAAAGCCTTTGACTGTGTGGATCACAATAACTGTGGAAAATTCTGAAGGAGATGGGAATACCAGAGCACCTGACCTGCCTCTTGAGAAATCTGTATGCAGGTCAGGAAGCAACAGTTACAACTGGACATGGAACAACAGACTGGTTCCACATCGTGAAAGGAGTATGTCAAGGCTGTATATTGTCACCGTGCCTATTTAACTTAAATGCAGAGTACATCATGAGAAAGACTGGGCTGGAAGAAGCACAGGCTGGAATTAAGATTGCCGGGAGAAATATCAATAACCTCAGATATGCAGATGACACCACCCTTATGGCAGAAAGTGAAGAGGAACTAAAGAGCGTCTTGATGAAAGTGAAAGAAGAGAGTGAAAAAGTTGACTTAAAGCTCAACATTCAGAAAACTAAGATCATGGCATCTGGTCCCATCACTTCATGGGAAATGGACAGGGAAACAGTGGAAGCAGTGTCAGACTTT
>NC_057419.1:72428894-72540534 GCF_019320065.1 Cervus canadensis | reverse complement strand
ACTAAGATCAGAAAACTAAGATGGGAATCTGGCCCCATCGCTTCATGGCAAATAGATGGAGAAGCAATGGAAACAGTGACAGGCTTTATTTTCTTGGACTCCAAAATGACTGCAGATGGTGACTGCAGCCATGAAATTAAAAGACGTTTGTTCCTTGGAAGTAAAGCTATGACCAACCTAGACAGCATATTAGAAAGCAGAGACATTACTTTGCCAACAAAGGTTTGTCTAGTCAAAGCTATGATTTTTCCAGTAGTCATGTATGGATGTGTGAGTTGGACTATAAAGAAAGCTGAGCACCAAAGAGTTGATGCTTTTGAACTGTCATGTTGGAGAAGACTCTTGAAAGTCCCTTGGACTGCAAGGAGATCCAACCAGTCCATCCTAAAGGAAATCAGTCCTGAATATTCATTGGAAGGACTGATGTTGAAGCTGAAACTCCAATACTTTGGCCACCTGATGCGAAGAACTGACTCATTGGGAAAGACCCTGATGCTGGGAAAGATTGAAGCCGGGAGGTGAAGGGGACGACAGAAGATGAGATGGTTGGATGGCATCACTGACTCAGTGGACATGAGTTTGAGTAAACTCCTGGAGTTGGTGATGGACAGGGGGGCCTGGCACGCTGCAGTCCATGGGGTCGCAAAGAGTTGGACACGACTGAGCGACTGAACTGAACTGAACTGAAGCATATGCTATTTCAAACTGCTAAATTGGTGATAATTTGTTATACAGCATAGAAAACTAATACAAGGTAATGTTTTATTTTGTTTGTCTCTCTCTACAGTATGTTGATGTTGCAGGCTGGAAGAAAATAAGATACTTAATTTGAACATGAAGGAAAGAATAGCTTTTTGGTTTATCTGTTAATGAATATAACTATGGAGATAGCAGTCCTTCAGGCTGGGCAGTAATTTCTTTGGAATTAACTTAGAAGTTAAAAAGTTAACTCTGACAAAAGACTTTTCTATCTTTAACCAGTTTCTTTCCCTGAAATGCCCACTCTTACATTTCTCTATGGTTGAATGCAATGGCGGAAGTGTTTCACATGCTACCATCCTAGTGATAACATGTAATTGTCCAAACGCTTTCATATAAATAGTCTAATTTGAGTTTCATAACAATTTTGTGTGATATGAACAAAAGCGTTGTGAGATTCTCAAATTCAGGGGCATAGTTTTGAACCCAGAGGTTATCTTTGGGCTTGGAAACATCAAATGCCCTCAGGAAGTGCTAAAATGAATGAAGATTACTTTTTCAGATAAATGAATTGTAGTTCAGACAGAATAAATGACTTGCTCAGCAAAGCCTGTAGACAAATGTATGGGAATTAAAACTCAGACCATCTGCAACAGAGGCCAAGAGTTGTTTTCTATAATAGTATTTTATCCCTGAAAAGGAGACACATTTAGCTATTAACAATCATTAACCTTTTTGGTCAAATTTGCATCTCTCCCTAACAAAGAACCCCGAAGGAAGTGGGGCGGGAAGGGGAAGGAGAAATGAAAGGAATTATCATGGGTACAAGTGCTGTACAGCCTATGGAACGCCTTGAATATCTGAGAAACAGCAGGATCGCAGAGGATGCCTCTAGGTAGAACTGCCTTCTAACAAAGGGAAAATGAGTTGGTAAAAGAAATGTTAATGCTTTAAAGGAAAACTACCTATTTAGTTTTCTACCACAGCCTTTGAAAATGCAAATCAATAATTGTCTTTTTAAAAACTGAATTTCCAAAACCTTTGAGAAACAAATTTGCTTACTAATACTTTATTTTATTCTGATGTAACCTCAAGCAATAGTTCATCACTGAAGTCCCTGTCTCTGCTTTAAAAACTATACCATTAGATGTTGAAGAAAATACCAACTGAAGCTGAGTATCAGTAGCATCTTCACGCTGTCATGAATATGAAGCCATCTGTGTTCTGTCACCCAAGGGCTTCTCATTCTTGTTCAGCATAAATATATACTATATGCTTCTCTGATTTTTTTCCATGCACAAAAGCAGTGGTCACTGAAAATGAGCCAAGATTTCCTAAGCAGGAGTTTAGTGGTGTTGATGCTTACCAGCCAAAGACCACCAGGAAAGATATCAGGGTTTATTACTTGCTGCAGCAAAGAAGCTTGCACATCACGGTAAAATGTCAATAAGAGGCTATTAAGAGAAGCTTATTTTAGGATTTCAGCTTGTGGTGCTTTTGGCAAATTTTCAATAAGAGATCTGATCTGGATTGGGTGCTGTTAGAAACCAGAGGCAAATTTGTGACTGGATATCGTAATAATTTTTACACAGCACGTCTCAGAAATAAAGTAGGGCTGTAACTGGTAGGGATGCAGCATCCATCTTGTTAGCTGGGAGGTGGCAAGTTCGGATGGGTTTATGGTTTTCACAGTGCTCTTGCTTTTGTCTGAGCACAGAAGTTGTTATGGAGTGACCACGATTTTGCCGCAATCTTATCATGGACACAGTCCACTGTCATCATGGCTGACTTCAGGTCACGTTGGATTATACAATTTTTTTGCTCACATTCAGCAAGAGATCCCTACCAGATTACAGCTGTGAGGGATGCTTCATTCTTTCTCAGTCAACATTTCAGTTACTAATAGAAAACCTTTGTGATCCCATGAACTGTAACCCACCAGGCTCTTCTGTCCATGGAATTTTCCAGGCAAGAATACTGGAGTGGGTTGCCATCCCCTTCTCCAGGGGATCTTTCAGACCCAGGGATCGAACACAGGTCTCCCACATTGTGGGCAGATTCCTTACCATCTGAGCCACCAGGGAAGCTCCAACAGAGAACCACCCCTCCTTATTCTCAGACTGTGTGGTTCAGATTGAGTTAGCATAAATGGGCTCCAGATTAGACACTTACAACTGGCCTACTCTTTACATTTCATGGGGCACAAAGAAGTGATACTGGATACTTAAAACTGTTAGCATTTTCTGAGACAAGAGATAGGTGGGCTCCAGTGAAGGTATTTACAATCAGCCTCCCCTTTGCCCTCCGAAATAGAAGTAACAACAGAAACAGGGTAAAGAGCCAGTGTTTGTCTCTTGTAAACACCTTAAGGTAATAGTCATGGCAAGGACAAAGAGGGGCAAAACCCTGTTTGAGTAAACAATTAAGGGATCTCTTCTCCCTCCTCTTTTTGAGACAAGGAAGACACTATGTGCAGAAAGGCTCCTTGTGGGTCAAAATTCAAGGGATAATGTCAGGCCATAATGAGTCTTGCTCCTCCCAAAAGCCTTCACTTCGAGATCCATCTTGGCTGAGGGGTGTGTATGCATCCAAGGGAGGGTCCTAGGGTAGGTCTAGGTCAGGTGTAGAAAAAGAAACCAGATAATTGGCCTGAAGGAAGACAAAGACCTGATCTATATAAATGACTTAACCACCTCTTTACTGCCCTCCTCCTCACTAGAGGGGACGCCCACACCCTTTCTCTCCAGGTGTGCATCTCTGCCTTGCTTCTATCTCAACTGAACAAAATGTTTCTCTATGTGCTCTCCCACTTGTTGTTGTGCTTTGTCTCTATTAATAAACTTTATACTTGCATTTACAGTTTCTGTCTCCATGATAAATGCATTTTTTACTGGGGGCAAAAATCCAGGGAAAAATATCTTCTAGCCTCTAGCCCTTGCTGGTCTGGTGGCTAGGATTCCTGGTTCTCACCCAGGCTACCCAGGTTCAATTCCTGGACAGGGAATTAAGATCTCACTTCAAGCCACCACTCATTGCTGCCTCGATGAGATCAAGGCGAAGCTAACTCAGTCTCTTTCCCTAACAATGGGCATGAGACCTAGGTCTGGTCAAGCGGAATTTCTGTATCTCTCAGTCCACAGCAAATGTTTCAGAGATGGACACTTGACTCAAAGTGGGCCAACAACAGCCAACATCCACAGAATTTTGCTGATGCTACCTTGAAAGAGGCATACTGTTTTAATGAGACCATTTAGGCCTAGAGGTTATAAAGGGTTAAGATGTTGTTGCTACCTCTTCATGAAGAGCTGCAAGCCCCTAGCCTAAAGCAACTGGCCTTCCCGCCAAACAAGAAAACTGCGTTTTCTTAAACTGTCTATTTTCCTTGCTAAGTTTAAACTGGAGTTCGTACTTTCCCAGAATTGCTTATCCATAGAACATCTACTTTGGAAAACTGACGACTATCCACTTGCTTTGCCTTATCTATCACATTTTTGTTTTAGTATTCCTTTCTCCTTAACCGCCTGAGTGCCTGTAACATAAAAGCTCAGCTAACTGCCAGAAGGCACAACGATCTCATTTCAGATAGATACTGTGATTTATAAGAAATATATATTTGGTCATTCATTCATAGTTTTCATATATATTTGGTCTTCCTTCACAATTCCTGGCTCACAGCTCCTAAAATCTTTGACACTTCCTGCGATAAGAATAATAAAGGTGTCTTGTGTTATGTTAATGAAGTGACATTCAGAAAGCCCTTAGGTACCTTAAGAATAGGGGCTGGTTGCCAGGGGAACCAAAACTGATTAGAAGGCTGGAACTTAGGCTAGAGATTGAGTTAATTGCCAACAGCCAATGACTTAATCAATCACACCTATGAAATGAAGTCTCCATAAAAATTCAAAAAGATGGATGGAAATTTAGAGAGCTTCCAGGTTGGTGAACACTTAGAGATCTGGGGAGAGTGGCACACCTTGAGAGAGCAGGGAATCTCCACACCCTTTCCTCATACCTTGCCCTAGGCATCTCTTCCATCTGGCTGTTCCTGAGTTGTATTCTTTTATTTAAAAACAAAACAGACAAAACCCACTGAAATGTTGTGAAGTAATTAGCCTCCAACTAATAAAAAAAAAAAATAATAATGATACTAACATAAAAAAAATAAAATAAAAAAAAATAAAAACAAAACAAAACTGGTAATCTCATAAGTAAAATGTTTCTCTGAGTTCTGTTAGCCCCTCTAGCAAATTAATTGAACCCAAGGAGGGGGGTCATGGGAACCTCTAATTTATAGCCAGTCAGTCAAAAGCACAGGTAATAATCAGCTTGCCAGTGGCCTTTGAAATGTGTGTGTGGCAGGGGGTGGGGACAAAAGTGTTGTAGACTTGTAGAGGGAAACATTAAACTGTGGGATCTGATGTTATCTCTAAGTAGATAGTGTCAGAATTGAGTTGAATTATAGGACACCCATCTGGTGTCTAAATAATTACTTGCTTTTGGTGTGGGGAACCTCCCTACAGCCCTATACATTGGAAACTGGGTCCAGAAACCCAAAAGACAGACCAACCCTCCTACTAGTAGCTGATGGGGAGCAGAATTTAGTCACCTCAAAATACAACTCTTTGGCATAAGGATTATTTAAGGCTGATTATTTTTTTTTAAAAAACAGCAGACATTAGAGAAGCCCTGAAAACAAAATAGAAGTTATCCTTTTGTATTTACATTTATAAGGGAAATCTCCCTTTGTAAGGGTATCTCCCTCTCTCTCTGTACCAGGAAAAAAAGGATGACTCTAAATGTCTAGAAACTTATCAATGGATAAGACAAAGACTTAAATCTGCATAACAACCTCATCCTTATTTATTGTGCTTTGCTTGTTTATTGTGCTCCTATAACCAGCCTCCCCTCAACCCAATATCTTCTTTTGTCTTTAGCTGGAGATGTTATTTGAAGTAGTAGCTTGGGCCATTTGGGGAAGTTACTCAGTTTTCCTGGGTATTTCCCATGGATAAAGGAGGTATGTTGTTGTTTCGTCGCTAAGTCGTGTCCAAATCTTTTGTGACCCCATGGACTGTAGCACACCAGGCTCCTGTGTCCATGTGATTTCTCAGGCGAAAATACTGGAGTGGGTTGCTATTTCCTTCTCTAGGGGATCTTCCTGATCCAGGGATGGAACCCACACCTCCTGCATTGGCAGGCAGATTCTTTACCACCTAGCCACCAAGGAAGCCCAATTAAATATATGATATTAAACTTTTGTTTTTCTCCTCTTATTCTGTCTTTTTTATTATGGGTTGGGGGGCGCTCATCCAAGAACCTGGAAAGGTAGAGGAAAAATTCTTTTTATTCCCCCACATAGCCAATAAAAGTTTTCTTGTTATTGCTCTACTTTGGGGGTAGGTCTTTATTTCAGGATCCTTCTGAGAAGGTACTGATGGCCACTTCTGTCTCTACACTGGCAGAGCTTTCCTAAGAAGTAAACAAAGAGGAATGTAGATTCCAAATATGGAGAAAGCACATTTCATGATGTCATTTGATATTTTGAATATTTCCCTCTATTTGAGGTCAAATAGCACCTCTGAAATTCTTAGTAGCGATGAATTACCTTTTGTTTCAAGTATTTTTTGGCTTGGGTTTCTGTTACCTCCAACATGAATATTTCAAGTACATGATGTCAAATATAAACAAATCCTACAGATACAGAGAGAGTTTAATTAGAAAAGAAAAGACACTTGCAGTTGTGAGAACACTCCAATCTCAGAAATATGGATTTCAAATTCTAACACAGCAAGTTTTTCTTCCAAAGTGTAAAGGAGGGATGCGCAGAGACAAACCTAATCTTTTAAGGGGACACTGGGACATTGGACAAGAGGGTCTCCCTGAGGTCATCTGATTCCCAGGAGAAGCTGATAAGGGCGGGATGGGGGGGGGCAGGTTTCTTTTTTTTTCTTTTTTCTTTTTTTTAGTGCTTTCTAAGGTTTTGGAGCAAACAGTGCTCAGGGGACAATAGGAAGGAGAGAAGCCTAACTAGAGTTTGGTCAAAACAAACTACAGGGTAAGAAATGGCCAGTTGTCAATACTTAGTCAAGTATAACTGGGCTGTTTGGGGTTCTGAGGATCCACCAGTGTCTTTGTGAGAAAGATAAAGATGAATCTTTTATTTTGAATGCTTTGTTCCTTCTGGCTGCCAACTAAGGAATTCAGTGTTTAATCTCCAGTTCCTTAAATTTAACATATGTATCTGCTTCTATGGACTTCTCCCCGTTTTTAGATGTTATTCTTTTCTTTAAGACAGTATAAAATGGCTCAAATTCCAGTTCCATGAATAGTGGGAAACAGAAAATCTGCAAAAATCTATGAGGATTCCTTGGGAGGGAGACAAGAAGGAGAACTTTTCCTGATTTGGTCCACATTGCAGCCTGCTTCTCCACCACCATCTAACTCCACACTGAAAATCTGAGCTTCAGAGCTTCTGTTCTACCACTAGGGGGAAGAAAAAATACCTTACAAATTTGCCTTGAAATTCTCTCTCTAATACCCCTGTTTCTGCAACCGCTACTTGTTTTTACACACTGAAGTTGGTGAGCAAACTGGTATTTGTGTACCTCTTTTACAAACCCTGCAGAGATGATCTCCTAATTTGGGACTAGGAGGTTATTGCTACTTAATATCCTGTGGCCTCAGACACAGATAAGATTAAAACAGTTCCATTTAACGTCCAACTTTCACATTATTTATATTATAAATGTGTTGTTCATAGAAAAGTCAAAGTAGTTAAGTAAACATACACTGGAAAACATTATAATTAAATTATCAGATACAATAGTCTTTTTTCAATGCCATAGCTTTTGAATATGTGGAGAGTGCTGTGATAAGAACAGGAAATTGTAATGGGAAAAGTTACAGAGGAAAAAGATTTAGCTGGCACTTAATTTTTAATGTGTCAATCATTGTTTTTTGAAATACACTTTTACATTATTAATTTTCAAACCTACAACATTGAAACCAAGGATGATTCTGTTGAACTGTACATCATAGGAAGCTACTCATGTTGATAACAGTTTTCTTTCAGATCTATACCTTCTGCAAGAATGCTCTTTAGACGTATTATTGTTCTCATCCATCAAACCAGAGCTATCTTAATAGACAAACTAACAAGAGATTTGTCAAGATTTTATTTATTTTACTCATAAATGGTGGCCAGCATTTCATAATTCTAACAGGGCAAGGAAACAGTTTCTTCATGATAAATCTAAAGAGACCTAACTTAATTTAACTTTAAAATATTAATTTTACAAAATTTAAAACACTATTATTTAGTACTAACTGGTACAAAATAGGGGCTTCCCAGGTAGCACTAATGGTAAAGAACCTGCCTGCCAATGCAGGAGACGTAAGAGATGCAGGTTCGATCCCTGGGTCTGGAAGATCCCCTGGAAGACGGCATGGCAACCCATTCCAGTATTCTTGCTTGGGAAGTCCCATGGACAGAGGAGCCTAGGTGGCTATAGTCCATAGGGTCACAAAGAGTTAGACACAACTGAAATGACTTAGCACTCATGCATGGTACCAAATAAAAATTAGCAAAAAATACATTTAGAAAATATTCAAAATGATATTACCTATAGAAATAGAAGTTGTTGAATCAGATATTAGAGCCACTAAAATATTTTTGTTACAATAGGATATCCCTTAAACATTTCATTTAGAATGAGAGCTATACTGCTATTGCCTAAATGATAGAGAATCTGTGCTCATACTGTCATTCCATGATTCAGTCCAAAACCAAAGGCAAGTCTTTGCTAATATATAAATTGTTTATTCTAGGGTATTCCACTTGGGAGAAGATAAACGCTTAATTAGTATGTTCCAGACAAAACTGCATTTTTTATTATGTATTTTTATTTTATTATGTATTATGCATTTATAATCACTTCACCTTTATTTTAACATATACTTAATTAAAACTATAAAGTTACTTATAGAAATGTTACTATCTCTATTTGATACTGCTACAGAGTAAATTAGGGAGGGCTACAATATATTTGTACCATACCTCAGTGAGAGATAGGTTTAAACATTTACATTGGATAGAAGCCCATTTGGGCTGCCTTTAGTGCCTTAGCAAGGAATCATTCTGGAGTTTTCATGTCAGTTAGGCACCATTACTCTTTGAAGAACTCAGATGTGGAGCACTGTTTTAGGTTTCATAGAAAGATATGTCTGCCTTCAAAAATATAATGATCATTTGAGGTGGAGAGCACACATAATAAACAAGTATAATCCAAATGTGTTAGCAAACATATGAGAACAAAACATAGAGAACCAATATTACTGATGACATTACACATGGCCTTTTGACCATAACTCTGAACTCAAGCAAACATTACACTTTTGATCTGTTTCTGGCTGCAGGTAGTGTATCATGAAAACAATCACACAAACTGAACAAAAACATATAGATTAAAAAAAAAACAACAACAACAACACCCTAGCAGCTTTAAACAAACAAACAAGATAAAATCTCAGGTAGCAGGTCTACAAGTGGTATAATTTCTTAATCTCTCTGAGCCTTTTCTTCATCTGAAAAATGTGAAAAGTTATCTGTCGCCTAAAACAGAATTATGCAAAGGTCTGTGCCTGACATATTGTAGGCATTCTCTAAATGTAGCTCTTAATACAATGCATACAGTAACATTTGCTGACAAATACATAACCGGAGGAAATGATGTACATGAAAGCGCAAAACAACCTTTTTCTTGAAAAAAAAAATGAGGAGACTGAAAAGACATTAAATCAGCTCTAACATTATGGAAGGGGTTTAGAACTTAGGTTCCAAGCTTAAAGAATGTAATTTAACAATTTAGATTATATTGGCAATGAAATTCTAAGGCTCCAGTTTTAGAAAGGAAGACATAGAGGAGTGAATAGATGAGTAGACAAAAAGGAAAAAATTATTAATATTTCCAAATGTAAAAGGCATATTTTTGGCATGAAGATGCCTCCTCACAGAACTTAAGCAGAAATTCTTCCCACAGAACCTCATGCAATGAAAAAGACAATATGTGTGAAATGATTTTCTAAGCCTGCACAAGAAGTTTAACCAAGTCATAACATTTTTTCTATCCATTTGTTTTCAGCCCCTCAGCTCATGATCTAAGAGGAAAATTTCCAGTACCCACGTAGATAGTGAAGAATGCCAAGGTGAATCCTATTCTACCATTTTGATGCCAGGAACAGGTCCAGAGAGAATTCCCCAAACTAGCATTTAAAAATAATTGTATACATGTATTCCTCAAAGAAATATTATCCATATGAGGATTCATAGATGAGTAGGGGAGATAAAACTGGGAACTAAAAAGAGAGAGGAGGATGGAGAAGCAGCAGCAGGAAGATAAAGAAGTGGAGGATTCTCTGGAGAGAGGTGGAAGGGAGAAAGGAGAGAAGGGAGAATGGAGCAGAAGAAATCAGGAAAAATACAGAGGAGTGGAGTTCACCCTAGAAGTATTCTTTTAAACAATGAAAATAACTTAAAAGGAAAAGTTTAAAACACCCTTCATAGTTTCAAGGAAATTAAAAAGAAAACTACCACTATAAAAATGAGACTATGAGTTATAAGATGATGTAAAAATGGAATGGGGTAAAAAGAATACTTCCAAAATTAAGGAATTAAATAGAGGAGAAAAGACAGAAATTTAAAATGCATATATCAAAGTAGTGACAAGCAAAAACAAAGTTGCCAAGAAGTGAGTCAATGACTTAAAAGTAAGAATTGGTAAAAGTCACAGAGATAGTAAAGAGAGGATAACGGGTAGCCTGACCAAAAAAAAAAAGAATACATGGAACTGAAAATAAACGTCTTAAGAATATGATGGAAGGGAGTTTTTCTATAATGAAAGAAGACGAGCTATTCAATCTGAAAGTGTTCACTGTGTTCCAAGACAATTCGTAAGAAGTGTTAATGCTATCAATAATGCATATCCTAGTGAAATGACTAAACCACAGGATCCCACAGGCATTTAGTCAGAGAAATAAGGTCATTACGTCGGTGAAAAATGTTAAGAAGGACTACTAGTTCTATTCAAGAACTTTAGACTTAAGAAGCTAAAACAGCTGTATCTACTGGATTTTTTTAAAAAAGTAACACCTCCCACCCTCAACTTTTAAAAGTTAATATGTGTATTACAGAACCCAACAAGCAAAGCACATTAAAAAAATCCACAATCACAAGGAGTTTACAGTTTGACTTAAACTTCTGGTTGTGTGTGAGTATGTGTGTACATTTACCCAATGACACAGTTTTGAGATTGAGACTGTATAGTATGCATTATTCTTTTTCACACATAAAAAATATTTGCTAATTCAAAACCCAAAGGCCATGACTATTTGGACAATTGAGAATATAATACACCAACTCTGATGGTCAAATATTGCTTAAATGACAAAAATGGCAAACTTCTATTAATAGATTAACAAATATTGGCAGAGAGACAATTAAAATAGCATGTTCCCTTAATGTTCAATTTAAAATGAGACACAAAGTGAAGGAGTACAACATGTTTAATGCTTATAAGAGAATTATCAGGTCTATACTATTAAAACAATATGTAAAAGGTGTTTCTATTGAGTTGTTTTACAAGGTATTCATATAGTATGACCAAAAGTAGGCACACATACAGGAGTCTTCTCTGTCTTTCCCTGAGCCAGTACCTAAGTCCAATGGGTACTGCTCAAAGAGAAGGCTCAGTCATTCCCTTCCCCTAACAAGATTTCACATGAATTTTAACCAAAAAATCCTCACATGTATTAGCAAAGTGTGTCACTTTACTATTTCTACTTTTAACATACTTTGTACATCTCAGGACATGTAGAAAGACTAGCTATTTTAAAAAAAGGCATAACATATTTAACTATTTACACAAAGTGAGGATGAATATTTCACCTTTGCAATTCTCTCTTCCAATGTCCTTCAACCCAGTGCTCAAAATCTGATAGAACACTGCACACAGAAGTGCTTTAGCAATTATATTGCTAAAGAATATGTCCTATCAATATTTTCACAGCTATTCAAAAGTCTTATCTTATGACCACTACTTTAAGATTTTTTTTTTTTAGTGTGGACCATTTTTAAAGTCTTTATTGAATTTATAACAATATTGCCTCTGTTTTTATGCTTTGGATTTTTGGTTTTGAGGCATGTGAGGTCTTAGCTCCCCAAACAGGGATCAAACCCACACGTCTACATTAGAAGGTGAAGCCTTAACCACTGAACCACCAGTGAAGTCCCTACTACCACTACTTTAAATACATTGGACATTTCTAAATATCTAGAAAATTTAGCTATCTAAAATAAAAACTTATTTTTCTACTTTATACACAGTACCATGAAACAAAAATGCACACCTAGCAAAATGATCATGGTCCAAGGTGACTTCTCATTGTGATCATCCTGGCTCTCAACATGTCTTCCTCACCTCCTCCTCAATATTGCTAATACAGTGGACAAGTATAGACAAGTATACTGCTCAGAGGCAGCTGAACAAACTCAGATTCAATTTCAAAAGTATTTTACAGAGGACAAGCTTTCCTATGAGTTTCAACACAAGGTATACAAATGGGCTAATTTTAGTCATACAACTAAGAATTTGTAAGTTCTTAAACATTTGGATACTAGATGCTGCAAACTGGGATCTATTTGTCCATTATGGACTATAAACAGAGCAAAAGAAAATGCAGCTCAAAGAGGAGGTTTAACCATTTCATAACCGAAAGATAAGATTTCATATGAATTTTAATAAGATAGTAATAAAATATGTTCTTTTACTCCTCTACTTTTTTATATAATTCATTTTTTTAAAAAAATTGAATTTATTTGTTTTTTGGGTCTTAGATGTGTCATGCAGGGATCTTTTTGTTGAGGCACGCAGGTTTAGCTGCTCCATGGCATGTGGGATCTTAGTTCCCCGACCAGGAGCCGAACCCATATTCTCTGCATTGGAAGATGGATTCTTTAAGCACTGGGCCACCAGGGAAGTTCCCTACCTGTACTTTTAACATAGCTTGTGCATCTCAGAAAATTTGGAACATGAAGAAAGAGTAGATATTTCAAAAAAGGGCATAACCTTATCAACCATGCATACAGAAGGGGAATCAAATACATGAATGATGGTTATAACACGAAAATATCCTCTAAATATGAACACTTTCCTTTCTTTCCAAGGCCTTTTGTTCCACCTCCTCTATCCCACCAAACAAATGTGGTCCTGTGTGGCTCCTGGTGTCTGTTCTAGTGGTGGCCTAAAGATTCCACTTCTGAAAGTCATGCCAGAAGACATTTGTTTTGTTAAAAAAAAAAAAAATAACAAAAAGTTTACTTAATAAGATCTGTGATTTCTATTTTTCATCCAATGTCAGTATGTTAGGTCTCGAAGCCTAGAGGTAGCAGAAAAAGGATTTTAATGTGTCTCTTAAAACAACAGTCCTCAACCTTTCTGGCACCAGGGACTGGTTTCATGAAAGACAATTTTTCCACAGACCAGGGTAGGGGGATGGGTTTTGCGATGATTCAAGTGCATTATATTTATTATGCATTTTATTGCTAGTATTATTACATCAGCTCCACCTCAGATCGTCAGGCATTATATCCTGGAGGTTGAGGACTGCTGTCCTAAAAGGTTGAGAGAAAAACAGAGAAATCTTTTTATACTACATGAATTAAGCCTTTTATCACCAGCCAGTACACCTTTCAACATGTTGGGCTCTGCCTGCTAGCCCAAGGCAGTACTTTGTTCTATCTTTCCCCTCAGCCACTCTCCAGAGCTGGCAGCAGGCCTCCCAGCCACCTGCTGGCCGCCAACCTGTCCCTTGGCCTTGTCCGGGGCACCACTCACCTGCCCGGCCAGTGAGGCACCGCTCCGTCGAGCTTGGCACGCAACAGCATCTCCTTCACTGGGGACAGAGTGGCTGAAGCAGGTCCCAGGACGTGCACGTGCCCAAGAAGGCCAAGCTCACCTCGAGGGAGGCGGCTTCTTGCACCTTTGGGCCTTCCGGCATCCTCCAGCTGCTCTGACCCACTGCGGGAGGCAAAGAGCAGGCCCCGGTCAGGGTGCAGGGACAGGCCGTTGCTGCCTCTGGGCCTGGCTGGGTCCCCAGCAAGTGAGGAGACCAGCGTGGGTCCCCAGTTGACAGAGCGCCCTCAGGTTAATGTCCGCAGGGCCCCCGGAACCCTAGTGGGTGGGCACAGGCGTGATCGGAAGAGCCCCCGGGGGCACCAGCTCAGAGACCGGAAATGGTGAGAAGGACTGCTGGACCAATAGTTCGAGGTCCCCTGGAAGGGGCATCAGCACTCAAGCAGGTAAATGGCTGGAAGGGCCTGGGTGCCACAGCAAGCGGGCTTGGTGGTGGCCTGAAGGGCCCTCCAGGATCCTCACTGCATGGGCCCTCAGTCTCTGAAAGGGCAACTGGGTCCTAAGCTCAGGGGGAGCCAGTGACTGGAACGGACGCCAGTGCATCAGTGTGCAGCAAAGATGGCAGCTGGTAGGACTCTAGGGACAGGTTGGTGACTGGAAGGAACCCTGGGTGCCAGCACGTGGGAAGGATGATGGCCAAAAGGAAAAGCCTTAGGTTCCTCTGAAGTAGGCGGGCCAGTTGCGGATAGCCGGAAGAGCCCTAGCTAGCGTCTGGCGTGGTACGGGGAGGGGGCGGAGCAGGGGGCGGGGTACGGGGGGCGGGGGGAGATGGTGGATGCATGGTGACTTGAAGGGCGCTCGTTTTCCTTGGACCCAGGATGGTTGGTGAGAAGGCAATGGCATCCCACTCCAGTACTCTTGCCTGGAAAATCCCATGGGTGGAAGAGCCTGGTCGGCTGCAGTCCATGGGGTGGCGAACAGTCGGACACAACTGAGCGACTTCACTTTCACTTTTCACTTGCATGCATTGGAGAAGAAAATGTCAACCCACTCCAATGTTCTTGCCTGGAGAATCCCAGGGACGGCGCAGCCTGGTGGGCTGCCCTCTAGGGGGTCGCACAGAGTCAGACACGACTGAAGCGACTTAGCAGCAGCAGCAGCAGGATGGTTGGTGACTGGAACATCTTATACAGGAAAAAAAAAAAAAGAAAATGCACACCTGTAAATTAGTAAGGAAAGGCTTTATGGAATGGTTATTGCAATAGGACTTCCCCAGTGGCTCACAGGTAAAGAATCCGCCTGCAGTGCAGGAGCCGGGAGTTCCATCCCTGGGTGGGGAAGATCCCCTGGAGAAGGAAATGGCAACTCCTTCCAGTGTTCTTGCCTAGAGAATCCCATGGACAGAGGAGCCTGGGGGGCTACGGTCCATAGGGTCGCAAAGAGTCCCAGCGGACTGAAGTGACTGCGCACAGCACAGCACACTGCAATAGGGGTGGAGGGACAGTTGCTCTAGGAGATGTTTAGAACCCAAGCCAGAAACAACTTAAGGAAGGGGTGGGCAAGCAAAGCCTTTGTATACAGCAGAGACCAAGTGATAGGTGGCTGTGGAAGTAGGAAGGAAAATGCTAAAATCTGTGGGAAGGAGGGCCTGCAACTTAATGCCTTAGCATTTCACCAGAATTTCTTAGTGACCCACACACTTGTCTAGGAAATCAGGCCATGCATAGTTTGCCACAGGCTTTCTAGGTGGCACTAGTGGTAAAGAACCTGCCTGCCAATGAGGAGAGGTAAGAGATGCAGATTTGATCCCTGGGTCGGGAAGATTGCCTGGAGGAAGGCATGGCAACCCACTCCAGTATTCTTGCCTGGAGAAGCCCATGGACAGAGGAGCCTGGCAGGCTATGGTCCATAGGGTCACACAGAGTTGAACAGGACTGAAGTGACTTAGGATGCTAACATAGTCTGCTACAGTGATGAATCCTTCAAGGTATATATCAAGTTGGTCTGACTTTAGCTAAACATTGCTCTTTCAGATCCTGGAGAAAAGGCCAGCTACGAAGCACCTAGTCAGTATAAGGATCTGATAGTCAGGTTTTAGTTGTTGTTGATGCCAAGGTAGGAGAGAGAAAACCTGGAAATGTTAGTTTGGAAAGATATAGCAAAGTATTGAAAGAAACTGAAAGATTGAAAAATTTGGTACAGGTTGACAGTTTGGACAGTATAATAGAATTCATTCCAATTTACAGGTAAATGCCAAAATTGGTTCTTCCACAGTGGGAGAGAAAGTCAATTAAATCTCTATCAGACAAGATGAAATTTGCATATCCATCAGTTACTTGCAATTTACAGAGAGGTAAGAAATAGCTCAAAGACAACTGACAGGACCAGAAACTGATAACCCAGGTGGATGTGTTATACTATTTTTTTAATTGAAACATAATCAAAAATTGTTTTCATCTCATTTGGTTTTTTCTCTCAGTTTTATTGAGATGTAATTGACATACAGCACTGTATAGTTTTAAGGTATACAGCATAATGACTTGACTTACATATACTGTCAAATGATTATCACAGTGAATTTAGTTGTCCATCATATCATATAGATAGAATAAAAATGTTTTTGTGATGAGAGCTGTTATGATCTACTCTCTTAGCAACTTTAAAATATACCATACATCAGTATTAACTATAGTCATTATGTTGTACATTACATTTCTATATCTTATAACTACAAGTTTGTACTTTTCAACCACCTTGATCCAATTTACTCAGCCCCAACCTCCACCTTTGGTAACCATTATTGTTGTTCAGTCGGTAAGTTGTGTCTGACTCTTTGCAGCCCCATGAATTACAGCATGCCAGGCTTCCCTGTCCTTCACTGTCTCCCCGAGTTTGCACAAACTCATGTCCATTGAGTCAGTGATGCTGTCTAACCATCTCATCCTCTGCCACCCCCTTCTCCTCTTGCCCTCTGGTAACCATAAATCTGACCTATTTTTCTATGAAATTTTTTTTTAATATTCCACATATAAGTGAGATCATATAGTATTTCTCTTTCTCTGTCAGACTTACTTCACTTAGCATAGCCCCACAAAGACCATCCATGTTGTTGTTACAAATGGCAGAATTTCCTTCTTTTTTGTGACTGAATACAATTCTTTTGTATGTATATACCACACTTCCTTAATCCATTTGTCTGTTGATGGACACTTAGGACCTGTTTCCAGGTCTTGGCTATGTAAATAATGCCACAACGAACATGGAGGTACAGACATGTCTTCAACATAATGATTTGCTTTCCTTCAGATATATACCCAGCAGTAGAACTGTTGGATCATTTGGTAGTTCTATTTTTAATTTTTTGAGGAACAGCCATACTTTCCATAGTGGCTGTACCAATTTACAACCATATAAACAGTGAACAAGGATTCACTTTCTCCAAACCTCAAGAGCATTTATCTCTTATCTTTTTGATGATAGCCATTCTAATAGGTGTGAGGTGATGTCTCCCTGTGCTTTTGATTTGCGTCTCCCTAATGATTAGTGATGTTGAGTACCTTTTCAGAAACATATTTTTCACTGTCACCCCTCCCCCTTTGAGCAACCATAATATCAAAGAAATATTATTCTGGATCACAAAATAAAGCTGATGTCATTACAGCTGGCCTGATTATTTACATAGAAACAGAAATGATTTTGTACATAAGCCTTTTTTAGTTTGCTGCAAGTTTTCACAAGGAATCTCAGACTGGAATGTAAAAGCCTCTTGAAGATAGGAAGCCAAGCCAAGAATTTGCCATCACATTTTACCTTCATTACCTGTAGATTTGGGTGCATCCCTCTTTTCCTGAGATCAACAAAAATACCCCAAGACTCCTTGCCTGTCAGCAAGTGATTTTCTCTACTCATTTATAAAGCTGGAAGCCTGTATATAACATATCAGACCAATTTTCTTAAGAGCGCTTTGTAAGCATTTGCTCCATAAAGTCAACCTTTGTTCCTTTCCTTTGAAGTTTCTAGTCGTATCTTATTAAATGAACCTCATTCTCAAATATGACATTCCAGAAAAAGCCTTGGTTGCATAACCAATGTTTGCAATTAGGTTCTGTTAACAAGCATAGACTCTATGCACATAACCAATATTGCCATGATAAAGAGAATACTCAATAAGAGTTTCTGAATTGTAGAGGGATCAATCAGGGAGAGAAAGATAAATGTTTCATTTCTGTTTACAAAAGTATAGTCTGCTAAATTGTTATGAGTTAGAGATAGCTTACATGCAGAAAACAGAACACTAAAGTAGCAGCAATATTTCTAAGAAAACCTATAATCATCGTTCATCACTTCATTCAGTCCTCTGTAATTAATTCCTGTTCCACTTGATTTCGGGTTACCAGTTTCATGAACCCATCTGTTGTCTACTAGGATTCTGGAAATCCTGATCCTGGCCACTGGTATGGCCTCAGAATTAAGTGATGCCATTAGAAGCCTGTGCCTAAGAATACCCAGCTGGCATAGGCCTTTTCCATGGCTCTCTGAGACAATCCTTTGTCTAGATAAGCATTCTGGGCTGTAGCTTGTGGCAAGTGCTTTCAGGGAAGCATTAGAGTAACAAAAAAAAAAAAAAGAAAGAAAACAATCTGTGATTGACAAAAGACACAATGGCTGTGGTTAACTTATTACTGCTGAGTTTCAAAATGAATGATCTGATGAGAGTTCATTATGAAAATAATGCATTTAACCAGGAAATTTGGTTTTGTGGCATGCAACATAAAATAGTCATATCAAAAAGGTTTTAGACAAACTATAAACATAGCAGCCCTATTCTCAAAGAAGAGTGGATATATAATTTATGAAAATTAGTGTATACAATGCTTACAGAGAAAAAAAAAGCCTTCAAATGTAACAAGTAATAATCCCAAGACATAATATACCAAGAATGCATCAAGCATTTATTTAGAATATACCAAGAATATATCAAAAACATTAAGTAAAGAATATCAAGACTGGAGTAGGTCCTGAACATGTTAATAAAACTCCATAGACAAGTGATGGGAATTCTCAGTTGA
Organism: Cervus canadensis; assembly: GCF_019320065.1. NCBI lineage: Eukaryota > Metazoa > Chordata > Mammalia > Artiodactyla > Cervidae > Cervus > Cervus canadensis. Next base: position 72,521,858 of record NC_057419.1, on the reverse strand, counting down.
AAACTACTGGCCTGGAACATATGTGTGTGTTAGTTGTTCACTTGTGTCTGCCTCTTGCCATCCCACAGACTAGCCCCCCCCCGCCCCGGGCTCCTCTGCCCATGTAATTCTCCAGGCAAGAATACTGGAGTGGGTTGCCATTCCCTTCTCCAGGGGACCTTCCTGACCCAGGGATCAAACCCAGGTCTCTTGCTTTACAGGCAGATTCTTTACTGTCTGAGCTACCAAGGAAACATGATTTAATTTTAAGAAGTTAAATTGTGACCAAGTTAACACTTTAAAAAATAACTGAAATTACCACTAATAACATAATACTGTTGTCTAATATCAAGAAAAACAGTACCAGGACTCTGATAAATTGAAACATTACTGACAGCAAGGACATTGATGAATCTCTAGGAAATTCATGTAATTCCTTAAATATTTATATTAATAACATTTTACCCATACATATTTAGCCTCAGGAAGGCTAGGTGGCTCTTCTGACTTGACAATACTTCCCACATACTCAAAACATATCAAAAATCCTAATAATTTCTAGCAACTCATATTACAAGGTGAAAGAACAAATCCTTTGTGATTTTCCAGGGGCCTTTGGGAAATTCAAAGATAGTTTTAGGTGCGTGCATGCTAAGTCACTTTAGTTGTGTTGAACTCTTTGCTACCCTATGGACTATAGCCTGCCACGCTCCTCTGTCCATGGGATTCTTCAGGCAAGAATACTGGAATGGGTTGTCATACCCTCCTCCAGGGAATTTTAGGTACAAAAGGTAACATTTAGTATTCAGTTCTAAGAGAATAAAATGTCAGAATTTGTCAGGAGGTTCAAACATTTCATTAAATGGGATCATGGGTCAGCGAAAAATGGTACTTGGCTACCTGTTTTATGCAAGTGATAATAAATTTTTTTCCCATTTATTTTTATTAGTTGGAGGCTAATTACTTTACAATATTTTAGTGGTTTTTGAAATAAATGTTGGAGTTAACATGATTGTGCAAACGTTGCATCATTTAAGAGTGAGAACACTTTGTTTTGTTAAATAATCAAGGGTATGGTGAAGTCAACATAAGACAGGAAATTACTCTAATAAGACATAGCCTATTTGCCTTCAAAGTGGATTACCAGAAGAAGAAAAAACCTTTTATAACCTCTTAAGAGCAAAACAATAAGAAAATTGTGTCATTTTAACAGCGAGAGAACCAAATTCTAGTTTTGCATCAGTATATTTGATATTAAAGCTGTTTTTAAAGTCTTATTAATAAATTTATCAACCTTAGCTAGCTTGGACCACAACAAATTTCCCCACCCATGAACATTTTACAACTTTTTATATCCTTTTGGGTTTTGACTAACACTTTTTTCTTTTTCATTCTGGAACAGCCAGTTCTTTTATTTTAGGACAAAAATATTTCTCTTTCTTAATAATAACATACTCTCCATACCTTGCATGCAATATATTAATTAAAAATTTTAATAATTGGTAACTTCTATTATACAGGAAAAACTTGAAAGTGGATAATTGTGAACTGTCATTCACTAGTATTTTATAGCAGACTAGCAAAGCTTACAGATAAACATTTAACAGCTTTTTATAGTCATATAAAGGATATAATGGGCTTCCCTTGTGGCTCAGCTGTTAAAGAATCTGCCTGCAATGCGGAAGACCTGGGTTTGATCCCTGGGTTGGGAAGATTCCCCGGGAGAAGGGAAAGGCTACCCACTCCAGTATTCTGGCCTGAAAAATTCCACAGACTGTATAGTCCATGGCGTCTCAAAGAGTCGGACACGACTGAGCCACTTTCACTTTCAAAGGATATAATACTATTAATATATCCTGGTAAAATTTCTCAAATTGGAAAAAAATGAGCATGTTCATTAATGAATACAAATATATACACCAGTAAAATTATGCCCAGCAATTAATGTTCAGTATTTTATCTCATTAATAATGATCTGGATATTTACTGAATATCTATTAATTAACATAATTTAGCATAAATATGTTTTTAGTTACCTAAGATCATCAGAACTATCTTTCTTTTTTAAATACAGCTATATTGAAATATAATTCCCATACCATACAATTCATACCCCTAAGTGTATAGCTTAATGGCTTTTTGTATAGCACATTGTTAATTTTTAAAAATTGTGGTTAAAAAATATATATCATGAAGTTTCTATTTTAACCATTTTTAATTTCAGTTACATTAAGCACATTCACAGTGTTGTGCAACCATAACTACTATCCACTTCCAGAACTTTTCACCATCCCAAACAAAAACAATAACTTCTATTCCCCTGCCCCAGCCTTGGTAACCTCTATTATACTTTCTGTCTCTACAAATTTATATACTGAAAGTAACCCATATAAGTGGAATCATGCAACATGTGTCCTCTTGTAGCTGGTTTATTTCACTTAGCATAATGTTTTCAAAGTTCATCTATGTTATAGCATGCATCAGAACTTCATTCCTTTTTATAGCCTAATAATACTTCAGTGTATGTATATACCATCCTTAATTTATCTTTTCATCTGTTGATGGACACTTGGGTTGTTTCCATCTTTTGGCTATTGCAAATAATACTGCAAAGAACACTGGCATATACAAGTGTATAATTGAGTATCTGTGTTTAATTTCTTTGGCTATACACCTTGGGGTAGATTTACTGGACTATATATTAATTACATGTGTAGTTTTTTGAGGTACTGCCAAACTGTTTTCCACAGTAGTTACATCATTTCACGTTCCTACCAGAAAGGTAGGACTTTGGGCTTTCCTCATAGCTTAGTCAGTAAACAATCTGCCTGCAATGCAGGACACCTGGGTTCTATTCCTCGGTTGGGAATATCCCCTGGAGAAGGAAATGGCAATCCACTCCAGTATTCTTGCCTGGAAAATCCCATGGACAGAGAAGCCTGGCGTGCTACAGTCCATGGGGTTGCAAGAGTCGGATACGACTTAGTGACTAAACCACCACCACCAGAAAGGTATGAGGGTTCCAATTTTTCTACATATTTTCTGACACTTATTTTTTTTGTAGCCCTCTTAATGGATATAAAGAGGTATGTAATTATGGTTTTGATTTGCATTTCCCTCAGTTCAGTTCAGTTGCTTAGTCATGTCCAACTCTTTGCGACCCCATGAACTGCAGCACGCCCGGCTTCCCTGTCTATCACCAATTCCCGGAGCTTACTCAAACTCATGTCCATCGAGTCAGTGATGCCATCTAACCATCTCATCCTCTGTTGTACCCTTCTCCTCCTGCCTTCAAGCTTTCCCAGAATCACGGTCTTTTCCAATGAATCAGTTCTTCACATCAGGTGGCCAAAGTATTGGACCTTCAGCTTCAGCATCAGTCTTTCCAATGAATATTCAGGACTGATTTCTTTTAGGATGGACTGGTTGGATCTCCTTGAAGTCCAAGGGACTCTCAAGAGTCTTCTCCAACACAACAGTTCAAAAGCATCAATTCTTCAGTGCTCAGTTTTCTTTATAGTCCAACTCTCACATCCATACATGACTACTGGAAAAACCATAGCCTTGACTAGACAGACCTTTGTTGGCAAAGTATTGTCTCTGCTTTTTAATATACTGTCTAGGTTGGTCATAGCTTTTCTTCCAAGGAGCAAGCGTCTTTTAATTTCATGGCTGCAGTCACCATCTGCAGTGACTTTGGAGCCCAAGAAAATAGTCTCTCACTGTTTCCATTGTTTCCCCATCTATTTGCCATGAAGTGATGGGACCAGATGCCATGATCTTAGTTTTCTGAATGTTGAGCTTTAAGCCAACTTTTTCACTCTCCTCTTTCACTTTCATCAAGAGGCTCTTTAGTTCTTCTTTGCTTTCTGCCATAAGGGTGGTGTCATCTGCATATCTGAGGTTATTGCATTTCCCTAGTGACCAATTATGTTGCACATCTTTTCATGTGCTTATTGGCCATTTGTATATCTTCTTTGGAGAAATGTCTGAGTCCCTTAACCATTTTTTAATTGGTTGTCTTTTTGTTGTAGAGTTGTAGATGTTATGTGGCCTAGATATTAAAACCTATGATTTCCAGATATTTTCTCCCATTCCATAGGTTGTCTTTTCACATTCTTGATGATGTGCTTGATGCACCAAAATCTTTCATTTTTGTTAAGTCCATTATTTATTCATTTTTTCTTTTTTTGCTCATGCTTTTGGTGTTATTTATAAGAACCCATTTCTGAAGCCACGGTCATAAAGATTTATCCTTGTTTTCTTTTAAGAGTTTTATGGTTTTAGCATTTATATTTAAGTTGTTGCTTCATTTTGAATTAACCTATGCATATGGTATGAAGTAGGAGTCCAACTTCATTCTTTTGAATGTGGGAATCCAGTTCTCCTAGCCACCATCTGTTGAGATTATTCTTCCCCCATTCAATGTACTTGCCACCCTTGTCAAAAAGCAATTGGTCATAGATGTATGGGTTTATTTTTGAATTCTTAATTTTATTCTGTTCATCGATACATCTATCCTTATGTCAGCACCACACTGTTTTGATTACTCTAGTTTTGCAGTAAGTTTTAAAATTGAGAAGTGTGAGTTCTACAACTTTGTTTATCTTTTTCAAGATTGTTTTGGCTATCTAGAACCCCCCTGCCCTTGCACGTCCGTATGAACTTGGGGTTTGATTTACTTTTATGAAATAACTACATTTTCACTAACCAAAAGAAATCTGAAAAGAAATTTTGCTTTTCAAAAAAAAAAAAAAAAAGCAAAAAGCAAAAATAGCGTTTAGCACTTCTTTTTCAGGGAGTGGTTATAGAGGCAGCATGCACCCTGAGCAGCAAGAGTGACACCACCAAGCTCTTTCCTGGAAAATACGCTCAGCATCAAGTTGCCCTAGCTATGAACTCTGTCTGTGAGTATCTCTGCTTTATCTCAGTTAATTTTGTGCATCCGTTAGCAAGATTTGTCCTCAGATAATTGCTTCTTTGATTAACACCATTTTAGTTTACAAAAGGTTTCATAGGAACACTCCACTTTCAGATAGCAGGGGAAACCTGTATTGATATTTTGACTATGTTAAATCTACCTATCCATGAACAAGGAATATTTCTCTACTTATTTAGGCCTTCTTTTAATTTTTTTCAGCATTGTTTTATGCTTTTCATTGTATAATTCTTTGGTTAAATTTATTCCCAGGTATTTTGTTCTTTTAGATGCTGTTATAAATGAAATTGCTATATTAATTTTCTTTTCTGATTTTTCATTTCTAATTTAGAAATATGTGTTGATATTGTACCCTTCAACTTTGATGAATTTTTAAATTAACTGTAATAATTTTCTTCTGTATTCTTTGGGATTTTCTACATGTAAATCTTGTCATTTGTGAGTAGTTCTCCTTCTTCATTTCCAACTGGAATGACTTTTATTTATTTTTCTTGCCTAATTTCTCTGGCTAAAAGTTGGAGTGCAGTCTTAAATAGCAATGGTGAACATAGACATCCTTGACTTGTTCTTGATCATAGTGGGAAAGTTTTCAGCCTTTCAGCATTGAGTCTGTTATTAACTGTGGATTTTTCATAAATGCCTTTTATTATGTTGAGGTAGTTCCCTTCTATTTCTAGTGTTCTGAGAGTTCTTATCATGAAAGGGTATCAGACTTTCTCAAATGCTTTTTCAGTGTCTAATGAGATGATTATACATTTCCTTCCCTTGGTTATATCAGTGTGATGTATTGATACTATGTTGATTGATTTTATATTCAACCTTGCATTTCTGGGTTAAATGCCACTTGATCATGGTATATAATTTTTAATGCTTTTAATCCTATTGTATTTTATTTGCTGGTATTTTGTTGAAGATTTTTATACCTATATTCATAAAGGATATTAATATCTAATTTTACTTCTGATGATGCCTTCATTCAACTTTGATATCTGAATGCTGGCCTCAAATAATGAGTTAAGAAGTGTTCCTTCTCATATTTTTTGGAAGAGTTTGAGAAATACTGGAGTAAATTCTTTAAATGTTTGGTTGAATTCATCAGTGAAGGCATCTGGTGATAGACTTCACTTTGTTGGTGGTTTTTGATTGGCTGAATTATTTGTTGCTTTGGTCAGCTTGTGGGCTCACCAAGGTCCAAAACGTCCTATACTGGTGGCCAAAGAACCCTTGGTTCTCCAGCCTGAGGAAGGGCTGGGGTCATTCAGGAATATCTGAACCCTAGATGGTGGGAAGACTGGTAGCATGCTGGAGGTATGGTGACAGAAAGGGGCCCCTGAAGCGCCATGCTGCTGGAAGGATGACTCCAGTAAGTCCCTGTATTTCACAGTGCTGCAGTGGGCAAGTGTACACAAGCAGCTGGTCTCAGAAAGACCCATAACATATGAGTGCAAGGTTAAATCATGTCTGAAAGAGTTCCAGAGTACCAGCATTCTGGTCGGCACATGTCCAGAAGAGCCTTAGATTTCTAGAGGTCAGAATAGACCTGAGGGTGGTTGGAGGGATACTCAGGGCACCTGCAAGGGGGGATGGTAGGAATTACAGTAGCCCAAGGGACTCAGACACCTGAGCCAAAGGGCCCAAGGTAACACAGCTGTGGCCTGAACTATAACTGAGCATACTCTGGTTCAATAGCAGAGTTGCAAAATGACAGCCACAATACCTCCAGATCACTAACATGCCAGAAGAATATGGGCGGGAAGAAACTCCTGATAGTCGCTCCTGACACTAAAATGGTGGTAGTAACAGGGGCCAAAGATGCATGTGAGCTGTAGCATGAGATCTAGCTAGAGTCTTTAACGTTACATGGGACTCCAGTACACGGGTAGCCTGGAGACCAGAAGGGCCCACAGGGCAGGTGGTGTCCAGAAGTTCCACCCACAACACCAGCGAGGTAGCAGGTGACAGGAAGAGTCCCAGAAGTTGAGAGGGCACAATTTAAATCATGCAGAAAGGCCTCCTCTTGCTGATAGCCTACTAGGAGGATCCTATGGTTCCATCATTTAAGGAAAATCTGGGGACCTGAAAGATCCCTGGAGCCCTAGAAAGAAGGGAAGAAGCTTTGTTGGGGCACCCACATGAGGGACAGAAGATGGCCTCGAGGGCTTATGATTCTCTAGCTTCTGAGCTGACTGAAGGCCTGAAGAGTTCTCCCTTCTTGTTTGGGAATCTAGTGTCGTAAACTAAATGCTCTCATTTCCTCCCTTAGGGTCTGGTGTTCTTTAGGGTCCAGAATTGTTTGGCTTCCCTGCAGACCTAAAGTCATTAGGTCATTAGACTGACATTGTGATGCAGGGATCAGGGCCTTTGCAGCCACTAGCCAGGCCTGGCCTTGGGAATGGTCCATTTTGCATGTAGCAAAAGAATCCTCCGATCCCTAGAGCATAAACAGGCTGGAGTCTAATAGGAAACCCGAAGTCTAGCTGTTAGAAAGTAAGAGTGAGTGGAAGGTTGCCTGTGGTACAGCCCAGATGGAGATGCAGTGATTAAAGGGCCTACTTGAACCACAGTGTCCATATGAGCTCTCTTAGAACCCACTGAGCAGAGAGTCAGGTCTCAAAAACAACCCGGCTAATCATCCAGGCTAATGGTGTCTGGAATGTGCTCCCTCTGTGAGAGTGCCGTGGACCAAATGGGGCCAGAAGAGCCTTAGGGACCTAGAGTTCAGGCTGTGAGTTTCACAGCCACTAAGATCGTGATGATGTGAAGTGTATCTAATCCTCCAGCTGATGGATGGGCTAGGGCCATCAGAATACATGAAAGTCTAGATTCAGGGACCAGATGGTGCTAGGAAGGTGCCCAGGGACACAATAGGTGCAGAGTTCCACGTTTAAAAGGGTTCTAGGTTCTTTTTCAAGTGGGATAGTTGAAGACCATCCCCAAGGTGAGGCCAGGCTAGTGGCTGCAAAGGCCCTGATCTCTGCATCACAATGTCAGTCTAGTGACCTAATGACTTTAGGTCTGCAGGGAAGCCAAAGAATTCTGGACCCCAAGGAACACCAGACCCTAAGGGAGGAAACACATTGTTGACTTGAAAGTTCATTGGTTCATCCATGCTGTTGGGAAGTACAGTGCCTGAAAGGGCTGAGATCCCTTAGCCATGAGGGCTCAGGGTACATGTGCCCAAGTTAGGTACTGTGACCAAAAGACCTCTAGTTTCAAAAGTAATTGCCAGAAAAGTAAAGTAATTGCCAGAAGTTACCCTGGTCCTAAGCATGTCCGTGAGCTTTGACCAGTAAGATCTCCTGGAAACTTCCCTGATGGAATATGGAGTACAGTGCCTAATTGTCACGGAGAGGACCAGGGTACTGGAAGAGTGGTTTCCAATTATATATTTCATATCACCAGATTTGGGGGGAGCCCATGCGATGCCAGTTCACTGGGAATTTGGCTAAATCAGGAACCCCAGAGTAGGAGTTCCATGGCGGATGGTGTCTGAAAATGCCCTCAGGGACTGCAATGTGCTAGCAGGCGAAAATCCAGAAGTGTCCCAGGGCCTGAGAAACTCTAGATGGACACAGACCTAAAGGGATCATCAGGTTGGTGGCTTAATAAGGGGAGCCCATATTTCTATTGCCTAAGGTTTGTGGACTTTAAGGATTGCCTGAACTTTGTTGCTGTTCAGTCAGTCAATTGTGTCCAATTTTTTGCTACCCCATGAACTGCAGCATACCAGGCTTCCCTGTCCATCACTATCTCCCGGAGTTTGTTCAAATTCATGTCCACTGAATCAAAGATGCCATCCAACCATCTCATCCTTTGTTGCCCTTCTTCTCCTGCCGTCAATATTTCCCAGCATCAGGGTCTTTTCCAATCTATTAGCTCTTCCCATCAGGTGGCTAAAGTATTAGAGCTTCAGCTTCAACATCAATCCTTCCAATGAACATGTGAGGTTGATTTTCTTTAGGATTGACTGGTTTGATCTCTTGGCTGTCCAAGGGTCTCTCAAAAGAGTCTTCTCCAACATCACAGTTCAAAAGCATCAATTCTTCCATGCTCAACCTTCTTTATGGTCCAACTCTCACATCCATACATGACTACTGGAAAAACCATAGCTATGACTACACAGACCTTTGTTGGCAAAGTGATGTCTCTGCTTTTTAATATACTGTCTAGGTTTGTCATAGCTTCTCTTCCAAGGAACAAGCATTTTTTGTTTTGTTTTTTTTTAATTTCATGGTTGCAGTCACTGTCTGCATTATTTTTTCCCCATATATTTTCCATGAAATGATGGGACCAGATGCTATGATCTTGGTTTTTAGAATGTTGCGTTTTAAGCCATCTTTTTCACTCTCCTCTTTCACCTCCATCAAGAGGCTCTTTAGTTCCTCTTCACTTTCTACCATAAGGGTGATGTCATCTACATATCCGAGGTTATTGATATTTCTCCCAGCAAACTTGATTCCAGCTTGTGTTTCATCCAGCACAGTGTTTCACATGATGTACTCTGCGTATAAGTTAAATAAGCAGGATGACAATATACAACCTTGTCGTACTCCTTTCCCACTTTGGAACCAGTCCATTGTTTCATGTCCAGTTCTAACTGTTGCTTCTTGACCTGCATATGGGATTTTCAAGAGGCAGGTGAAGTGGTCTGGTATTCTGATCTCTTTAAGAATTTTCCACAGTTTGTTGTGATCCACACAGTCAAAGGCTTTAGTGTAGTCAATGAAGCAGAAGTTGATGTTTTTCTGGAATTATCTTGCTTTTTCTATGATCCAATAGATGTTGGCAGTTTGACCTCTGGTTGCTCTGCCTTTTCTAAATCCAGCTTGAACATATGGAAGTTCTCTGTTAACATACTGTTGAAACCCAGCTTGAAGGATTTTGAGTATTGACCATGCTAGCATGTGAAATGAGTGCAATTGTGCAGTAGTTTGAACATTTTTTGGCATTGCCTTCCTTTGGGATGGGAATGCAAACTGACCTTTTCCAGTCCTGTGGCCACTGCTGAGTTTTCTAAATTTGCTGGCATATGGAGTACAGAACTTTTAACAGCATCATCTTTTAGGGTTTGAAATAGCTCAGGTGGAATTCCATCACCTCCACTAGCTTTGTTCTTAGTGATGCTTCCTAAGGCTTACTTGACTTCACTCTCAAGGATGTCTGACTCTATGTGAGTGACCACACCATTGTGGTTAACCAGATCATTAAGATCTGTTTTGTACCGTTCTTCTCTGTATTCTTGCCACCTCTTCTTAATCTCTTATGCTTGTGTTATATCCTTACTGTTTCTGTCCTTTATTGTGCCCATCTTCGCCTGAAATTTTCCCCTTCATATCTCTAATTTTCTTGAAGAGATCTCTAGTCTTTCCCATTCTATTGTTTTCCTATATTTCTTTGCATTATTCACTTAAGAAGGCTTTCTTATCTCTCCTTGCTATTCTTTGGAACTCTGTATTCAGGTGGGTGCATCTTTCCCTTTCGCTTCTCTTCTTTTCTCATTTATTTATAAGACCTCCTCAGACAACCATTTTACCTTCTTGCATTTCTTTTTCTTTGGAATGGTTTTGGTCTCTGCCTCCTGTACAATATTACAAACCTCTGTCCATAGTTCTTCAGGCAGTCTATCAGATCTAATCCCTTGAATCTATTTGTCACTTCCACTATATAATCATAAAGGATTTGGTTTAGGTCATACATGAATGGTCTAGTGATTTTCCCTATTTTCTTCAATTTAACTCTGAATTTTGCAATAAGTAGCTCATGATCTGAGTCACAGTCAGCTCCCAGCCTTGTTTTTGCTGGCTATATAGAGCTTCTCCATCTTTGGCTGCAAAGAATATAATCAATCTGATTTTGGTATTGATGATCTACTGATGTCTATGTGTAGAGTCATCTATTGTGTTGTTGAAAGAGGGTATTTGCTATGAACCTTGGACAGAAGGAAATTTAGCAGCAGGAAAAATTGCTGTGGCATCCATGAGAGGGCAGACTATGGCCTAAAGAGTGTGATCTCAAGACTGCTAGCTAATTGAAGGCCTGAAAGGCTCACAGTTCCACCTGGTGGGTATTAGTGCCATGAGGGGGAAATCGTCTGTTTTCACTGCAGAAGGGCAGGCTAGTTGTCCAAGCACCCTTGGTTCCTCAGTAGAAATTCACACTGGGGGCCAGTGGATATCCCAGAACCCTAACTGCCAAGATGTCTGCAAGCCAGAAGCTTTCCAGGTATACCAGGTAGAGGTGCAGTGATGCAGAATGGCCCTATTGCTGCAGACATCTGGATGGATGTTTACTTATAGGCTTCTATGTTCCAAAGCACTAAGCAGGCTAATGTCCTTATGGGATCTTCTGGAAGCTAGTGAGTGGGCAGCCTGGTCTCAGCACACCTAAGACACCAGTGTGTGTTTAGTCACTCAGTCGTGTCCAACTCTTTGCGACCCCATGATCTGTAGCTCACCAGGCTCCTCTGTCCATGGGGATTCTCCAGGCAAGAATACTGGAGTGGGTTGCCATGCCCTCCATGGGAACTTCCCAACACAGGGATCGAACCCAGATCTCCCATATTTCAGGAGGATTCTTCACTGTCTGAGCCACCAGGAAAACCCAAGAATACTGGAGTAGGTAGCCTATCCCTTCTCCAGGGGGAACTTCCTGACCCAGGAATCAAACCAGGGTCTCCTGAATTGCAGGCAGATTCTTTACCAGCTGAGCTACCCAGGAAGCCCCAAGACACCAGTACCAGGGCAGATACAGTACAGGAGTGCCCCTAGCATGCCAGCGCCCCTGAATGGTTCATGCCATGAAACCCACCTCCATGTTAGAAATGATCCCCAACTGACTCTGGGTTCCACAGTCTGCAGGGCAGATGGTGGTCAGAAGCTTTATGGTTCCTCATCTTGCATTCTATCTATGGTCCATAAGGACATAGGGAACCCCAGAGCCCAGGCCACATTCTAATTGGAAGGTCCCCAGAGACACTGTCTCATGGGAGGCCTTTAGCCAAATGGATTATAGGTTCTATTGAAAACAGAGAAGCTAAAGACTGAAAGGGCCATCAGTTACCCAGTTCCAGGCCTGTTTGGTGACCATAAGGGTTCTGGGTTGCCATCACACGGACAGGCTAATATCAGAATCACATTTGATTCTTGGGTACATGTGATGACTGCAGGCCAAAAGGAGCCCTGAACCCTTAGTGAGAGGCCATATTGGTGTTTGGAAGATTTCCCTGGGTAACCAAGTGAGGACCCAGGGGAAGTGGGGGTTTGGGAAAGAGGAGGATGGGTGGTGTCTGAAAGTCTCAGATTCTGGATCTGAAAAGGCCCATGATATCCCAGAAAGCATCCTGAATTGTGACAGAACATGATTCGGTTTCAGTAGCAGATAGGCAAATTAATGGCTGGAAATCCCTGGGACCCAGACATGACCATATACTGTGGGCAGGACGGACTCCCAGAAATTTATGGGAACATAAGTGTCCTCATGACACTAACATGAAAGTACAAGAATGGTTTTCAGTAGGGATATATATTCTTGATTTGAATTCTTACTTTAGTCCATAGTGTTCCAGTACACAGGCAGTCACAAAAGGGCCCCCAGGACAGTAATGCCAGGTAAGACGGTGTCTGAAAGTGCTCACCCGGACATCAGCCCAATGTTAAGTTGGTATCTAGAGGCATCCTGGGGGCTGAGAAAGAGAGAATGACGGAGACAAAAAGATCTAGTCCTTCTGAAAGCCATGTAAGAGGAACTCATGGTTGCATTGCGTAAATACAATATGGGGGCCTGAATAATTGCTGGAACCCCAGTGAGTGGTCAGGTTTTTGGCAGGAAGATTTCCTGAGTCACCTGTGTAAGAGATGGTGGGCATGAGGGCTCAGGATTCCTGAGCTTGAGGGCTGAGTGGTGGCTGGGACGGCCCACAGTTCCCTTGCAGCGTGGCAGTGCTGTGACTGAAAATACTCTCCTTCCCACCTCAGACAGGCAGCTGGTCACCAACGAACCCTTAGTTCCACAGAGCATGCAGAGTATGGGTCTGTAGAAAGCCAAGAACCCTAGATAGCATCAAGTGCCATGGCCAGAAGGTTTCCTGGGTCAACACCCTGATGGAGTTGAAGTGGCAAAAAGGAGCCCCATACTTCTGGTTTCTGAAAGGGTAGTTGCCAATAAAGAACTCAGTTCCAAAGCAAAGGTGTGGGCTAGTGTACATAAAGGCTCTCCTGGAACACTACACAAAGATATCGTGGTTAAGAAAGGACCCACAGGCCACCAGGACCAGAGGAGAATGTCCAGAAGTCCTCTCTGAGTGCCAGTGGCCAGGGCAGCATGATTCCAAAGGAACCCCCCTAGGTTCCTCCTGATCAAAATGGATGAGATGCACCAAATATACGCCACATTCTGTGCCCTATTGGGAGGGTGATGGTCACAAGGGTACAGAGTGCCCCTAAATAACAGTGAGACTTGGGGCCATAAGGTGTGTAGGAACCTTAAATTCTGGGTGGACTGGTGATCAGAACACCTCCTGGGACACTAGCAAGCAGACCAGCGACTGAAACAGTTCAAATTGCTGTGACACATGAGCTAGCAGAGGACTGGAGGAGCAATTGGTCACCACAGCCAGGCCTAACTCTGCACTTAAAGGGTTCTAGAATCCTGCATCACAGGGGCAGGTTCGTGGCATAAGAACCTTCAATTCCCAGGGACATGATTGATAGCAGGGCAGAAATAGTGCTCGAACCTTAGAGCAAGGGTGCTCTTGGTGGTCAGTGATCCTACTGGGCACATGAGCTGCAGGTGAATGATGGTGGCCTAAAGGGCTCAAATTCCATAGAGGAAATGGCCCGGGTGATGAATGGTGGCTGAAAAGGCCCCAAATCCCTTAGCTTTCGAAAAGGACCTGGTGTATCTAGGTCAGAGATACATACCTCAAATGAACGTGCTCCAGTTTCAACAGTAGGCGGGCAGTCAAACTGGACTGACAACCTGTGATTCCCGTATGGGCTGTGAGCAGGAAGGACCTCATGAAAATATTTAAGGCTGGAATGGCCCTCATGACATTAACAGGATGAGTGTACTGGGGCCAAAGGGGACCTCAGGCACCAGCAAGCTGTTAGTATGCTTTCTGGTAAGGTCATATATTCTACAGCACGGATTCTCAACTCAGTGTGCAGGACCCAAGTGAAGTGACAGTCTACTTGCCAAAAGGGTCACCAGGATGACAGTGTCAGGGGACATGGTGTCTGGAAGTACCCCACGAAGGCATCATTGATGTGTCAGGCATGTACACAGTAGGGTACTGGGATCTAGGAGGGAGCAGATGGCTTGCTGGGCCCAAGGCTTGTAAAAGCCACCTCCTATGGAAATGCTGGTAGGAGGATCCCATGCATCCCCCGAAGGGGGATGGAAGAATCCATGGGACCTTATGCAGGAGGCCAGTTGGTGGCAGGAAGTTTACTCTGGAGCACCATCTGCATGGGTGGATGGTGGCCCAGAGGGATCTTACTTCATTAGTTTGCTGACTTAGACTGGTTGAGACCTACACCTATCAACCCAGAGGCTAGTGCCATGACCAGGTGCTTTCCTTTCCATCACAGGCGGACCCTCTGGTCACTAAAAACCTGAGACTCAGCATACATACAGACTAGCGGCCAATGGGAATTCCGAATTGCTTGCTGGCAGGAAGTCTGGCAGCCGGAAGGTTGCGGGGGAGCACTGCCTGGAAAATGGTGTGGTGGCTAAAAGGAACCCTTTGCAGCAGTGTTCTCGATAGGTAGTTGCCTATAAAGCCATATATTCCTCAGCACTAGAGCAGGCTGTTTCCCATAAGGGTCCTTCTGAAACCCACTACATTAGCAGCACTGTCTTTTAAAGGACCTGCTGGGCACCAGCACCAGGGCAGAAGGTGTCTGGAAGTGGTTCAGAGTGCCAGTGCCCTGGACCGCACCTGTCTGGAAGGATTCCAGGAATGCTAGATGCCTCAAATCGCTGGTTTCTACAGCCTATGGGAAGGGAGATGGTCTCAAGGGTATACACTTTCTTGATGACTTTGGGTGAGAAGGACCTCTGGAATTATAGTGAGGGGTAAATTTGTGGTTGGCAGGTCCTTAGATGAATGGGGGTAGAGAGGTAGGGATGGTGGCCGAAATGGCTCAAGTTACTGAACCAAAAGGAATTCTGACCAGTGTGGCAAACATAAGCCAAAATCTCAGGGTCTGCAGCATCAACTGTGGGCAGAAAGATTTCCCTGAAATGTTTAGGGCTGCAAGGGCCTTCATGACACAAGTACAACAGGATGCTGCCAAAAGGGATCCAGGCAGCTGGAAGTTTATGTCTAAGAGGACCATGTTGCACAGAAAGGGTTTTAAGCAGGGGCCCTGGCACAGTCATGCATGGTAAATCTTGTCACCTAAAGGACTCAAGTGCAGATAATGTCCACAAGTCACCCCACAGCCCTATGCCCCTCTCCTGTGACCCCAGTGAAGTGGTAAGAGTCCAGATGTTTGATGGGGGAAAATGTTTCCAGACCAAAAGGCCTGTTGACCGCCTAGTATGTTGCCTAGGTTTCTGCCTTAATAAGGAACACTTGGTGACCTGAAGGATCCGCAGAACCCTGACAAGCGGGCAGGTTTCTGGCAGGAAGGTTCCAGGGGCATCTGCCCAAGAGAGAGGCAGTGGCTGAAAAAGCTCGTGTTTCCCAAACTTGTGAGCCAACTGAAGGTTGAAGTACTCCTGCTACCTCTGCGGGATGCCATGGTTGTGACTGAAAATGCTGTCCTTTCCATAGCAGATGGGCAGCCTGAGTGCCTAAGAACACTTGATACCTCAGCATGCACACAGACTGGGGTGGAAGGCATCCCCGTCCCTAGCTGGTAGGAAGGGTTTGGAGGTTGGATGGTTTCCAGCTGCACAGGCATGATGTAATTAATAGACGCCCACAGTCTTACTGCCCAGGAAGGAGGAGTCACGTGTTCCGCTGCACTGGCTACCGTCTGGTTACCCTGGACCACAGTTTGTGTGCAATATGGTCAGAGAAGGGACATCTAGGGCACCATCGCCAGGGTGGACAGAGTCTAGAGGTGCTCCTGAGCTCAGCAAGGTGGCAGGTACATTTCCAGTAGAGTTCTGGGGTCAGAAAGAGGGAGGCGGACTGAGGCAGGGAGTGCTAGCTTGCTGATGGCCGAGTTAGAGTTGTGGATTTTATTGCACTTGAGTTTCTTCGGAAAGGGCCCCAGAGGCAGTACCATTCAAGGGGGATGGATACCAATAGGACCCCCAGTTCCTTTGCCAGTGTGTAGCCTAATGTTCCAAGGCCACTGGGATTCCATTGATGGACAGGCTGGTGTCAGCCTGGGTCTTTCATGCTGTATCTGGAGGGCTGTAGTGTGGTTGAAAGGTTCCCCTGGCTTCCAAGATGTGGTCAGACTGGTGCCCATGAGCAGAGTCTTTTTAGTCTATAGTCTTCTAGGTTCATTGTGTGAAAAAAAAAATCAGAAAATGAAACAATCACCAAAATAGTACTTAATAAAACTACTGTGCACAACCAAAAGATAGTTTGCACACTGGGAGCACTTAAAGCAAACCGCCCACATGAGGGGCAGATGGTGGCCTAGAGGGCTCATGGTTGTCCAGCTTGTGAGCTCTTCGGGTGCCCGAGGGTCTCTGTGGTCCTGTTTGGGAAGCAAGTGCCATAAACTAAATGCTCTCATTGCAGTCACAGGTAACAGGCATGTAACAAAGGAGTCCTCCGATCCCCAGAGCATCCATAGGCTGGAGTCTAATAGGAAACCCGGGACTGTAGATGTTAGAAAGTAAGAGTGAGCGGAAGGTTGCCTGTGGTACAGCACAGATGGAGATGCAGTGGTGAAAAGAGCCTCCTTGCACCTCATTAGATCACGGCACAAGGCTCGTGTCCATATGAGCTCTCCTAGACCCTAGTGTGCAGAGAGGCAGGTCTCAGAAATGACCTGGCATCACGGCTACCAGGGGCTTCCCTAGTGGCTCAGACAGTAAGGCAACCACGTGTAATGCAGCAGACCCAGGTTTGAAACCAGCATCAGGAAGATCCCCTGGAGAAGGAAATGGCAACCCACTCCAGTATTCTTGCCTGCAAAATCCCATGGACAGAGGAGCCTGGGGAGCTACAGTCCATGGTGTTGCAAAGAGTTGGACACGACTGAGCGACTGACACTTTCACTTTTCCCTTTCCAGGCTAACACAGTCTGGACGTGCTCCTGGGATTACAGCACCCTGGACAGCACATTCTGGATGAGCCCTTAGGGACCTAGAGATTCAGATGGACACATTGTCCAAGGGCTATAGGTTCTACATTCCACAAGAAGAGTGATGGTCAGAAGGATACATGGTTCTCCAATATGCAGGCCCAACTAGTAGATCTGAGGACACCTGGGATTCTGGGTTCTAGGGTAGATGGTGATCCCAGTGTGCTGTGTATACTAACTTCTGCCAAGGCACTTGACAAAGGGATTCTAGGTTGCAATTCAAATGGTATAGCTGAGGACTATAAGGGCCATAGTTTCCCATGCCTTCCCCTAACCAGAGAGATATTTGATTTTGTATCACACTGTCAGGCTTCGGGCAAAGAAAGTTTGGTTCCAAGGCAAGCAGAATAACTCCAGGCCAGAAGGAACCTGGGAGCATAGCAAGGGGGTATGTTGGTTATCAGAAAATTCATCAGTGCATCCAAATTGGGGGGAAGTGTGGTGGCTGAAGGCGCTCAGGTTTTTTAACTGCAAATACTCAGTTTATTCCAGAGTGAAGCCTGTATTATAACTGAATACAGTTTCAGTTTGAAATGGTTTCAACAGCCATTTGGAAAACTGGTGGCTGGAAATCTGCCAGGTGCCCAGCACACCAGCAGACTTTGATTAGAAATTTAGAGCCAGAAGGGCATTCATGTTATTGACATGCGTGGTGAAGGTGCTCAAATTGGACCACAGTCACCAGAATACGGCAAACTATGGTGCACAGTAGGCCCACGCATTCCACAGCACAGATTTCTTCTTGGCCAATGAGATCCCACGTTTTCAGAAGTATCATTGGAAATTCAGCCCCCAGGGCACCATGGCTGGGCAGATGCTGTCCTGAACTGACTGCCGACAGAGTAACAGGAGGAGCCTGGGTTCTACCACACGAGTGTGATTGGGAGCCTGAAATATCTCCAAGACCTTAGTGAATGGACACGTTGTTGTCACCCTACGGGGTGAGAAATGGAGTGCAAGAGGATTCATCATCCTGGGCTGGAAGTTCTGATGATAGCTCATAGTAAGTGAAGCCTGTACTGTGAACAGAAGTGCTTCGTTTCAAACACCAGACCCGCAATTGCTCTGCAGGATATTAGTGGTATGAGGGGAAGTGCTCTCGCTCTGCTGGCCACTAGCAGTCTGGTTCCTCAAGAGTGCAACACAGTTCCCAGTGCTCCAGGCTGCACACAGGCCGGGAGCTGGCGGGAATCCCGGAAACCAGGCTGGTGGCAAGTCTGCTGGCTGGAATGGTCCCTGGGCACTGTGCAGATTAAGGCAGGATGTGAACGGGGCTGTCTTGTACCAGGGCTCTAGATAAGTGGTTCCTTACAGGTTTCTGTGTTCCACAGGACCAGGCAGCCTGTGGTCCTTGAAGAACACAGTGCACACACAGCCTGGTCTCTGAGAGTATTCCCAGAACACAGCACCAGGGCAGGGTCACCAGAAGTGCTCTGAGTGCAACTGTCCAGAAAACTTGTTCCTGGTTGTTGGGATGGAAAACCATGCCTGATGGGCTCTGGGAGCCACACCAAGTATAGGGTGATTATGCAAAGGTGATGTGCAAACAGTGTCGCTGAGCTAGGCATGACAAGTGGCTGGATGAGTTCTTGCTGAATCATGCAGGAAGCCTTGTGGCCAAAATATCTTCAGTTCCTAAGCACTCTAGAAGACACCATGCATGAAAAACCTGAGCACCCTAGCAAATAGCCATATCTGTTGTGAAAGTTTCATTATGGCTGAAATGTGTGCTTGGGTAGTGGGAAGGGGAAATGTGGCTGAAATGCTTTCAACACTACACAGCTAAACTGATGTCTGGAAAGTGCCAGGCCCCAAGCACACTGGTGCATCTTAGATGGGAACTACCCCAAAATTCCTTGGTGAGGAACACCCTTCTGACGCTTACGTGACTAGAGTATAGATGCCAAAATGGGTGTTAAGTCAGAGCATTTTACAAGTATGGTTCCCACTAGGGCTTTATATTCCATAGCACGGGCTCTGTCCAGGGCCATTGGGAGCCCTGGATGCAGGTAGTGTCTCACTTAAAGGCTGACTGTGCAGCTGATGTCTTCTAGGAGTATTGCCTGTGGTATCAGCGAGGGCCATGGAAATGGCCCAGACATGAGAGGTTGACATACCCCAAAAGATAAATGCCTTGTTCTACTCTGAGCCCAGTTGGAGGATCCTGGGTCTCCATCATGTGATAATAGTGGAGGAGCCTTAATTATCATCAGAACCTTGTGAAGCAGTCAGGTTGTTGGCAGGAAGGTTTTCCTGGTCACCAGCATGAGGGTCAGCTAGTGAATGAGAACTCCAGATACCCTAGCTAGCAAGCTCTTGGTTCGTGTGGTATGATGGCTGTGACCCCAAAGGTTCTCCACCTAAGCGGGGCAGATAGGGTGCCAAATAACCTGGGTTCTCATGAACATGCAAATGTGGGGCAGGCAGGAAACCTCGAACCCTAGCTAGGAAAAAGTCCGCTGACAAGAAATACCCCAGTCACTTCCAGATCAAGATGCATTGGGGAAAAGAGGTACCTTGCCCCAGATCGCTGGGTGGATGATTACCCTTTGGGCACTGTGTGCCTTATATCTGGGGTAGGACAGTGCTTGTGTGTGTTCTGGAGCTCAGTGCTCAAATAGTTTACTTTAGAAAGAACCCACAAGGAACAAGCACAAAAGCAGAACATGTCTGGAAGTGCTCCCTGGGTGAGAGGGCCCTGGACCCAAGGTGGGCAGAAGAGCCTTTAGAGACCTAGAGTTCAGGCTGTGAGTTTCACGGCCATTAAGAGGGTGCTGATATGAAGTGTATCTGATCCTCCAGCTGATGGATGGGCTACTGCCATAAGGGCAGGTGGAACTTTAGATGCAGGGACCAGATGTTGCTAGGAAGGTGCCCAGAGACACAATGAGTATGGAATTCCATGCTTGAAAGGGTTCTAGGTTCTGTTTCAAGTGGGATAGTTGAGGATCATCCCCAAGGCCAGTCAGGCCAGTGACTGCAAATGCCGTGATCTCTGTATCACAATGTCAGTCTAGTGACATAATCATTAGGTCTACAGGGAAGAAAAACAACTCTGGATCCTGAGGAACAACAGACTCTAAGGAGGAAACACATTGTTGACTTGATATTTCATTGGACCAGCCATGCTGTTAGTCAGTTCTGTGTATGAAATGGTGAGATTCTTTAGTTGTGAGGGCTCAGGGTACATATGCTCAAGGTTGGTACTGTGGCCAAAATACCTCTACTTTTAAAAGGCACCAGTAAAGTAATCAGCAGAAATCACATTAGTTTGTAGCATGTTGGTGAACTCTAAGCAGTAAGACCTCCTGGACAAATCCCGAATGGGATGTGGAATAAGGTTCCTAATTGTGACCAAGACCACCAGGGTACGGGAAGGGTGGTTTTCAATTAGGCTACATATGCCATAGCTCAGGAGTTGTGTACAGCCCACGCCATGACAGTTCACAGGAAATCTGGTTAAATCAGGAACCTAAGGGCAGCCCTTCCATGGCAGATGGTGTCTGGAAATGCCCCCTGGGACTCCAGTGTGCTAGGAGGCAAGAATCCAGAAGAGTCCCAGGGCCTGAGAAAATCTAGATGGACACAGACCGAAATGGATTATTTTGATGACTCAATATGAGGAGCCCACATTTCCTGCCTGAGTATGCTTTGTGGACCTGAATGATTACTGGAATCTTGAATACACGCTAAGTTGATTCAGTCCTGTCCATCTCTTTGCGACCTCGTGGACTGTAGCCTGTCAGAATCCTCAGCCCCTGAGATTTTCCAAATTTGGATACTGGAGTGGGTTGCCATTTCCTTCTTCAGGGGATCTTGCCTACCCAGGGATTGAACCAATGTCTCTTAGGTCTCCTGCATTAGCAAGTGTGTTCCTTACCAGTAGCGCCACCTGCAGGAATCTTGGAGAAAGGGATATTTAGTGGCAGAAAAAATTCGTGGGCCATACACTAGACAGCCGACTGTGGCAGTGTGCTTTCATTTAATCTCAAGACTGCGAGCTACTTGAAGGCCTGACAGGCTTACTGTTCCACCTGGAGAGTATTGTTGCCCTGGGGGAGACATACTCTGTTTCCACTGCAGTCGGCCATGCTGGTTTTCCAAGCACCGTCGAGTCCCCAGAATAAATTCACCCTGGGGGCCGGAGGGTATCCCGGAGGCCTAGCTGCCAAGAAGTCTGCATAAGAAAATCGCCAGGTACACCAGTGACTCAGAGGTGCAGTGATTCAGAAGGGCCCCTCCCTGCAAGTGTCTGAAAAAGGGTAGTTGACAAAAATGATCACCAATTCAAAGAAAACTGTGTGCTAGTGTACATACAGTCTCTGCTGGAACTCTACACAGAGATATTGCAGTCTCAGAAAGGACCCGCAGGTCACTATCATCAGAGCGGAATGTGTCCAGAAGTCCTGAGTACTAGTGGCTAGGGCAGCGTCATTGCGGTGGAACACCCTGTAGGTTCCTCCTGATCAAAATGCATGACATGCACTAAGGGCTTTGAGTCCTGGCCCTATCGGGAGGGTGATGGTCACAAGGGTAAAATGCCACTAAATAACAGCGAGACTCAGGGCCATAAGGAGTATAGGAACCTCATGTGCTGTGTGGCTGGTGATCGGAACCTCTCCAGAGACACTAGCGAGCAAGCCCTTCACTAAACGGGTTCAAAATTCCAGGCAAACAGTGGGCAGACGAGTGGAGGAGCAATTGGCTAACCATGGACAAGCCTAACTCCTGACCTGAAGTGCCTAACTTCTGCATGACATGGCAGGCTGGTGACTTAATAACATTTCGTTCCTTGGCACGTGATTGGCAGGAAGCCAGAGAACATCCTGGAACCTTAGAGCCAGGGTACTGTTGGTAGTCGGATTCGGCTGGGCACTGGAGTGCGAGGTGAAGGAAGGTAGCCTACAAGGCTCAAATTTATCATTTGTACGGGTCTCGGAGAAGTATGGTGGCTGATAGGGCTCAAAGTTCCTCAGCTCCCAGACCCATTATATCACTGTCAGATATCTATACCTAAATCAATATGTTCCAGTTTCAGCAGTAGGTGGGTGGTCAGTTTGGAATGACAATCTGTGCTTCCTATATAGGCTGTGGAAAGGAAATACTTCACGAAAACGTTTTAAGATGGAAATACCCTCACGACACTAATAGGATAGGCGTACTGGGGCCGAAGGGCCCCAAGGTACCAGAAAGCTGTTAGGATGACTTCCAGTAAAGCCCTATGTTTTACAACAAAAGTTTTAATTCAGTTCATAGGAACCTAGTGCACTGACAGTCTAGTTGCCAAAAGGGTCACCCGGACAATAAAGTCAGGGGGAATGGTGTCCGGAAGTACCCCACCAAAGCATCATTTCTGGGTCAAGCATGTACTAAAGTACGGTACTATGTTGAGAAAAGGAGCGATGGTTTCCTGGGCTAAGGCACAAAGGCCGCTCCCTGCTTAATGCTGATAGGAGGAACCATGCTTCCATTGAGAGGTATGAAGAATCCGTGGAACCCTTGGAAGAGGCACGTTGCTAGCTGGAATATAAGTGTGGTGCACCATCTGGACTGCTCGACGGTGGCCCAGAGGGATCTTGCTTCATCAGTTTGCTTAGCATGACTGAGGCCAACCCCTCCCCAGCCTGTGGATAGTGCCATGACCAAGCGCTTTCTTTTCTACAACAAGAGTGCATTCTTGCTACTAAAGAACCTTAATGCTCGCTAGCACACACACAGATTGGGGGCCAGTGGAAATTCTGTTTCACCAGACAGAACGTCTGGTGGCCGGAAAGATTTCCAGGAGCAGTGCCGAGTAGCCAGTTCACTGTTAAAAGGAGTCCCTTGCAATCATGTTCTCAATAAGTGGTTGTCAATAAAGCCTCATGTTCCTAAGCAATAGGGCTGGCCGTTTCCCATAAGGGCTTTCCTGGAACCCCGTACCGGGCTAACAGTGTATTTTAAAGGATGATTAGGGTACCAGTGCCAGGACAGAAGGTGTCTGGGATTGGTTCAGAGTGCCAGTGCCCTGCAGTGCATGTCTCTGGAAGAACCCCTGGAGTGCTAGATGCACAAAATCACTTGGTTCTGCAGCCTATAGAAGGGAGATGATCTCAAGGATATATGCTTTCTTTATGAGTTTGGGCCAGAAGATGCGCTGGAATTGTAGTGAGGGGTTAAATTTGTTATTGGCAGGTACTGGATGGGGAGGTGTGGGTACAGATGGTGGCTGAAATGGCTCAAATGACTGAGACAAAAGGAATTGTGAGCAGTGCAGCTGACTCAGAATACAATCAGTATCTCTGACTGCACAGCATCAACTGTGGGCTGAAAGATCTCCCTGGAACACTTCAAGGGAAAAGGGCCTACCTGAGTCCAATCCAACGGTAGAATGGTGCCAAAAGGGGTTCAGGGAACTGGCAGTTTAGTTTCCATGAGGGCCACATTGCCCAGCAAGAGTTTCTGGTAAAGACCCTGGGTCAACCAAAGTGGTAGTCTTGTTTGCCACAGCAGCCCATAGTGCAGAAGTGGCCTGGCTGATGGTGTTCAGAAGTCCTTCCCCAGCCCTGTGCACCTCCTGACCTGGCATCCAGATTGAGTCCAGTAGTGTTCTGGAGTTCAGCACCCTGGACAACGCATTCTGGAAGAGTCCTTGGAAGAGACCTGAGCATCAAGATGGGCCAAATGTCCACAGACTGTAGGGTCCACATCTACACAAGAGTGACGGTCAGAAGGTTACACCGTTCTCCATCTTCCAGGCCAAGTATTATATCTTAGGACACCTGAAATTCTGGAGTCTAGGCTGGATGGTGCTGCATATAATAATGTGCTGTGTATTTCCCAATGTGCTGTGTATACTAAGTTTTTCAAAGTCTCTTGACTTAAAGGATCTAGGCAGCATTTCAAATGGGAATGCTGAGGACTATAAGGACTATGGTTCCCCACGCCTGTCCAATATCCATAAGGTTTCTATTATCTGTATCACATTATCAGGCTTAGGCAAAGAACTTTTAGCTTCCAGGCAAGCTAGATAAATCCAGGTCAGGAGGAACCTGGGAAGCATAGCAAAGGAGTACAATTGGATATCAAAAAATCCATGAGTGCACCCATGGGGGGAAGTGTGATGGCTGAAAGAGTTCTGGTTTCTCAACTCACGTGCCCAGTTTGTTCCAGTGTGAAGCCTGTATTATGAGTGAAAATGCTCTGTTTTAAACAGTCTTTTGGAAAACTAGCAGCTGGAAATCGCTGAGGTGCCTGTCACACCAACAAACTTTGATTAGAAATTCAGATCCAGAAGGGCCTTCATGATATTAACATGGGTGGTGTTAGGTGCCTAAATGTGAGCATGGGCATAGGCATACTGGAAAGTATGGTTCACAGTAGGGCCAGGTTTTCCACAAAACAGATTTGGTTTTGGCCAGTGACACACTAGGTTTTCAGAAGTATATTTTGAAAATGTGCTGCTGAGGTAGCGTGTCTAGGCAGAGGGTGTCCTGAACTGCCTCCCATGGCACCAGTGCAAGGGCATCCTCACCTCTAGAAGAGTCCCAGCATCTGAGAAGTCAAGATGGACTCAGACCAAAATGTCTCCTCGTGTTGGCAGACTAATAGGAGGACCGTGGATTCCACCACAGAAGTGTAAGTGTAATATCCTCAGAATATTGAAGAATCAATATGTTGTTGGTCCAAAGATGCATGGGGATCCCAAGGGGATGGAAATGCTGTCCTACAGAGTTCATGGTTCCTGGGCTGGAATTGCTCATGATATCTCTAGTGATGCCTGTATTGTGAAAAGAGGTGATCTGGTTCAAACACCAAGCCGACAGTATTGAAGCTGAAACTCCAATATTTTGGCCCCCTGATATGAAGAACTGACTCATTTGAAAAGACCCTGATGCTGGGAAAGATTGCAGGCAAGAGGTTATGGGGATGACAGAGGATGAGATGGTTGGATGGCATCACCGACTTAATAGGGGTAAGTTTGAGTACATTCCAGGAGTTGGTGATGGACAGGGAGGCATGGCATGCTGCAGTCTATGGGGTTGCAAAGAGTTGGACATGACTGAGCAACTGAACTGATTTTAACTGAACTCTCCTGCCACCCATGAGCACGCTGCTAACCTGAGAGAGCGACACACTTCTCAGATCTGCAGGATTCACAAAGGTGGGCGCTGGCAGGAATCCTGGAACCCTAGATGGCAACAAGTCTGGTGGCTGGAAGGCTTACTGGGACACCATGCAGATGATGGCAGATTGGGATAGGGGCCGTCTTGTACCAGAAGACTCTAGATAAATGGTCACTTAAGGGGTTTTATGTTCCACAGCACCAGACAGCCTGTTGTCCTTGTAGAATCCAGTGTGGAGAGAGCCTAGTCTCTGAGAATATCCCCAGAACACAGCACCAGGTCAAGCCCAGCAGACGTGCTGCAAGTGCAGGTGTCCCAAAACCTCTTTGTTACTGGATGTTTGGATAGATAACCATGCCTGACGTGCTCTGGGTGCCACAGCTTACTGGGAGGGTGCTTATTGAAGGTCGTGTATAAATGATGTAGCCGAGTGCTGGAACCGTCAAATGTCGTGATGTGTAGGTCTGACCAGTGGATATAGGTGTTCTCTGTTCTACGTCATGTGGGACCCTGGTGGCCAAAGTACCTTCAGCCCCTAGGCACGGTAGAAGACCGTATTCAAGAGAGAACCTGAGAACTCTAGCAAGAAGCCACATCTGTGGTTGGAAGTTTCATTAGGGGGTCCCATGTGGGCTTGGGTAGAGGGGAAGGGGAAAGGTGGCTGAAATTGTTGCAACACTATATTGAAAGTACCCACTTGCATCAGTGTGTGTCATGTACTGTGACTGAAAGTGCTCCTATATCAGTAGTTAAGCAATCTGAAGGCTGGAGCCCCAAGCCCCAAGCACATTGATGTGTCATAGATGGGAACTACCCCAAAACTCCTTGCTGAGGAAGGCCCACTTGACCCTCATGTGACAGAGTGTGGGTGCCAAAATGTGTATGGAGTAGCAGCAATTTACCAGAATGGTTCCAACGAGGGCTATATATTTGACAGCACAGGCTCTGTCCAGGGCCAGTGTGCACCCTGGATGCAGGGAGTGTCTCCACTGAAAGGGCCCTCTGCACAGCAGATGTCTTCCAGGAGTAATACCTGGTTACCAGGGAGGGGCATGGAAATGTCCAGGCATGAGAGGTGACATACCCCCAAAGTGAAAACCCTTGGTCTGCTCTGAGCCCCGTTGGAGGATCCTGGGCTTCCATCACTTGAGAATAGTGTCGGAGCTGTAATGATCATCAGAACCATGCAAGGCAGTGAGGTTGTTGGCAGGAAGGTTCTCTGGGGCACCAACATGAGGCCGAGAGTTAGTGACTGAGAGAGCTAAGATTCGCTGGCCAGGAAGCTCTAGGTTCCTCTGGGATAATAGTGCTGTGATCCAGAAGTCTCTCCATCTAAGGTGAGGAGACAGGTCTCCAAGAAGCCTAGGCTCCCATGAACATGAAAAAAGTATGGGCCATCATGAACCTGGACCCCTAGCTAGCAAAATCTGATGACAAGTACTTCCCTAGGCACTCGGAGATCAAGATGAAGTGGAGAAAGAGGTCCCTTTCACCAGATCCCTCAGTCGATGGTTAGCCTTAGGGCAGTATGTGCCAAAACTTGGCCCAGGATATTGCCTGTATGTGTTTTCCTGGAGCACAGTGTAGAAGTAGTTTGGCTCCAGAAACGATCCACAATGCATGTGCCATATAACAGTACATTTCTGGAAGTGTTCCCTTGGCGAGAGTCACCTCGACCAAAAGTGGTCAGAAGAGCCTTAGGGTCCTAGAGATCAGGCTGTGAGAAGGTGACGATGTGAAGTGTATCTAATCCTCTAGCTGATGGATGGGCTAGGGTCATAAGGACACTTGAAAATCCAGAAACAGGGACCAGATGTGCTAGGAATGTGCCTAGGGACACAAAGGGTGCTGAATTCCATGTTGGAAAGGGTTGTAGGTTCTGTTTCAAGTGGGATAGCTGAGGACCCTCCCCAAGGCCAGGTCTGGCTAGTGGGTGCAAAGGCCCTGTTCTCTGCATCACAATGTCAGTCTAGTGACCTAATCGTTTTATTTCTACAGGGAAACCAAACAATTCAGGACCCTAATGAACACCAGACCCTAAGGTAGGAGACATGTTGGTGACTTGAAAGTTCATTGGTTCATACATGTTTTGGGAATTACAGTGTCTGAAAGCATGGAGATTCCTTATCTGTGAGGGCTCTGCGTACATATGCTGAAGTCTGATACTCGGCCCAAAAGGACTTCAGTTTTAACAGCTGCCAGTAAAGTAATTGCCAGAAATCCCACTGGTCCTAGGCATGTCCGTGAACTTTGTGCAGTAAGATGCCCTGAACACTTCCTTGATGAGATGAGTCCCATGCCTAATTGTGACTGAGACCACCTGGGTACAGAAAGTATGGTTTTCAATTAGGGTATATATGCCACAGCACAGGATTTGGGTACAGCCCACGCCATGCCAGTTCACTAGGAATTTGCAAAAATCAGAAACCCAGGGCAGGAATTCCATGGCAGATGGCTTCTGGATACCCTCCTGACACTCCAGTGTGTTGTCAGAAAGAATTCAGAAAAGTCCCAGGGCCTGAGAAAATCTAGATGGACGCAGACCTACAGGGAACATGAGGTTGATATGTTACTAAGAGGAACCCATGTTTCCCCGCCTTAATATGGTTTGTGGACTTGAAGGATTGCTGGAATCTTCCCTGAGTGTTAAGTCGCTCCAGTTGTGTCCAACTCTCTACCACCCCATGCACTATAGCCCACCAGAATCCTTACTCCCTGGGATGTTCCAGGCATGGATACTGGACTTGGTTGCCATTTCCTTCCTTGTCCAGCAGATCTTCCCGACCCAGGGATCGAACCCATCATGTCTCTTATGTCTGCTGCATTGGCAGGAGGGTTCTTTTCAAGTAGCGCCACCTGCTGGAATCTTGGAGAGCGAAATTTAGAGGAAGGAAAAATTCCTGGAGCATGGGAGAGGCAGGGAACTGTGGCACAGAACGCTCATTTAATTGCAAGACCGTTAGCTATTTGAAGGCCTGAAAGGCTCACATTTCTCCCTGGTGAGTATTAGTGCCTAGAGGGGGAAATCCTCTGTTTTCACTGCAGTCCAGCAGCCTGGTTATCCAAGCGATTTCGTTTCCCCAGAATAAATTCAGAGTGGTGGCCAGTGGGTATCTTGGAACCCTAGCTGCCAGAACTTTTCCCATAAAAATTCCAAGGTACACCAACCACTTACTCCGAGGTGAAGTGATGCAGATAGACCCCTTCACTGCAGGAGTCTGAATGGCTGGTTGCCAAACACAACTCTGTTCCAAAAGAGCTGAGATCTAGTGTACATAAACACTCTCCTGGAACCCTACGCAAAGATACTGTGGTCTCAGAAAGGACCCACAGGGTCATCAGGACCAGAGCGGAATATGTCAAGGAATCCTTTCTTAGTGCCAGTGTCCAGGGCAGTGTCATGCGGAGAAACATCCTGTAAATTCCTCCCGATCAAAATGGATGAGATGCACTAAGGGCTCTGAGTTCTGACCCTATCGGGAGGGTGACGGTCACAAGGGTACAGAGTGCACTTAATAACACTGAGATTGGGGCCATAAAGAGTGTAAGGACCTTAGGTGTTGGGTGGACTGGTGAGCCAAAGCTCTCCACGGACAGGAGTGACCAAGCCCATGAATGAAATGTTCAAAGTTTCATGCAATATGTGCTGTCTTAGGACTGGAGGAGCAATCGGTTCACCGCAGACAACTTTAACTCCAGACCTGAAGACTTCTAGCTTCGGCATGATGGTCCAGGTTGGTGGCTTAAGAACGTTTGGTTCCTGGCACCTGATTGGCAGGAAGCTGGAAATAGTCCTGGAACCTTAGAGCCAAGGTACTGTTGGAGGTCGGGGATTCTGAAGGGCACTAGAACCTGAGGTGAAGGAAGGTGGCCTAAAAGGCCCAAATTATTCCAGAGAAAGTAGTATCTTGCAGAAGGACGGTGGCCAACACGGTTCAAAATACCTTTGCTCGTAGGACACATTGTGTCTTGGTCTGAGATCTATACCTGAATCTAATATGTTAAAATTTCAGCAATAGGCGAGTGGTCAAATTGGACTGACTACCCATGCTTCTTGTTTAGGCTTGGGACAGGATATATCTCAGGAAAACATTTAAAGCTGGAATGACCCTCATGAGTCCAACAGAATGGGAGTACTGGGGCCAAAGGGCCCCCAGGTACCAACAAGCTGTTAGAATGGTTTCCAGTAAGGCCCTATATTCCACAGCAAGAATCCTTAATTCACTTCGTCGTAACCCAGCACACTGAGAGTCTAGTTGCCAAAAGGGTCACCCGGACAATAAAGTCAGGGGGCATGGTGCCCAGAAGTACCTGGCCAAAGCATCATTTTGGTGTCAAGCCTGTAGAAAAGTACAGTAGTGTGCTATAATAAGGGGTGATGGCTTGCGGGGCCCAAGGCCTAAAGGCTTCCCCCTGCTCTCTGCTGGTAGGATGATCGCATGCTTTCATTGAAGGGCATGAAGAATCCATGGAACGGTATAGAGGAGGCCGGTTGCTGGCCAGAATGTAAGGGTGTGGTACCAGTTTGACTGCCAGACGGTTGCCCAGAGAGATCTTGCTTCATCAGTTTGCTTAGAGTGGTTCTGGCCAACCCCTCCCCGGCTAGTGGCTAGTTCATGACAAGGTGCATTTCTTTTCTACAACAAGTGGACCTTCTTGTCACTGAAAAACCTTAATCCTTGTTAGCACACATACAGATTGGGGGCCAGTGGGAATTCCGTTTTGCTGGCTGACAGGAACTTTAGTGGCCGGTATGATTTCCAGGAGCACTGCCCCGACCCAATTCGTTTTTAAAGGAGGCCCTTGCAATCATGTTCTCAATACGTGGTTGTCAATAAAGCCACATATTCCTCAGAAGTCGAGCAGGCTCTTTCCCATAAGGGCTCTGCAGCAACCCAGTACATGGTAACAGGGTTTTCTAAAGGACGAGCAGGGCACCAGTGCCAGGACAGAAGGTGTCCAGAAGTGATTCAGAGTGCCAGTGCCCTGGACTGCATGTGTCTGGGAGAACTCCAGGTGTCCTAGATGCACAAAAGCCCTTGGTTCTACAGCCTACAAGAAAGGAGATGGTCTCAAGGGTATATACTTTCTTTGTGAGTTTGGGTGATAAGGACCTCTGGAATTGTAGTGAGGGATTAAATTGGATTTTGGCAGGTACTTTGATGGGGAGAAGTGGGTAGAGATAGTGGCTGAAATGGCTCAAATGACTGAACTGAAGGAATTTCAGAGCAGTGGAGCTGACTTACAATTAGGATCCCTGGGTCCACTACATCAGTGTGGGCAGAAAGTTCTCCCTAAACATTTCATGGTGAAAGGACCTTCATGACTCCAAACGATGGTAGAATGCTGCCAAACGGGATTCTGGGAGCTGGCAGTTTAGCTCACACAAGGTACATATTGCACAGCAAGAGTTTTGGGTAAAGACTCTGACTCAATTGTAGGTGGTAAGTCTGATTCCCAAAGGGGGCCCCAGTGAAGAAGCAATCGGGCACATGATGGACAGAGGCCCTCCCCAGCCCAATGGCCCTCTTGACCCTGCATCCAGGCTGTTTGGAAGTGTTCTGGGGTTCAGCACCCCGGACAGCACATTGTAGACTAGACCTTATACACCTATGAATCAAGAAGGACAGTACGTCCAAGGGCTGTAGGTTCCGCATACTACCGAAGAGTGATGGTCACAACGTTACACGGTTGCCCAGCTTCCAGACCAACTAGTAGATTTTAGGACACCTGGAATTCTGGAGTCTAGGCTGGATGGTGATCTCAATGTGCTGTGTATACTAACTTTTTCAAAGGCTGTTGACAGAAACGGTCTAGGTAGCATTTTAAATGCTATAGCTGAGAGCTATAAAGGCCATATTTCCCATGCCTGTCTGCTATCCAGAAAATTTCTACTATCTGATTCACATTACCCGGCTTAAGCAAAGAAGTTTTCATTCCCAGGTAAGCAGGATAAATCCAGATCAGAAGGAACCTGGGAAACAAAGCAAAGGAGTATGATGGTGGTGAGAAAAATCCATCAGTGCACCCACAGGGAGAAGTGTCAGAGCTGAAATGGCTCAGGGTTCTTAACTGCAAGAGCCCAGTGTATTCCAGTGTGAGGCCTATACTATGAGTGAAAATGCTCTGGTTTAAAAAGTTTTTGAAAAACTAGCTGCGAATTATCTTCCATATGCATAGCACACCAGCAGACTTTGATTAGATTTAGGGCCAGAAGGACTTCAAGATACATGGTGCAGGGTGCCTCAGGGGCCATGGACACAGGCGTACTGGAAAGTATGGTTCACAGTAGCTCCACGTATTTCACAAAACAAATTTGGTCTTGGCCAACAAGACCATTAGTTTTTGGACATAAAGTTGCAAACAGGCTCCCTAGGTAGCGTGCCCAGGTAGAGAGTGTCCTAAACTGCCTCCCATACCATGGGTACAGGGGCAAGCTTACATCCAGAAGAATCTCAGAGACTGAGAAATCAAGTTTGACTCAGACAAAAAGACTTCATCAGTTTGCTTAGACTGGTTGAGGCATGCACCTCCCCAGCGTCTAATGCCGTTACCATATGCTTTCGTTTCCACCACAAGCAGACCCTCTGGTCCCTAAAGAATCTTTATACATGCTAGCACACATATAGATTGGGGGCCAACAGGTATTCCAGATTGCTGGCTGACGGGAAGCCTGGTGGTTGGAAGGTTTTCTGGGTGCAATGGCAGGAAGCCAGTGTGTTGATAAAAGGAGCCCCTTACAACAGTGTTCTCGATAGGTTGTCAATAAGGCCAGATATTCTTCAGCGATGCAGCTGGCTATTACCCATGTGGGCTCACCTGGAACCCATATAGGAGCAGCATGGTCTATTAAAACACCCACAGGGCACTAGCATCAGGGCTGAATATGTCCCGAAGTGATTCAGGATGCCAGTGCCTTCGACTGCCTGTGTCTGGAAACTCCAGCAGTCCTGGTGGTGGTTTAGTCTCTTAGATTGTGTCCAAATCTTGCGACCCCATGGACTGTAGTCTGCCAGTCTCCTGTTTTCATGGGATGCTCCATGCAAGAATACTGGATTGGGTTGCCATTTCCTTCTCTATGTGATATTCCCAACCCAGGGATTGAACCTGAGTCTCCTGCATTGCATGCATATTCTGACCAACTGAGCTACGAGGTGTGCTATCCTGTGCTTAGTCATTCAGTTGATCAGACTGAGCTATGAGGTAGAGGTAGCCTAGAGATAGGTAATGGTCTAAATGGTATACACTTTCTTGATGACTTTGGGCCAGAAGGAGCTCTGGAATTGTAATGAGGGGTAATAGTTACTGGCAGGTACTTGGATGTGTGCAGAGTGGGTAGGGACGGTGGCCAAAATGGCTCAAGTGATTGATCCAAAATGAATTCTGAGCAGCTGGGCAAACTTACAGTAAAAATCTCTGGGTCCACAGCATCCACCTGGATGGAAAAATTATCCCTGATATTCTTCAGCGTGGAAGGGCCTTCATGACTCCAATGAGAATGTAGAATGCTGCCAAGGGGGTCTAGGCAGCTGGAACTTCCCATGGGAGAAATATTGCACAGCAGAGGTTTGGGGTAAGGCCCCTGGAACAGCCGTGGGTGATAAGCCTCGTCGCCAAAGGGGCCCTGGTGCAGAAATCGATGGGCACTTGGTGTCTATCAGACTCTCCCCAGCCATGTGCCACCCCCCTCCCCCCACCCCGCCATGTCCCCGTCAGCTGCTTCCAGACTAGCAGAGTCTGAA
Source organism: Cervus canadensis (assembly GCF_019320065.1). Lineage (NCBI taxonomy): Eukaryota > Metazoa > Chordata > Mammalia > Artiodactyla > Cervidae > Cervus > Cervus canadensis. The sequence goes on along the minus strand of NC_057419.1, from coordinate 72,488,821 downwards.
ACTGTCCTGGGTTTCAGCACCATGGACAGCACATTCTGGATGAGCCCTTAGGGACCTAGTGATCCAGTTGGATGAGGAGTCCAAGGGCTACAGAATCTACATCCTACAAGAAGAGAGATTGTAGATGGTACACGGTTACCCAGTTTGCAGCTCAATTTGTTGATCTTAGGACACCAGACATTCTGGGGTCTAGGCTGGATGGTGATCATAATGTGCTATGTATACTAACTTCTGCAAAGACTCTAAACACAAAGGATAGTAGGGAGCATTTCAGATGGGCTAGCTGAGGGCCATAGTTTCCCATGCCTGTGCAGTATTCAGAAGGCTTCTATTATCTGTATTGCACTATCAGGTTAGGGAAAGAACTTTTGGTTCCCAGGCAAGGAGGATAAATCCAGGTCAGAAGGAACCTGGGAAGCATAGCAAAGGAGTATGATGGCGATCAGAAAATCCATCAGTGCAGCCACGTTGGGGGGAAGTGTGGTGGCTGAGAGCACAAAGCTTTGGTAACTCCCAAGTGCCCAGTTTATTTATTCCAGTGTGAGACATGTATTTAGAATGAAAATGCTCTGGTTTCAACGGACTTTTGCCAAGTGGGTTTCTGTAAATCACCCAGGTGCCCAGCACACCAACAGACTTTGATTAGAAATTTAGAGTCAGAAAGGCCTGCATAACATTAACACTGCATGGATTAGGAGTAATGGGACCATGGGCGCTGGCATACTACAAAGTAATGTTCACAGTAGGGCCAGGTGTTCCACCTCACAGCTTTGCTCTTGCCCAAAGAGATCATAGGTTTTCAGAAGTATAGTTGCCAAAGGGGCCCCCAGGGCAGTGTGACCAGGCAGATGGTGTCCTGAACTGTCTCCCATGGCACTGGTGCAGGGGCAAGCTCACATCCAGAAGAGTCACAGGCCTGAGACACCAAGATGGACTCAGACCGAAGTGTCTCCTCCTGCTGACAGACTAATAGGAGGAGCCTGGGTTCTACATGGGTTCAATCAAAGTGTGATTGGGAGCCCAAAAGATCCCCAAAACCAGAGTGAATGGACATTTTGTCCCCCTAAGGGGTGAGAAATGGAGTACCAGAGGACTCATGATTCCTGCGCTGGAAGCCCGATGACATCTCATAGCGAGGCCTGTGCTGCGAACAGAGGTGCTCTGGTTCGAACCCCAGGCCCACAGTTACCATTCAGGATGTTAGTGCTATGAGGAGAAGTGCTCTCCTTCTATGTTCCGTGAGCCGGCTGGTTGCTGAAGAGCCCAACACAGTTCCCAGTTCTCCAGGCTGCACACCGGCTGGGAGCTGTCGGGAAAACTGGAACCAGGCTGTTGGCAAGTCTGGCAGCTGGATGGCTCCCTGGGGCACCATGCAGATGAAGGCTGGATATGAACAGGGTCATCTAGTACCGGAGCTCTAGATAAGTGATTTCTTACAGGGATTTGTGTGCCATAGGAACAGGCAGCCTGTGGTCCTTGTAGAACAGAGTGCACACACAGCCTGGTCTATCTGAGAACAGCCCCAGGGCACAGCACCTGGGCAGGGTCACCAGACACGCTCCAAATGCAGGTGTCTAGAAAGCTACTTGCTCCTGGATGTCTGGATGGAAAACCATGCCCTATGCGCTATGGCTGCCACAGCCACGTGGACGGTGATTATGGAAAGTGATGTGCAAACCGTGTAGCTGAGCTAGGCCTGACCAGTGGCTGGATGAGGTCTTTCTGCATCATGGAGGAAGCCTGGTGGCCAAAGCACCTTCAGTCCCTAGGCATGCTAGAAGACCCCATGCAAGAGTGAACCCGAGAACCCTAGCAAGGAGCCACATCTGTGGTTGGAAGTTTCGTTAGGGCTCCCATGTGGGCTTGGTTATAGGGGAAGGGGCAAGGTAGCTGAAATGGTTCAAACAAGAGAACCGAAGTTACCCACTTTACCTCAGCATGTGTCATGTACTGTGACTGAAACTGCTCTGATTTCAACACTAGACTGCTAAACTGATGTCTGGAAAGCCCCAGGCCCCAAGCACACTGGTGCATCTTAGATGGTAAGTACCCCAAAACTGCATGGTGAAGGCCCTCCTGACACTCATGTGACAGACAGTGGGAGCTCAAATGGGTGTGGAGTAGGACCGATTTACAAGAATGGTGCCCACTAGGGCTGTATATGACAAGTATGTCTCTGACTAGGGCCAATGGGAGCTCTGGATGCATGTACTGTCTCCACTGAAGGTCCCCTGCATGGAAGATGTCTTCCAGGAGTAATGCCTGTGGTATCAGCGAGGGTCATAGAAATGGCCCAGGCATGAGACGGTGACATACCTAAGAGTGAAAAGCCTGGTTCTACTCTGGAGCCAGTTGGTTGGATCCTGGATTTCCATCCCTTGAGGATGGTGTAGGATCCTTAATTATCATCAGAACCTTACTAAGCAATCAGATTGTTTGCAGGAAGTTTCTGGGCACCAGCACACGGGACAGTTAGTGGCCAAGAGAACGCCATATTCACCATCTAGCAATCTCTCAGTTCCTCTGGGCTGATAGTGCTGTGACCCCAAAGGTTCTCCACCTAAGGGGGGAATACAGGTCACCAATAAGCCTGGGTTCTCATGAATATGCAAAAGTGAGAGCCAGCAGGAAACCTGGAACCCTAGCTAGCAGAAAGTGTGATAGCCAGATGCCCCAGGCAACATCAAGATCAAGACACAGTGGGGGAAAGAAGAGCCTCTGGGTGGATGATTATCCTTAGGGCAGTGTGTGTCACATATCCTGGGCAGATTAGTGCTTGTGTGTGTTCTTCTGGAACTCACTGCTCAAGTAATTTGGCTTCAGAAAGAATCCACATGGCACATGTCAGCGCACATGTCTGCAAGTGCTCCCTTGGTGAGAAGACCCTGGAATAAAGGTGGGCATAAGAGCCTTAGGGACCTAGACTTCAGGGTGTGAGTTTCATGACCACTAAGAAGGTGATGATGTGAAGTGTATCTAATCCTCCAGCTGATGAGCAGGGTAAGGCCATGAGGACACGTGGAACTCTAATACAGGGACCAAATGGTGCTAAGAAGGTTGCCAGGGACACAATGGGTGCGGAATTTTATGTTTGAAGGGGTTCTAGTTTCCGTATGAAGCAGGATAGCTGAGGACCTTCCCAAGCCAGGCATGGCTAGGGGGTGCAAATGCCCTGATCTTTTTAGCACAGTGTCAGTCTAGTGACCTAATCATTTTAGGTCTACAGGGAAGCCAAACAACTCTGGACCCTAAGGAGCACCAGACCTTAAGGGAGGAAACATGTTGAATTGAAATTTCATTTGTTCATCTATGCTTTTGTTATGTTCAGTGTCTGAAAGGGTTGAGATTCCTTAGTCATGAGGGCTTAGCGTACATGAGCTGAACTCTGGTACTATGATCCAAAGAGCTCTAGTTTTAACAGCCACCAGTAGAGTAATCACCAGAGAGTCCCCTGGTTGCAGGCATGTCCGTGAACTTTGAGCAGTAAGATATCCTGGACACTTCCCTGATGCCATGGTGCCTAATTGTGACTGAGACAAGCAGGGTACAGGAAGTTTGGTTTTCATTTAGGCTATATATTCCATATAACAGGATTTGGGGGGACACCACACCACGCAACTCCAGTTCACTGGCAATCTGGCTGAATCAGGACCCTCAGGCCACAGTTCAAATGGCAGATGGTGTCTGGAAATGCTCCTTGGGATACCAGTGTGCTAGCAGGTGGAATCCAGGAAAGTCCCAGGGCCTGAGAATCTCTAGATGGACATAGATAGACCTAATGGGACCATCAGGTTGATGACTTGATAAGAAGAGCCCATATTTCCCTTCCTGAGTTTCCTTTGTTGGCCTGGAGTATTGCTGGAATCTTGGAGAGAAGGAAATTTAGTGGCGGAAAAATACCTGGGGCAACCAGGAGAGGGCAGACTGTGTCCGAGAGCTAATCTCAAGACTGCTAGCTTATTGAAGGCCTGAAAGGCTCATGTTTCCACCTGATGGATATTAGTACTGGGCTGGAAGGGGTGGAGGGGGGGAGGGAGGGGGAAATCTTCTGTTTTCACCTCTGTCAGGCATCCAGGTTATACAAGCAGTCAGGATTCCCCAGAATAAATTCACTGCTTTGGCGGCTTGGAAGTGGGGTCTTGGAAGGATCCGGGGACCCTACCTGCTAAGAAGTCTGCAGGCAGAAACATTTCAGTTAAACCAGTTAGACGGAGGTGCATTGATGCAGAAGGCCCCTCATACTGCATGGATCTGAACAGCTGGTTGCCAAAAAAAGAGCTAACTTCCAAAGCAAAGGTGTAGGCTAGTATATGTAAAGGCTCTCCTGGAACTCTATGCAAAATATTGTGGTTACAGCAAGGATCCACAGGTCACTAGGATCAGGGCAGAATGTGTCCAGAAGGCCTTTCTGAATGCCAGTGGCCAGGGCAACATCATTGTTGAGGAACACCCTGGAGGTTCCTTCCGATCAAAATGGATGAGATGCACTAAGGACTCCACGTTCTGGCCCTATCCAGAGGGTGATCCTCACAAGGGTACAGAGTGCCCCTAAATAACAGTGAGGCTCGGGGCCATAAAGAGTGTAGGAACCTTAGGTGCTGAGTGGCGTGGTGATTGGAACCTCTCCAGGGACACAAATGAGCAAGCCCATGAGTAAAAGAATTCAAAGAGCTATGGCACATGAGCTAGCGGAGGACTGGAAGAGCAATTGGCTCACCACAGACAAGCCTAACTCCTAATCTGAAGGGTTCTAGGTTCTGCATCACGCAGGCAGGTTGGGGGCTTAAGAACACTGGTTTTCTGAGCACGTGATTGTCAGTAGATCAGAAATAGTCCCGGAACCTTACAGCCAGGGTACTGTTGGTGGTCGGTAATTCTGCGGGGCACTGGAGCCTAAGATGAAGGATTGTGGCCTATAAGTGTCAAAATTCTTACCTGAAAGGGTACTGGAGAAGTACGGGGGCTGATCGGGTTCAAAATTCCTTTGGGCAAATGCCCGCTGTGTATTTTTCAGAGCTCTATCCCTCAATCGAATATCCTCCAGTGTCGGAAGTAGGCCGGTGGTCAAACAGGACTAACAGCTTGTGCTTCCAATATGGGCTGTGGGCAGAAAGTACCTCACAAAAACATTTAAAGCTGGAATGTCCCCCACGTGGAATTCAGAGGACAAAGGACCTACCGGCGGTTTCTAGTAAAGCTGTATATTCTACAGCTGCTGCTGCTGCTGCGGCTAAGTCGCTTCAGTCGTGTCCGACTCTGTGCGACCCCATAGACGGCAGCCCACCAGGCTCCCCCGTCCATGGGATTCTCCATGCAAGAACACTGGAGTGGGTTGCCATTTCCTTCTCCAATGCAGGAAAGTGAAAAGTGAAAGTGAAGTCACTTCAGTCGTGTCCGACTCTTAGCGACCCCATGGAGTGCAGCCTACCAGGCTCCTCTGTCCATGGGATTTTCCAGGCAAGAGTACTGGAGTGGGGTGCCATTGACTTCTCCATATTCTACAGCAAGGTATCTTAATTTAGTTCGTACTAAATTAGTGCACTGACAGTCTAGTTGCCAAAAGGGTCACCCGGACAACAAAGTCAGGGCGAATAATGCCCAGAAGTACCCCATGAAGGCATCGTTGAGGTGTCAGGCATGTGCCACAGTAGAGTACTATGTTGTGAGAAGGAGCAGTGGCTTGCTGGGCCCAAGACATAATGGTCACCTTCTGCTGAGAGGCTAGTAGGAGGGCCCCCATGGATCCATTGAAGGACATGAAGAATCTAGGAACCGTGTGGAGGAGGCAGATTGTTGGCCGGAATATCCATGTGGGGCACCATCTGGACCAGTGGATGGTGGCCCAGATGGATTTTCCTTAATCAGTTTACTTTGACTGGTTTAAGCATACACCTCAGCCAGTGGCTAGTGCCATGATATGTGCTTTCCTTTCCACCACAAGCAGACTCTCTCATCACTAAAGAACCTTCATACTGGCTAGCACACACAGAGATTGATGGCCAGTAGGTATTCTGGATTGCTTGCTGAAAGGAAGTCTGGTAGGAAGGTTTTCTGGGAACACTGCCCGGAAGGCATTGCAGTGTTAAAAAGGAGCCCTTTGCTATGGTGTTCTGGATAGGTGGTTGGCAATTTAGCCAGATATTCTTCAACTGTAGAGCAGGCTGTTTCCCACTGGGGCTCTCCTAGAACCCAGTACAGGTGCAGCACGGTCTTTTAAAGGATGTGCAGGGTACTGCACCAGGGCAAAAGGTGTCTGGGGGCAGTTCAGAGTGCTAAGGCCCTGGACCGCATGTGTCGAAAGAACCTGTGGAATCCTAGATGCACAAACTCGCTGGATTCTACAACTTACAGTAAGGGAGATGGTCTTAAAGGTATATACTTTCTTGATGACTTTGGGCCAGGAGGATCTCTGGAACTTCAGTGAAGGATAATTGGTTATTGGCCGGTACTGGGATGTGTGCCCAGCTGGCAGGGACGGTGGCCAAAATGGCTCAAGTGACTCAACCAAAAGGAATTCTGAGCAGCAGGTCAAACTTATAGTCAAAATCTCCAGGTCCATGGCATCCACTTGGGGCAAAAGGCATCTCTGAAATGCTTCTGCGTGAAAGGGCCTTTATGACTCCAATCAGACTGTAGAATGCTTCCAAAGGTTTCTAGGCAGCTGGAACTTCCCATGAGGGAAATATTGCACAGCAAGGGTTTGGGGTAAGGCCCCTGGCACAACCGCGGGTGGGAGATCTCATCGCCAAAGGGGCCCTTCAGAATTGCACGGGTACATGGTGTCCAGAAGTCCCTCCCCATCCCTGTTGCCCTAATGACCTGCTTCCAGACTAACAGAGATTGGAACTGTTGTGTTTCAGCACCCTGGACAGCACCTCATGGATGACCCCTTAGGGGCCTAAAGATCAAGTTCGACAGAATATCCAAGGGCTACAAAATCAACATCCTACAAGAAGAGAGATGGTCAGAAGGTACACTTTTGCCCAGCTTGCAGAACACGTTGTAGATCTTAGGACTCCTGGAATCCTGAGTTCTAGGTGCATGGTTATAATACTGTGCTGCGTATACTAACTTTTCAAAGGCTCTTGACAGAAGAAAGGATTTTCAGTAGCATTTCAAATGGCATACCTGAGGCCTATAAGAGTCATAGTTTGCCCTGCCTCTCCGGTATCCAGGTTTCTACTTTCTGTATCACATTCTCAAGCATGGGCAAAGAACTTTTGGTTCCCAAGCAAGCAGGATAAATCCAGGTCATAAGGATCCTGGGAATATAGGAAAGGAATACTTTGGTGATCAGAAAATCCATCAGTGCACCCATGTTGAGGGCAAATGTGGTGGCTTAAAGTACTCAGGTTTCTTAACTCCAAGTGCCCAGTTTATTCCATTGTGAACCTGTATTATGAGTGAGAATGTTCTGGTTTCAAAAGCATTTTGGAAAGCTGGTGTCTGGCAATCACCCATGTGTCCAGCATACCAGCAGACTTTGATTAGAAATTTAAGCCAGAAGGGCTTTCATGACATTAACATGTGTGGTGTTAGGTGCCTCAGTGGGACCACAGGCTCAGGCATACTGGAAAGTATGGTTCACAGTAGGTCCACATATTAAGCACAGATTTGGTCTTGGCCAACGAGACCCTAGGTTTTCAGAAATACAGTTGGAACAGAGCCCCTGGGGCAGCTTGCCTGGAGCTGGTGTCTGGAGCTGCATCCCATGGAACCAGTTCAGGTGCAGGCTCACATCCAGAAGAGTCCCAGCACCTGAGAAATCAAGATGAACTCAGACAAAAATGTCTCCTCTGGCTGACAGACTGATAGAAGGAGACTGGGTTCCACTGCCAAAGTATGAGTGAGTGAGTGAGTGAGTGAAAGTAGCTCAGTCGTGTCCAACTCTTTGCGACCCCATGCTCTATACAGTCCATGGAATTCTCCAGGTCAGAATACTGGAGTGGGTAGCATTTTCCTTCTCCAGGGGACCTTCTCAACCCAGGGATCAAACACATGTCTCCTGCATTGCAGGTGGATTCTTTACCAACTGAGGTATCATGGAAGCCCTATAGAAGTTTGATTAGGAGGCTAAAAGATATCAGAACCCAAAAAATGGATATGTTGTTGGCATGATGGTTCTTGAGGGTCCCAAGAGAGGACAAATGGTGGCCTACAGGGTTCATGATTCCTGGGCTGGAATTGCCCATGATATCACTAATGAGGCCTATACTGAAAATAGGTGCTCTGGTTCAAACACCAGGCCAACAGTTGGCCTGGGGGACAGTAGTGTTTTGAGGGGAAGTACTCTCCTTCTGCCACCCACGAGAGGGTGGTCACCCAAGAGGGCAACACACTTCTCAGTTCTCCAGGCTTGACAAAGGTGGGTGCTGGCAGGAATCCTGGAACCCTAGATGGCAGCAAGTCTGGTGGCATGGAAGGCCCCTTGGTGCGCAACACAGATGAAGGCATGACCTGAAAGGGATCGTCTTGTACCACAACTCTAGATTAGCAGTTACTTACAGTGTTCTGTCTTCCACAGCACCTGGCAGCCTGTGGTCCTCGGAGAACCGAGTACACAGGCACCCTGGTCTCTGAGAGTATCTCCAGGACACAACTTCAGGGCAGGGTCACCAGAAGTGCTCCAAGTGCAAGTATCCAGATGGAAAACATGCCAGATGGGCTCAGGCTGCTACAGCCCACGTTAAGGGCATTTGTGTGAAACCATGTGCAAATGGTATAGGTGAGTACTGCAACCGTGAAAATGTCCCGAGAGCTAGGCCTGACCAGTGGCTGGAGGAGTTCTCATTTGTACATCACGTGGGAAGCCTGGTGGCCAGAGTATCTTCTATTCCTGGGCATGCTAGAAGACTCCATACAGGAAAGAACCCAAGAATCCTGGCAAGAACACGCATCAGTGGTTGGAAGTTTCATTAGGGCTTCCATGTGGACTTGGGTAGAGGAGAAGGGAAAAGGTGGCTGAAATGGTTCCAGCACCAAACTCGAAAGTACCCACTTGACCTCAGTGCGTGTCATGTGCTGTGACTCATCGTGCTCCCATTTCAGCAGTAGACAGCCAAACTAATGGCTGGATGAGCTCCAGGCCCCAAGCAAACTGGTGCATCCTAGATGGGAACTACTCCAAAACTCCATTTGAGGAAGGCCCACCTGTCACTCATGTGATACAGGGTGGGTGCCAACATGTGTCTATAGTAGCAGCATTTGAAAAGTATGGTATCACTAGGGCTGTATATTCCACAGCACAGGCTCTGTCCAGCTGTAATCTGAACCCTGGATGCAAGCACTGTCCCCACTTGAAGGGCCATCTGTGCAGCAGATGTCTTCCAGGAGTAATGCCTGTGTTACCGGCTAGGGGCATATAAAAGTCCCAGGCATGAGAGGGTGACATACCCCAAAAGTGTAAAGCCTGGTTCTGCTCTGAGCCCAGTTGGTGTGTCCTGGGTTTCCATCATGTGACAATAGTGTAGGGGCCGTTATTATTACCAGAACATTGCAAAGCAGTGAATTGTTGACAGGAAGGTTCTCTGGGGCACCAACACGAGGGACAGCTAGTGGCTGAGTAAGCTCTCGGGTTCCTCTGGGATGATACTGCTGTGACCCGAAGTCGCTCCATCTAAGGTAGGCAGACAGGTCTCCAAGAAGCCGAGGTTCCCACGAACATGAAAAATGTAGGGGCCAGCAGGAACCTGGAACCCTAGCTAGCAAAACGTCCCATGGCCAGAAATTCCCCAGGCACTTCCAGATCAAGATGCAGTGAGAAAAAGGTCCCTTGCACCAGGTCTCTGGGTGGATGGTCAGCCCTAGGGCGGTGTGTGTGCGAAAACTCCGGCCCAGGATAGTGCCTGTGTGTGTTCTCCTAGAGCTCCGTGCACAAGTAGTTTGGCTTCAGAAAGAATCCACAGGGCACATGCCACAGCAAATGCATGACTGGAAGTGCTCCCTGGGTGAGAGAGCCCTGGAACCAAAGTGGGCAGCAGAGCCTTAGGAACCTAGAGTTCAGGCTGTGAGTTTCACGGCCACTAAGAAGGTGATGATGTGAAGTGTGTCTAATCCTCCAGCTGATGGATGGGCTATGGCCATGAGAACTAGCTCATCATGAAACTCCAGATGCAGTGATCAGATAGTGCTAGGAAGGTGCCTAGGGACAGAATGGGTGTGGAATTCCATGTATGAAAGGGTTCTAGGTTCTGCCTCAAGTGCCATAGCTGAGGACCATTCCCAAGGCTAGGCCAGGCAAATGGCTGCAAAGGCTGTGATCTCTGAATCACAGTGTCAGTCTAGTGGCCTAAGCACTTTAGGTCTACAGGGTAGCCAAATAATTCTGGACCCTAAGGGAGGAAACACATTGTTGAACTAAAATTTCATTGGTTCATCCATGCTGTTGGGAAGTACAGTGTCTGAAAGGGCTGAGATTCATTAGCTGTGAGGGCTCAGGGTACATATGCCGAAATTTGGTACTGTGACCAAAAGTATACTAGTTTTAAATGCTGCCAGTAAGTACTTGCCAGAAATCCCCTTGGTCCTAGGCATGTCCGTGAACTTTGAGCAGTAAGATCTCCAGTAATCTTCCCTGATGGAATGTGGAGTATGGTGCCATGGTCTCCGGACTGGAAGTGTGGTTTCCAATTAGGTGATATATTCGATAGCACAGCATTTGGGTGAAGCCCACAAACGCCAGTTCACTGTCAACCTGACTAAATTAGGACTCCAAGGGTAGCACTTCCGTGGCACATTTTGTCTGGAAATGCCACCTGTGACACCAGTATGCTAGAAGAAAGAATCCAGAAGAGTCAAAGGGCCTGAGAAAATCTAGATGGACACAGACATAAAGGGAACGTCAGATTGATGGTTTAATAGGAGGGTCCCATATTTCCCCACCTGTGTATGCTTTCTGGACCTGAAAGATTGCTGAAATCTTGGAGAAGAGAAATTTAGCAGCAGGAAAAATACCTGGGGCATCCAGTGGCCGAGAGGGCAGACTGTGACCGAGAGTGCTCATTTAACCTCAAGTGAAGGAGAAAGTTAAAGTCGTTCTGTCATGTCTGACCCTTTGCGACCCCATGTAGTATACAGTCCATGGAATTCTCCAGGGCAAAATACTGGAATGGGTAACCTTTCCCTTCTCCAGAGGATCTTCCCAACGCAGAGATCGAGCCCAGGTCTCCTGTATTGCAGGCGAATTCTTTACCAGTTGAACCACCAATGGAAGCCCAAACAAGTTTGCCTTTAATAAATTAATGTATAAAGAAACTTTGGTAAATTAATATATAGTAATATTTAATCTCAAGACTGCAGGCTAATTAAAGGTCTGAAAGGCTCACAGATCCACCTCATGTGTATTAAAGTCTGGGGGCGGGGGTGGGGCAGGAGAAATCCTCTGTTTGCACTGCAGATATCCAGGATAATTGTCCAAGCACCCTCAGTTCCTCAGAACCAATTCACACTGCAGTATGGGGATTATGCTGAATCTCTATCTACCAAGAATTCTGCAGGCAGGAAGCTTTCCAGGTACACAAGTTAAATGGAGGTGCAATGATGCAGAAGGGCCCTCTCGCTGCAGGAGTCTGAATGGCTGGTTGTAGATAAAGATCTCCATTCCAAAGTTAAGGTGCAGGCTAGTGTACATAAAGGCTCTCTTGGAACCTTACGCAATGATATTGTGGTCTCAGAAAGGAACCACAGGTCACCAGGACCAGAGCAGAATGTGTCCAGAAGTCCTTTCTGAGTGCCAGTGGCCAGGGAAGCATCACTGCAGAGGAACACCCTGTAGGTTCCTCTAGATCAAAATGGATGAGATGCACTAAGGGATCTGCGTCCTGACACTATCAGGAGGATGATGGTCACAAGGGTACAGAGTACTGCTTAATAACAGTGAGATGTGGGGCCATGAGTGTAGGAACCTTAAATGCTGGATGGGCTGGTGGGTGGAACCTCTCTAGGTACAATAGCCATCAAGTTGGTTTCCTGAACGGGTTCAGAGTTCCGTGGCACATGAACTAGCGGAGGACTGGAGGAGCAGTTGGCTCACCACAGCTGAGCCTAACTCCTGACTTGAGTTCTACCTTCTGCATAACGGGGCAGGTTGGTGCTTAAGAACGTTTGTTTCCTGGGCATGTGATCAGGAGTAGGCCAGAAATAGTTCTGGAACCTTAGAGTCAGGGCACTTTTGGTGGTCATTGATTCTGTTGGGCACTGGAGAGCGATGTAAAAGAAGGTGGCCTACAAGGCTCAAAATCCTTAGAAAGGGCCCTGGTGAAGGACAGAGGCCAAAAGAGCCTAAGCAAGGGAGAAGTGCTCAGTGTATCTTAGTCAGAGATGAGTATCTCAATCTAATGTGTTCCATTTTTAACAGTAGGCAGGCGATCAAACTGGACTAACAAACCATGATTCCTGTATGGGCTGTGGGCAGGAAGTTCAGTTCAGTCATTCTGTCGTGTCCAACTCTTTGTGACCCCATGCCTCCCTGTCCATTACCAACTCTCGGAGTTTATTCAGACTCATGTCCATTGAGTCAGTGATGCCATCCAACCGTCTCATCTTCTGTCTTCCCCTTCTCCTCCTGCCTTCAATCTTTCCCAGCATCAGGGGCTTGTCAAATGAGTCCGTTTTTCGCATCAGGTGGCCAAAGTATTTGAGTCTCACCTTCAGCCTCAGTCCTTCCAATGAATATTCAGGACTAATTTCCTTTAGGATTGACTGGTTGGATCTTCCTGCAGTCCAAGGGACTCTCAAACATCTTCTCCAACACCACAGTTCAAAAGCGTCAATTCTTCAGTGCTCAGCTTTCTTGATAGTCCAAATCTCACATCTGTACATGACTACTGGAAAAACCATAGTTTTGACTATACAGACCTTTGTTGGCAAAGTAATGTCTCAGCTTTTTAATCTGCTGTCTAGGTTGGTCATAGCTTTTCTTCCAAGGAGCAAATGTCTTTTAATTTCATGGCTGCAGTCACCATCTGCAGTGATTTTGGAGCCCAAGAAAATAAAGTCTCTCACTGTTTCCATTACTTCCCCATATATTTGCGATGAAGTGATGGGACCAGATGCCATGATCTTAGTTTTCTGAATGTTGAGTTTAAACCAATTTTTCACTCTCTTCTTTCACTTTCATCAAGAGGCTCTTTGGTTCTTCTTTGTTTTTCCCATAAGGGTGGTATCATCTGCATATCTGAGGTTATTGATATTTCTCCCAGCAATCTTGATTCCAGCTTGTGCTTCACCCAGCCCAGCATTTCCCATGATGGACTCTGCATATAAGTTATATAAGCAATATACAGCCTTGTCATACTCTTTTCCTGATTTGGAACCAGTCTGTTGTTCCATGTCCAACTCTGACTGTTGCTTCCTGACCTGCATACAGATTTCTCAAGAGGTGGGACAGGTGGTTTGGTATTCCCATCACTTTAAGAATTTTCCACAGTTTGTCATGATCCACACAGTAAAAGGGTTTGGCATAGTCAATAAAGCAGAAGTAGATGTTTTTCTGGAACTCTCTTGCTTTTTCCATGATCCAATGGATGTTGGCAATTTGATTTCTGCTTCCTCTGCCTTTTCTAAATCCAGCTTGTACATCTGTAAATTCACAGTTTAGGTACTATTGGAGCCTTGCTTGGAGAATTTTGAGCATTACTTTACTAGCATGTGAGATGAGTGCAATTGTGCAGTAGTTTGACCATTCTTTGGCATTGCCTTTCTTTGGGATTGGAATGAAAACTGACCTTTTCCAGTCCTGTGGCCATGGCTGAGTTTTCCAAATTTGCTGGCATATTGAGTGTGGCAGTTTCCCAGCATCATCTTTTAGGATTTGAAATAGCTGAAGTGGAATTCCATCACCTCCCCTAGCTTTGTTCGTAGTGATGCTTCCTAAGGCCCCCTTGATTTCCCATCCAAGATGTCTAGCTCTAGGTTCGTGGTCATACCATCATGATTATCTGGGTGGTGAAGATCTTTTTTGTATAGTTCTTCTGTGTATTCTTGCCATCTCTTCTAAATATCTTTTGCTTATGTTAGGTCCATACCATTTCTGTCGTTTCTTGTGCCCATCTTTGCAATGAAATGTTACTTTGGTATCTCTAATTTTCTTGAAGAGATCTCTAGTCATTCCTATTCTATTGTTTTCCTCTATTTCTTTGAATTGATCACGGAGGCAGGCTTTCTTGTCTCTCCTTGCTATTCTTTGGAACTCTGCACTCAAATGGGTATGTCTTTCCTTTTCTCCTTTGCTTTTTCACTTCTCTTCTTTTCACAGCTATTTATAAGGCCTTCTCAGACAGCCATTTTGCTTTGTTGCATTTCTTTTTCTTGGGGGTCATCTTGATCCCTGTCTCCTGTACAATGTCATGAACCTCCATCCATAGTTCATCTGGCACTCTATCAGATCTAATTCCTTGAATCTATTTGTCATTTCCACTGTATAATCTCAAGGGATTTGATTGAGGTCATACCTGAATGGTCTAGTGGTTTTCCCTAGTTTCTTCAATTTAAGTCTTAATTCAGCAATAAGGATTTCATGAACTGAGTCACAGTCAGCTCCCAGTCTTTTTTTGCTGACTGTGTAGAGCTTCTCCATCTTAGGCTGCAAAGAATATGAGTCTGATTTCAGTATTGACCATCTGGTGATGTCCATGTGTAGAGTCTTCTCTTGTGTTGTTGGAAGAGCGTGTTTCCTATGACCAATGCATTCTCTTTGCAAAAGTCTATTAGCATTTGCCCTGCTTCCTTCTGTACTGCAAGGCCAAATTTGCCTGTTACTCCAGGTGTTTCTTCTCTTCCTACTTTTGCATTCCAGTTGCCTATAATGAAAAGGGCATCTTTTTTGAGTGTTAGTTCTAGAAGGTCTTGTAGGTCTTCATAGAACCGTTCAACTTCAGCTTTTTCAGCATTACTGGTCGGGGCATAGACTTGGATTACCTTGATATTGAATGGTTTGCCTTTGAAATGAACAAAGATCATTCTGTCTTTTTTGAGATTGCATCCAAGGACTGCATTTCAGACTCTTTTGAGACTATGGTGGCTACTGCATTTCTTCTAAGGGATTCTTGCCCACCGTAGGAGATATAATGGTCATCTGAGTTAAATTCACCCATTCCAGTCCATTTAGTTTACTGATTCCTAAAATATCAATGTTCACTCTTGCCATTGCCTGTTTGACCACTTCCAATTTGCCTTGATTCATGGACCTAACATTCCAGGTTCCTCTGCAATATTGCTCTTGACAGCATCAGCCTTTGCTTCTATCACCAGTCATGTCCACACCTAGGTGTTGTTGTTGCTTTGGCTCTGTCTCTTCATTCTTTCTGGAGTTATTGCTCCACTGATCTGCAGTAACATGTTGGGCACCTACTGACCTGTGAAGTTCATCTTTCAGTTTCCAGTCTTTTTGCCTTTTCGTCCTGTTCATGGGGTTCTTAAGGCAAGAATACTGAAGTGGTTTGCCATTCCCTTCCCCAGTGGACCAATTTTGTCAGAATTCTCCACCATGACCTGTCTGTCTTGGGTGGCCCTACACGGCATGGCTCATAGTTTCATTGAGTTAGACAAGGCTGTGGTCCATGTGATCAGATTGGTTAGTTTTCTGTGACTGTGATTTTCAGTCTGTCTGCCCTCTGATAGAGAAGGATAAGGGGCTTATGGAAGCTTCTTGATGGGAGAGATTGACTGAGGGGGAAACTGGGTCTTATTCTGATGGATTGGGCCTAGGTCTGTACATCTTTAATCCAATTTTCTGTTGATGGGTGGGGCTGTGTTCCTCCTTGTTATTTACCTGGGGAAAAACTATGGTGGGGGCTTCCCTGGTGGCCAGAGGGTAAAGCATCTGCCTGCAATGCAGGAGACCTGGGTGCAATCCCTGGGTCAGGAAGCTGCACTGGAGAAGGAAATGGCAACCCACTCTAGTACTCTTGACTGGAAAATTCCATGGATGGGGGAGCCAGGTGAGCTATGGTCCATGAGGTCACAAAGAGTCGGATGTGACTGAGCAACTTCACTTTCACTTTCTTTCCAACTATGGTGGAGGTAATGAAGATAATGGCCACCTCCTCCAAAAGGTTCCCTGCATGTACTGCTACACTCAGTGCCCCCAACCCTGCAGCAGGCCACCACCGACCCACGCCTCCACTGGAGAGTCCTGGACATGCCCGGGCAAGTGTGGGTCAGTCTCCTGTGGGGGTCACTGCTCCTTACTCTTGGGTCCTGGTGCACACAAGGTTCTGTTTGCGCCCTCCAAGAGTCTATCTCCCAGTCCTGTGTAAGCTCTGGGAGCTTTATGGTGGGGGTAATGCCAGCCTCCTCCAAGAGGGCTTATGCCATAGCATAAGTCTATTCCCAAGTCACTGCACCCAGAGCCCCTGCCCCTGTGGCGGGGCACTGCTGACCTGGACCTCCACAGGAGACACTCAAACACAGTTCTGTCTCAGTCTCTGTGGGGTCTCTGGGTCCTGGTGTGCACGGGATTTGTTTGAGCTCTCTGAGCGTCTCTGGCAGAAATGGAGTTTGATTACAAATGTGAATTCTCCCCTCCTACCATCTTGCTGGAAAGACCTCATAAAAACATTTAAGGCTGGAATGGCACTCATGAGGGTAACAGGATGGGGGTACTGGGGCCAAAGGGTACCCAGGGCACCAACAAGCTGTTAGTTGGCTTCAGATAAAGCCTTATATTCCACAGTAAGAAATCTTAATTCAGTTCATATAACCCCAGTGCACTGAGAGTCTAATTGCCAAAAGGGTCACCTGGACAACAATGTCAGGGGGAATGGTGTCTGAAAGTACCCCACCAAGGCATCATTGAGGTGTCAGGCAGGTACCACAGTAGGGTACTGTGTTGTGAGAAGTACCAACGGCCTGCTGCATCCAAGGCATAATGGCCGCCCCCTGCTGAACTGCTGGTAGGAGCCCATGCTTCCACCGAGGGATGTGAAGATGCCATGGAACCCTATGGTGATATGGAAGTGGCACGTTGCTGGTTGGAATGTCAGTGTGGGGCACCATCTGCACCACTGGCCCAGATTGATGTAACTTCATCAGTTTACTTAGAATGGTTTAGACCTACACTTCCCCAACCAGTGAGTAATGTCATGACCGAGTGCTTTCCTTTCCACCATTGGCAAACCATCTAGTCAGTAGAGAACCTAAGACTCATCAGGGCACATACAGACTGGGGGCTAGTGGGATTCCCGGATCACCTGCTACAGGAAATCTGGTGGCCGGAAGGTTTCCCGGGAGCACTGCTCGGAAGCCCCTGTGGAGTTAATAAGGAGCTTCTTGCTGCAGTGTTCTGGTGTCAATAAAAGGCACATATTCCTCAGCAGTAGAGAAAGGTTGTTTCCCAGTATGGCAACACGGTCTGTTAAATCATCTGCAGGGCCACTGTGCCAGGGCAGAATGTGTCTGGAAGTGGTTCAGAGTGACAGTGCCCTGGACCACACGTGTCTGGAAGAACTCCAGGAGTCCTGGATGGACAACATCGTGGCACTGGTTTTAGAGCCTATGAAAGGAAGTGTATTATATATTTTCTTGAGGAGTTTGGGCCACAAGGAGTACTGGAATTGTAGTGAGTGGTTAGATTAGTGGTTGGCACATATATGGATGGGGCAGAGAGTGTAGGAACAGTGGCCAAAATGCCTCAAGTGATGGAACCAGAAGGAATTTTGAGCAGTGGGGGAAAAATAGAGTCCAAATCTCTGGGTACGCAGTATCCACTGTGGGTGGAAAGATCTCCCTGAAACATGTAGTGCTGAAAGGGTCTTCATGACACCAATAGGAGGGTAGAATGCTGCCAAAAGGGGTCCAGGGAGCTGGAAGTTTAGTTCCCACAAGGGCCATATTGCACAGCAAGGGTTTTGAGCATGGGCCCTGGCCCACCCTTGCGTGGTAAATCCTAAAAAAAGGATCCCCAGTGGAGAAGTGTCCGGGCACATGGTGTCCAGAAATCATAGACGACTCTGTGCCCGTCTCCCATGAATGATTTGAAGCAGTAAGAATGCACCATTTGGGTAAAATGCCTGTAGACCTAAAGGGCTGTTGACAGCTTAGTATGAATTTCCCAAGTTTCAGGTGCCACTAGTGACAAAGAACTCGCCCTCCAATGAAGTAGACATGAGATGTGGGTCCATCCCAGGTTGGGGAAGATCCCATGGAGGAGGGCACGGGCACCCACTTCACTATTCTTGCCTGGAGAATTGCATGGGCAGAGGAGCTTGGCAGGCTACAGTCCAAGGGTCTCAAAGAGGTGGACAAAACTGAGTGACTTAGCACACATGCACTGCCTTAATAAGGACCACCTGGTGGCCTGTAAGGTCCATGGAACCCTGATGAGCCAGCAGGTTTCTGGCAGGAAGGTTCGGGGCACCTGTCTGAGGGAGAGGTAATGGCCTTTGGAAGTGCGTGTTATCTGAACTTGTGAGCTGACTGAAGGTTGATGAACTCCTGCTACATCTGCGGGATACCATGGTTGTGACCGAAAATGCTGTCCTTTCCATAGTGGACGGGCAGCCTGAATGCCTAAGAACCCTCGATATCTCAGCATGCACATAGTCTAGAGTGAAAGGCATCCTCATCCTTAGCTGGTAGGAAGGGTTTTGAGGTCAGACAGTTCCCAGCTGCTCAATCAGGATGTAATTAATAGGTGCTATAAGCTGTACCTCCCAGGAAGGAGGAGCTGTGTGTTCTGCAGCAGTGGCTACCATCTGGTTACGCTGGACCACAGTTTGTGTGCAGTATGGTCAGAACGGTGTTCAGGGAACCATCGCCAGGGTGGGGAAAGTCTGGAAGTGCTCCTGGGCTCAGCAATGTGGCAGGTACGTTTCCAGTAGAGTCTTGGGATCTGAAAGGGCGAGGTGGACTGAGGCAGGGGACCCTAGCTCTGTGGACAGTGGAGTAGAATTTGTGGATTTTACTGAACTAGGGTTTCTTGGACGGGGCCCCTGAGGCAGTGCCATGTGGGTGGGATGGTTACTGAGAGTCCCTAAGTTCCCTTGCCAGTCAGTGTGTAGCCTAATGTTCCAAGGCCAATGGGTTACCATTCGTGGACAGGCTGGTTCGGCCTGGATCTTTCACGTACTATCTGGAGGGCTGTAGGGTAGTTGAAAGGTTCCCCTAACTTCAGGATGTGGTCATACTGGTGCCCATGAGCAGTGGCTTTTTAGCTCATAGTCTTCTGGGTTCATTGTGTGAAAAAATTCAGAGAACGAAAGAATCATCAAAGTGGTAATTAGTAAAAGTTACTGTGCACATACCAAGAGATAGTTGCAAACCGGGATCACTTAAAGCAAACCACCCACATGAGGGGCAGCCAATGGCCTAGAGGGCTTGTGATTCACTAGCTTGTGAGCTCTTCGGATGCCCAAGGGTCTCTTTGATCCTGTTTGGGAAGCAAGTGCCATAAACTAAATGCTCTCATTGCAGTCACAGGTAACAGGCATGTAGCAAAGGAATCCTCTGATCCCCAGAGCATCCATAGGCTGGAGTCTAATAGGAAACCCGGGACTGTAGATGTTAGAAAGTAAGAGTGAGCGGAAGGTTGCCTGTGGTACAGCACAGATGGAGATGCAGTGGTGAAAAGAGCCTCCTTGCACCTCATTAGATCACGGCACAAGGCTCGTGTCCATATGAGCTCTCCTAGACCCTAGTGTGCAGAGAGGGAGGTCTCAGAAATGACCTGGCATCAAGGCTAACGGGGGCTTCCCTGGTGGCTCAGACAGTAAGGCATCCACGTGTAATGCAGCAGACCCAGGTTTGAAACCTGTGTCGGGAAGATCCCCTGGAGAAGGAAATGGCAACCCACTCCAGTATTCTTGCCTGCAAAATCCCATGGACAGAGGAGCCTGGGGAGCTACAGTCCATGGTGTCTCACAGAGTTGAACACGACTGAGTGACTGACACTTTCACTTTTCCCTTTCCAGGCTAACACAGTCTGGACGTGCTCCTGGGATTACAGCACCCTGGACAGCACATTCTGGATGAGCCCTTAGGGACCTAGAGATTCAGGTGAACACATTGTCCAAGGGCTATAGGTTCTACATTCCAAAAGAAGAGTGATGGTCAGAAGGATACACGGTTCCCCCATATGCAGGCCAACTAGTAGATCTGAGGACACCTGGGATTCTGGGTTCTAGGGTAGATGGTGATCCCAGTGTGCTGTGTATATTAACTTCTGCCAAGGCACTTGACAAAGGGTTTCTAGGTTGCAATTCAAATGGTATAGCTGAGGACTATAAGGGCCATAGTTTCCCATGCCTTCCCATAACCAGAAAAATTTTTGATTTTGTATCACACTGTCAGGCTTGGGGCAAAGAAAGTTTGGTTCCAAGGCAAGCAGAATAACTCCAGGCCAGAAGGAACCTGGGAGCATAGCAAGGGGACACATTGGTAATCAGAAAATTCATCATTGCACCCTCATTGGGGCTAAGTGTGGTGGGTGAAGGGTCTCAGGTTGTTTAACTGCACATGCCCAGTTTATTCCAGTGAAGCCTGTATTATAAGTGAAAATGCTCTGCTTTCAACAGCCCTTTGGAAAACCGGTGGCTGGAAACCTCCCAGGTGCCCAGCACACCAACAGAGTTTGAAAAGAAATTTAGAGACTGAAGGGCATTCATGTTATCAACATGCCTGGTGTGAGGTGCCCAAATTGGACCACAGGAACTGGCATACTGCAAACTCTGGAACACAGTAGGGCCACGTATTCCACAGCCCAGATTTCTTCTTGGCCAATGAGATCCCATGTTTTCAGAAGTATCATTGGAAATTGAGCCGCCAGGGCACCATGCCAGTGCAGATGCTGTCCTGAACTGCCTGCCATGGCACTAGTGAGGGGTAAGCTCACATTCAGAAGAGAGTCCCATGTTCCTGGAAATCAGGATGGAATCAAACCAAAATGTCTCCTCCTACTGACAGAGTAACAGGAGGAGCCTGGGTTCTACCACACGAGTGTGATTGGGAGCCTGAAATATCTCTAAGACCTTAGTGAATGGACATGTTGTTGTCACCCTACGGGGTGAGAAATGGAGTGCAAGAGGATTCATCATCCTGGGCTGGAAGTGCCGATGATAGCTCGTAGTACGTGAGGCCTATACTGTGAACAGAGGTGCTTCGTTTCAAACAGCAGGCCCACAATTGCTCTGCAGGATGTTAGTGGTATGAGGGGAAGTGCTCTCCTGCCGGCAGCTAGCAGTCTGGTTCCTCAAGAGTGCAACACAGTTCCCAGTGCTCCAGGCTGCACACAGGCTGGGAGCTGGCGGGAATCCCGGAACCCAGGCTGGCGGCAATTCTGGTGGCTGGAATGGTCCCTGGTGCACTGTGCAGATTAAGGCAGGATGTGAACGGGGCAGTCTTATACGAGGGCTCTAGATAAGTGGTTCCTTACAGGGTTCTGTGTTCTGCAGGACCAGTCAGCCTGTGGTCCTTGAAGAACACAGTGCACACACAGCCTGGTCTCTGAGAGTATTCCCAGAACACAGCACCAGGGCAGGGTCACCAGAAGTGCTCTGAGTGCAACTGTCCAGAAAACTTATTCCTGGTTGTTGGGATGGAAAACCATGCCTGATGGGCTCTGGGAGCCACACCAAGTATAGGGTGATTATGCAAAGGTGATGTGCAAACAGTGTCACTGAGCTAGGCATGACAAGTGACTGGATGAGTTCTTCTTTCTGAATCATGCAGGAAGCCTTGTGGCCAAAATATCTTCAGTTCCTAAGCATGCTAGAAGACCCCATGCAAGAAAGAAACTGAGAACTCTAGCAAAGAGCCATATCTGTTATGAAAGTTTCATTATGGCTGCAATATGTAGAGGGAAGGGGAAACGTGGCTGAAATGCTTTCAGCACCAGAACCTAAAATACCCACTTTATCTCAGCATGTGTCATGTACTGTGACTGAAAGTGCTGCCATTTCAACACTAGAGAGATAAACTCATGTCTGGAAAGTGCCAGGCCCCATGCACACTGGTGCATCTTAGATGAGAACTACCCCAAAATTCCTTGGTGAGGAACGCTGTTCTGACGCTTATGTGACTAGAGTATGGGTGCCCAAATGGGTGTTAAGTCAGAGCATTTTACAAGTATGGTTCCCACTAAGGCTTTATATTCCATAGCACAGGCTCTGTCCAGGGCCAGTGGGAGCCCTGGATGCAGGTAGTGTCTCACTTAAAGGCTGACTGTGCAGCGGATGTCTTCTAGGAGTATTGCCTGTGGTATCAGCGAGGGCCATGGAAATGGCCCAGACATGAGAAGTTGACATACCCCAAAAGATAAAGGCCTTGTTCTGCTCTGAGCCCAGTTGGAGGATCCTGGGTCTCCATCATGTGATAATAGTGGAGGAGCCTTAATTATCATCAGAACCTTGTGAAGCAGTCAGGTTGTTGGCAGGAAGGTTTTCCTGGTACCAGCACGAGGGTCAGCTAGTGAACGAGAACTCCAGATACCCTAGCTAGCAAGCTCTTGGTTCGTGTGGGATGATAGTGCTGTGACCCCAAAGGTTCTCCACCTAAGGGGGGCAGACAGGGTGCCAAGTAATCTGGGTTCTCATGAACATGCAAATGTGGGGGAGGCAGGAAACCTTGAACCCTAGCTAGGAAAAAGTCCGCTGACAAGAAATACCCAGGCACTTCCAGATCAAGATGCACTGGGGAAAAGAGGTCCCTTGCCCCAGATCGCTGGGTGTATAATTACCCTTCAGGCAGTGTGTGCCTTATATCTGGGGTAGGACAGTGCTTGTGTGTGTTCTGGAGCTCAGTGCTCAAGTACTTGACTTCAGAAAGAACCCACAAGGAACAAACATGAAGGCAGAACATGTCCAGAAGTGCTCCCTGGGTGAGAGGGCCCTGGACCAAAGGTGGGTGGAAAATCCTTTAGGGACCTAGAGTTCAGGCTCTCAGTTTCATTGCCATTAAGAAGGTGTTGACGTGAAGTGTATCTGAGCCTCCAGCTGATGGACGGGCTACTGCCATAAGGGCAGGTGGAACTTTAGATGCAGGGACCAGATGTTGCTAGGAAGGTGCCCAGAGACACAATGAGTATGGAATTACATGCTTGAAAGGGTTCTAGGTTCTGTTTCAAGTGGGATAGTTGAGGACCATCCCCAAGGCCAGGTCAGGCCAGTGACTGCAAAGGCCGTGATCTGTATCACAATGTCAGTCTAGTGACATAATCATTTTAGGTCTACAGGGAAGAAAAACAATTCTGGATCCTGAGGAACACCAGACCCTAAGGAGGAAACACATTGTTGACTTGATATTTCATTGGATCAGCCATGCTGTTAGTCAGTTCTGTGTGTGAAATGGTGAGATTCTTTAGTTGTGAGGGCTCAGGGTACATATGCTCAAGGTTGGTACTGTGACCAAAATACCTCTACTTTTAAAAGGCACCAGTAAACGAATCAGCAGAAATCCCATTATTCTGTAGCATGTTGGTGAACTCTAAGCAGTAAGACCTCCTGGACAAATCCCCAATGGGTTGTGGAATAAGGTTCCTAATTGTGACCAAGACCACCAGGGTACGGGAAGGGTGGTTTTCAATTAGGCTACATATGCCATAGCTCAGGAGTTGTGTACAGCCCACGCCATGACAGTTCACAGGAAATCTGGTTAAATCAGGAACCCAAGGGCAGCCCTTCCATGGCGGATGGTGTCTGGAAATGCCCCCTGGGACTCCAATGTGCTAGGAGGCAAGAATCCAGAAGAGTCCCAGGGCCTGAGAAAATCTAGATGGACACAGACCAAAAGGGATTATTTTGATGACTCAATATGAGGAGCCCACATTTCCTGCCTGAGTATGCTTTGTGGACCTGAATGATTACTGGAATCTTGAATACACGCTAAGTTGATTCAGCCCTGTCCATCTCTTTGCGACCTCATGGACTGTAGCTTGTCAGAATCCTCAGCCCCTGAGATTTTCTAAATTTGGATACTGGAGTGGGTTGCCATTTCCTTCTTCAGGGGATCTTGCCTATCCAGGGATTGAACCAATGTCTCTTAGGTCTCCTGCATTAGCAAGTGTGTTCTTTACCAGTAGCGCCACCTGCAGGAATCTTGGAGAAAGGGATATTTAGTGGCAGAAAAAATTCATGGGCCATACACTAGACAGCCGACTGTGGCAGTGTGCTTTCATTTAATCTCAAGACTGCGAGCTACTTGAAGGCCTGACAGGCTTACAGTTCCACCTGGAGAGTATTGGTGCCCCGAAGGAGACATACCCTGTTTCCACTGCAATTGGGCAGGCTCGTTTTCCAAGCACCGACGAGTCCCCAGAATAAATTCACCCTGGGGGCCGGAAGGTATCCCGGAGGCCTAGCTGCCAAGAAGTCTGCATAAGAAAATCGCCAGGTACACCAGTGACTCAGAGGTGCAGTGATTCTAAAGAGCCCCTCTCTGCACAGGTCTGAATGGATTGTTGCCAAAAAAGAACACCGTTACAATGAAAACTGTGCACTAGTGTACATACAGGCTCTCCTGGAACTCTACGCAGAGATATTGCAGTCTCAGAAAGGACCCGCAGTCACCATCATCAGAACGGAATGTGTCCAGAAGTCTTAGATACTAGTGGCCAGGGCAGCGTCGTTGCGGTGGAACACCCTGTAGGTTCCTCCCGATCAAAATGCATGAGACGCACTAAGGGCTCTGAGTCCTGGCCCTATCGGGTGGGTGATGGTCACAAGGGTTCAGTTCAGTTCAGTTGCTCAGTCGTGTCCGACTCTTTGTGACCCCATGAATCGCAGCACGCCAGGCCTCCCTGTCCACCACACACTCCCGGAGTCACAAGGGTAAAGTGCCACTGAATAACAGTGAGACTCAGGGCCATAAGGAGTGTAGGAACCTTAGGTGCTGTGTGGCTGGTGATTGGAACCTCTCCAGACACACTAGCGAGCAAACCTGTCACTAAAAGGGTTCAAAATTCCAGGCAAACAAGCGGGCAGACGAGTGGAGGAGCAATTGGCTAACCATAGACAAGCTTAACTCCTGACCTGATGCACCTAATTTCTGCATGACATGGCAGGGTGGTGACTTAATAACATTTGGTTCCTGGACACGTGATTGGCAGGAAGCCAGAGAATATCCCAGAACCTTAGAGCCAGGGTACTGTTGGTGGTCGGATTCAGCTGGGCACACGACTGCGAGGTTAAGGAAGGTAGCCTACAGGGCTCAAATTTATCGTTTGTACGGGTCTCGGAGAAGTATGGTGGCTGATAGGGCTCAAAATTCCTAAGCTCCTAGATACATTATAGCACTGTCAGTTATCTATACCTGAATCAAATATGTTCCAGTTTCAGCAGTAGGTGGGTGGTCAGATTGGAATGACAATCCGTGCTTCCCGTATAGGCTGCGGAAAGGAAATACCTCACGAAAACGTTTGGAGTTGGACTGACCCTCATGAGGCTAATAGGATAGGAGTACTGAGGCTGAAGGGCACCCAGGTACCAATAAGCTGTTAGGATGATTTCCAGTAAAGCCCTATCTTTCACGCCAAGAACTTTTAATCCATTTCGTAGGAACCCAGTGCACTGACAGCCTAGTTGCCAAAAGGGCCACCCGGACAATAAAGTCAGGGGGAATGGTGTCCGGAAGTACCCCACCAAAGCATCATTTCTGGGTCAAGCATGTACTAAACTACGGTACTGTGTTGTGAAAAGGAGCGATGGATTGTTGGGCTCAAGGCACAAAGGCCGCTCCCTGTTTAATGCTGGTAAGAGGAACCATGCTTCCATTGAGGGGTATGAAGAATCCGTGGAACCCTATGAAAGAGGCAGGTTGCTGGCCGGAATATAAGTGTGGTGTACCATCTGGACTGCTCGACGGTGGCCCAGAGGGATCTTGCTTCATCAGTTTGCTTAGCGTGATTGAGGCCAACCCCTCCCCAGCCTGTGGCTAGTGCCATGACCAAGGCTTTCTTTTCTACAACAAGTGAGCATTCTTGTTACTAAAGAACCTTAATACTCGCTAGCACACATACAGATTGGGGGCCAGTGGAAATTCTGTTTCACTTTCTGACAGAACGTCTGTCTGGTGGCCGGTAAGATTTCCAGGAGCAGTGCCTAGTAGCCAGTTCATTGTTAAAAGGAGTCCCTTGCAATCATGTTCTCAATAAGTGGTTGTCAATAAAGCCTCATGTTCCTCAGCAATAGGGTAGGCCGTTTCCCATAAGGGCTCTCCTGGAACCCAGTACTGGCTAACAGTGTATTTTAAAGGATGATTAGGGTACCAGTGCCAGGACAGAAGGTGTCTGGAATTGGTTCAGAGTGCCAATGCCCTGCAGTGCATGTCTCTGGAAGAACCCCTGGAGTGCTAGATGCACAAAATCACTTGGTTCTGCAGCCTATGAGAAGGGAGATGATCTCAAGGGTATATGCTTTCTTTATGACTTTGGGCCAGAAGGAGTGCTGGAATTGTAGTGAGGGGTTAAATTAGTTATTGGCAGGTACTTGGATGGGGAGGTGTGGGTACAGATGGTGGCTGAAATGGCTCAAATGACTGAAACAAAAGGAATTCTGAGCAGTGCAGCTGATGTAAAATCAGTATCTCTGACTGCACAGCATCAACTGTGGGCAGAAAGATCTCCCTGAAACACTTCAGGGTAAAAGGGCCTTCCTGAGTCGAATACAGTGGTAGACTGCTGCCAAAAGGGGTCCAGGCAACTGGCAGTTTAATTACCACGAGGGCCATATTGCCCAGCAAGAGTTTCTGGTAAAGACCCTGGCTCAACCAAAGTGGTAGTCTTGTTTGCCACAGCAGCCCACAGTGCAGAAGTGGCCTGGCAGATGGTGTTCAAGAAGGCCCTCCCCAGCCCTGTTTCCCTCTTTATCTGGCATCCATATTGAGTTCAGTAGTGTTCTGGAGTTCAGCACCCTGGACAGCACATTCTGGAAGAGCCCTTAGAGACCTGAGCATCAAGATGGGCTGACTTGCCACGGCCTGTGTAGGGTCCACATCCTACATATCAGTGACAGTCGGATGGTTACAGAGTCCTCCATCTCCAGGCCAACTATTATATCTTAGGACACTTGGAATTCTAGAGTCTAGGCTGGATGATGATTCCAATGTGCTGTGTATACTATCTTTTTCAAGACTCTTGACTAAAAAGATCTAGGTAGCATTTCAAATGGGAATGCCGAGGACTATAAGGACGATGGTTTCCCATGCCTGTCCAGTATCCATAAGGTTTCTATTATCTGTGTCACATTATCAGGCTTAGGCAAGGAACTTTTAGTTTCCAGGCAAGCTAGATAAATCCAGGTCAGGAGGAACCTGGGAGTACAATCGGTGACCAAAAAATTCATGAGTTCACCCATGGAGGGGAAGTGTGATGTCTGAAAGGGTTCTGTTTTTTCAACTCACGTGCCCCATTTGTTCCAGTGTGAAGCCTGTATTATGAGTGAAAATGCTTTGTTTTAAACAGTCTTTTGGAAAACTAGCAGCTGGAAATTGCCCAGGTGACTGTGACATCTACAAAGTTTGATGAGAAATTTAGATCCAGAAGGGCCTTCATGATATTAACATGGGTGGTGTTAGGTGCCTAAATGTGAGCATGGGCATAGGCATACTGGAAAGTATGGTTTACAGTAGGGCCAGGTACTCCACAACACAGATTTGGTTTTGGCCAGAGAAACCCTAGGTTTTCAAAATATGTTTTGAAAATGAGTTGCTGAGGTAGCGTGTCTAGGCAGAGGGTGTCCAGAACTGCCTCCCATGGCACCAGTGCAAGGGCATCCTCACCTCTAGAAGAGTCCCAGCATCTGAGAAGTCAAGATGGACTCAGACCAAAATGTCTCCTCGTGCTAGCAGACTAATAGGAGGAACGAGGGTTCCACCACAGAAATGTGATTGGGAGCCTAAAATATCTTCGGAATCTTAAAGAATCAATATGTTGTTTGTCTGAAAATGCATGGGGATCCCAGGGGCGGGGGGAATACTGTCCTACAGAGTTCATGGTTCCTGGGCTGGAATTGCTCATGATATCTCTAGTGATGCCTGTATTGTGAAAAGAGGTGATCTGGTTCAAACACCAAGCCGACAGTATTGAAGCTGAAACTCCAATACTTTGGCCCCCTGATATGAAGAACTGACTCATTTGAAAAGACCCTGATGCTGGGAAAGATTGAAGGCAGAAGGAGAAGGGGTTGACAGAGGTTGAGATGGTTGGATGGCATCACAAACTCAATGGACATGAGTTTGAGTAAATTCTAGGAGTTGGTGATGGACAGGGAGGCCTGGAATGCTGCAGTCCATGGAGTTGCAAAGAGTTGGACACCACTGAGCAACTGAACTGATTTTAACTGAACTGAACTGTCCTGCCACCCATGAGCATGCTGCTATCCTGGGAGAGCTACACACTTCTCAGTTCTGCAGGATTGACAGATGTGGGAGCTGACGGGAATCCTGGAACCCTAGATGGCAGCAAGCCTGGTGGCTGGAAGGCTCCCTGGGACACCATGCAGATTATGGCAGATTGGGATAGGTGCCGTCTTATACCACAAGGCTGTAGATAAATGGTCACTTAAGGGGTTTTATGTTCCACAGCACCAGAAAGTCTGTTGTCCTAGTCGAATCCAGTGTGCAGAGAGCCTGGTCTCTGAGAATATCCCCGAAACACAGTAGTGCTGCAAGTGGAAGTGTCCCAAAACCTCTTTGTTCCTGGATGTTTGGATAGGTAACCATGCCTGACATGCTCTGGGTGCTGCAGCTTACTGAGAGGGTGATTATGGAAGATTGTGTATAAATGATGTAGCCGAGTGCTGGAGCCGTCAAATGTCCTGAGATCTAGGTCTGACCAATGGATATAGGTGTTCTCTGTTCTACGTCATGTGGGACCCTGGTGGCCAAAGTACCTTCAGCCCCTAGGCCCGCTAGAAGAGAGAGAGAACCTAAGAACTCTAGAGAAGCCACATCTGTGGTTGGAAGTTTCATTAGGGTGTCCCCTGTGAGCTTGGGTAGAGGGGAAGGGGAAAGGTGAAATTGTTCCAACACTAAATCGAAAGTACCCACTTGCATCAATGTGTGTCATGTACTGTGACTCAAAATGCTCCTATATCAGTAGTTAAGCAATCTGATGGCTAGAGGCCCAGGCCCCAAGCTCATTGGTGTGTCATGGATGGGAACTACCCCAAAACTCCTTGCTGAGGAAGGCCCACCTGACCCTCATGTTACAGAATGTGGGTGCCAAAATGTGTATGGAGTAGCAGTATTTTAAAAGAATGGTTGCTGCTAGGGCTGTATATTTGACAGCACAGGCTCTGTCCAGGGCCAGTGTGCACCCTGGATGCAGGGAGTCTCCACTGAAAGGGCCCTCTGCAGAGCAGCTGTCTTCCAGGAGTAATACCTGGTTACCAGGGAGGGGCATGGAAATGTCCAGGCATGAGAGGTGACATACCCCCAAAGTGAAAACCCTTGGTCTGCTCTGTGCCCCGTTGGAGGATCCTGGGTTTCCATCACGTGAGAATAGTGTCAGAGCCGTAATGATCATTAGAAACTTGCAAAGCAGTGAGGTTGTTGGCAGGAAGGTTCTCTGGGGCACCATTATGTGGCCGAGAGTTAGTGGCCGAGAGAGCTAAGATTCGCTGGCTAGGAAGCTCTAGGTTCCTCTGGAATGATAGTCTGTGATGTAGAAGTCTCTCCATCTAGGGTGAGCAGACAGGTCTCCAAGAAGCCTAGGCTCCCATGAACATGAAAAAAGTATGGGCCATCATGAACCTGGACCCCTAGCTAGCAAAACCTGATGACCAGAGCTTCCCCAGGCACTTCCAGATCAAGATGAACTGAAGAAAGAGGTCCTTTGCACCAAATCTCTCAGTGAATGGTTAGCCTTAGGGCAGTGCATGCCGAAACTTGGCCCAGGAAAGTGTCTGTATGTGTTTTCCTGGAGCAGAAGTAGTTTGGCTTCAGAAATGATCTACAGTGCATGTGCCACATAATAATACATTTCTGGAAGTGTTCCCTTGGCGAGAGTCACCTCGACCAAAAGTGGTCAGAAGAGCCTTAGGGTCCTAGAGATCAGGCTGTGAGAAGGTGACGATGTGAAGTGTATCTAATCCTCTAGCTGATGGATGGGCTAGGGCCATAAGGACACTTGAAAATCCAGAAACAGGGACCAGATGTGCTAGGAATGTGCCCAGGGAAACAATGGGTGCTGAATTCCATGTTGGAAAGGGTTGTAGGTTCTGTTTCAAGTGGGATAGCTGAGGACCCTCCCCAAGGCCAGGTCTGGCTAGTGGGTGCAAAGGCCCTGTTCTCTGCATCACAATGTCAGTCTAGTGACCTAATCGTTTTATTTCTACAGGGAAACCAAACAATTCTGGACCCTAATGAACACCAGACCCTAAGGTAGGAGACATGTTGGTGACTTGAAAGTTCATTGGTTCATACATGTTTTGGGAATTACAGTGTCTGAAAGCATGGAGATTCCTTATCTGTGAGGGCTCTGCGTACATATGCTGAAGTCTGATACTCGGCCCAAAAGGACTTCAGTTTTAACAGCTGCCAGTAAAGTAATTGCCAGAAATCCCACTGGTCCTAGGCATGTCCGTGAACTTTGTGCAGTAAGATGCCCTGAACACTTCCTTGATGAGATGAGTCCCATGCCTAATTGTGACTGAGACCACCTGGGTACAGAAAGTATGGTTTTCTATTAGGGTATATATGCCACAGCACAGGATTTGGGTACAGCCCACGCCATGCCAGTTCACTAGGAATTTGCAAAAATCAGAAACCCAGGGCAGGAATTCCATGGCAGATGGCTTCTGGATACCCTCCTGACACTCCAGTGTGTTGTCAGAAAGAATTCAGAAAAGTCCCAGGGCCTGAGAAAATCTAGATGGACGCAGACCTACAGGGAACATGAGGTTGATATGTTACTAAGAGGAACCCATGTTTCCCCGCCTTAATATGGTTTGTGGACTTGAAGGATTGCTGGAATCTTCCCTGAGTGTTAAGTCGCTCCAGTTGTGTCCAACTCTCTACCACCCCATGCACTATAGCCCACCAGAATCCTTACTCCCTGGGATGTTCCAGGCATGGATACTGGACTTGGTTGCCATTTCCTTCCTTGTCCAGCAGATCTTCCCGACCCAGGGATCGAACCCATCATGTCTCTTATGTCTGCTGCATTGGCAGGCGGGTTCTTTTCAAGTAGCGCCACCTGCTGGAATCTTGGAGAGAGCATAATTTAGAGGAGGAAAAATTCCTGGGGCCTGGGGAAGGCAGCGCTCTGTGGACTAGAGCACTCATTTAATTACAAGACTGTTAGCTAATTGAGGCCTGAAAGGCTCACATTTCTCCCTGGTGAGTATTAGTGCCTAGAGGGGGAGATCCTCTGTTTTCACTGCAGTCCAGCAGCCTGGTTATCCAAGATACCTCGTTTTCCCAGAATAAATTCACAGTGGTGGCCGGTGGGTATCTTGGAACGCTAGCTGCCCGAACGTTTCCCATAAAAATTCCAAGGTACACCACTTACTCTGAGGTGAAGTGATGCAGATGGGCCCCTCGCTGCAGAAATCTGAACGACTGGTTGCCAAACAAAACTATTCCAAAAGAGCTGAGATCTAGTGTACATAAACACTCTCCTAGAACCCTACACAAAGATACTGTGGTCTCAGAAAGAACCCACAGGTCATCCGGACCAGAGCGGAATGTGTTGAGGAATCCTTTCTTAGTGCCAGTGTCCAGGGCAGTGTCAATGCGGAGAAACACCCTGTAAATTCCTCCCGATCAAAATGGAGAGATGCACTAAGGGCTCTGAGTTCAGGCCCTAACGGGAGGGTGACGGTCACAAGGGTACAGAGTGCACTTAATAACACTGAGACTCGGGGCCATAAACAGTGTAGGGACCTTAGGTGCTGGGTGGGCTGGTGAGCCGAAGCTCTCCATGGACAGCAGTGATCAAGCCCATGAATGAAACGGTTAAAGTTTCATGCCATAGGTGCTGTCTTAGGACTGGAGGAGCAATCGGTTCACCGCAGACAACTTTCACTCCTGACCTGAAGACTTCTAGCTTCGGCATGATGGTGCAGGTTGGTGGCTTAAGAACGTTTTGTTCCTGGCACCCGACTGGCAGGAAGCTGGAAGTAGTCCCGGAACCTTAGAGCCAGGTTACTGTTGGAGCTCGGGGATTCTGAAGGGCACTAGAACGCAAGGTGAAGGAAGGTGGACTAAAAGGCCCAAATTAGTCCAGAGAAAGTATCTTGCAGAAGGACAGTGGCCAATATGGTTCAAAATTCCTTTGCTCGTAGGACACGTTGTGTCTTGGTCTGAGATCTATACCTGAATCTAACATGTTAAAATTTCAGTGATAGGCGAGTGGTCAAATTGGACTGACTACCCATGCTTCTTGTTTAGGCTTGGGACAGGAAATATCTCAGGAAAACATTTAAAGCTGGAATGACCCTCATGAGTCTAACAGAATGGGAGTACTGGAGCCAAAGGGCCCCCAGGTACCAACAAGCTGTTAGAATGGTTTCCAGTAAGGCCCTATATTCCACAGCAAGAATCCTTAATTCACTTCGTCGTAACCCAGCACACTGAGAGTCTAGTTGCCAAAAGGGTCACCCGGACAATAAAGTCAGGGGGCATGGTGCCCAGAAGTACCTGGCCAAAGCATCATTTTGGTGTCAAGCCTGTAGAAAAGTACAGTAGTGTGCTATAATAAGGGGTGATGGCTTGCGGGGCCAAGGCCTAAAGGCTTCCCTCTGCTCTCTGCTGGTAGGATGATCGCATGCTTTCGTTGAAGGGCATGAAGTATCCATGGAACGGTATAGAGGAGGCCGGTTGCTGGCCAGAATGTAAGGGTGTGGTACCAGTTTGGCTGCCAGATGGTTGCCCAGAGAGATCTTGCTTCATCAGTTTGCTTAGAGTGGTTGTGGCCAACCCCTCCCCAGCTAGTGGCTAGTTCATGACAAGGTGCATTTCTTTTCTACCACAAGCGGACCTTCTTGTCACTAGAAAACGTTAATACTTGTTAGCACACATACAGATTGGGGGCCAGGGGGAATTCCGTTTTGCTGGCTGACAGGAACTCTAGTGGCCAGTATGATTTCCAGGGGCACTGCCCCAACCCAATTCATTGTTTAAAGGAGGCCCTTGCAATCATGTTCTCAATACATGGTTGTCAATAAAGCCACATATTCCTCAGAAGTAGAGCAGGCTCTTTCCCACAAGGGCTCTCCAGGAACCCGGTACGTGGTAACAGGGTTTTTAAAGGATGAGCAGGGCACCAGTGCCAGGGCAGAAGGTGTCCAGAAGTGATTCCGAATGCCAGTGCCCTGGACTGCATGTGTCTGGGAGAACTCCAGGTGTCCTAGATGCACAAAAGCCCTTGGTTCTACAGTCTACGAGAAGGGAGATGGTCTCAAGGGTATATACTTTCTTTGTGACTTTGGGTGATAAGGATCTCTGGAATTGTAGTGAGGAATTAATTGGATTTTGGCAGGTACTTGGATGGGGAGAAGTGGGTAGAGATAGTGGCTGAAATGGCTCAAATGATTGAACCAAAGGGAATTCTGAGCAGTGGAGCTGACTTACAATTAGGATCCCTGGGTCCACTACATCAGTGTGGCCAGAAAAGTCTCCCTGAAACACTTCAGGGTGAAAGGACCTTCATGATTCCAAATGATGGTAGAATGCTGCCAAAAGAGATTCTTGGAGCTGGCAGTAATAGCTCACACAAGGTACATATTGCACGGGAAGAGTTTTGGGTAAAGACCCTGGCTCAACTGTAGGTGGTAAGTCTGATTCCCAAAGGGGGCCCCAGTGAAGAAGCAATCGGGCACATGACGTACAGAGGCCCTCCCCAGCCCAATGGCCCTCTTGACCCTGCATCCAGGCTGTCTCCAGAAGTGTTCTGGGGTTCAGCACCCCGGACAGCACATTGTAGACCAGTCCTTATACACCTATGAATCAAGAAGGACAGGACGTCCAAGGGCTGTAGGTTCCGCGTACTATCCAAGAGTGATGATCATATCGTTACACGGTTGCCCAGCTTCCAGACCAACTAGTAGATTTTAGGACATCTGGAATTCTGGAGTCTAGGCTGGATGGTGATCTCAATGTGCTGTGTATCCTAACTTTTTCAAAGGCTGTTGACAGAAACAATCTAGGTAGCATTTTAAATGGGATAGCTGAGAGCTATAAGGGCCATATTTTCCCATGCCTGTCTGCTATCCAGAAAATTTCTACTATCTGATTCACATTACCCGGCTTAAGCAAAGAAGTTTTCATTCCCAGGTAAGCAGGATAAATCCAGATCAGAAGGAACCTGGGAAACAAAGCAAAGGGGTGTGATGGTGGTGAGAAAAATCCATCAGTGCACCCACAGGGAGAAGTGTCAGAGCTGAAAGGGCTCAGGGTTCTTAACTGCAAGAGCCCAGTGTATTCCAGTGTGAGGCCTATGCTATGAGTGAAAATGCTCTGGTTTAAAATGCCTTTTGAAAAACTAGCTGCAGGTTATCATTCATGTGTGTAGCACACCAGCAGACTTTGATTAGATTTAGGGCCAGAAGGACTTTCAAGATACTAACATGCATGGTGTAGGGTGCCTCAATTGGACCACGGACACAGGCGTACTGGAAAGTATGGTTCACAGTAGCTCCACGTATTTCACAAAACAAATTTAGTCTGGCCAACAAGACCATTAGTTTTTGGACATAAAGTTGCAAACAGGCTCCCTAGGTAGCGTGCCCAGGTAGAGAGTGTCCTGAACTGCCTCCCATACCACGGGTACAGGGGCAAGCTTACATCCAGAAGAATCTCAGAGACTGAGAAATCAAGTTTGACTCAGACAAAAAGACTTCATCAGTTTGCTTAGACTGGTTGAGGCATGCACCTCCCCAGCATCTAATGCCGTTACCATATGCTTTCGTTTCCACCACAAGCAGACCCTCTGGTCCCTAAAGAATCTTTATACATGCTAGCACACATATAGATTGGGGGCCAACAGGTATTCCAGATTGCTGGCTGACGGGAAGCCTGGTGGTTGGAAGGTTTTCTGGGTGCAATGGCAGGAAGCCAGTGTGTTGATAAAAGGAGCCCCTTACAACAGTGTTCTCGATAGGTTGTCAATAAGGCCAGATATTCTTCAGCGATGCAGCTGGCTATTACCCATGTGGGCTCACCTGGAACCCATATAGGAGCAGCATGGTCTATTAAAACACCCACAGGGCACTAGCATCAGGGCTGAATATGTCCCGAAGTGATTCAGGATGCCAGTGCCTTCGACTGCCTGTGTCTGGAAACTCCAGCAGTCCTGGTTGTGGTTTAGTCTCTTAGATCATGTCCAAATCTTGTGATCCCATGGACTGTAGTCTGCCAGTCTCCTGTTTTCATGGGATGCTCCATGCAAGAATACTGGATTGGGTTGCCACTTCCTTCTCTATGTGATATTCCCAACCCAGGGATTGAACCTGAGTCTCCTGCATTGCATGCATATTCTGACCAACTGAGCTACGAGGTGTGCTATCCTGTGCTTAGTCATTCAGTTGATCAGACTGAGCTATGAGGTAGAGGTAGCCTAGAGATAGGTAATGGTCTAAATGGTATACACTTTCTTGATGACTTTGGGCCAGAAGGAGCTCTGGAATTGTAATGAGGGGTAATAGTTACTGGCAGGTACTTGGATGTGTGCAGAGTGGGTAGGGACGGTGGCCAAAATGGCTCAAGTGATTGATCCAAAATGAATTCTGAGCAGCTGGGCAAACTTACAGTAAAAATCTCTGGGTCCACAGCATCCACTTGGTAGAAAAATTATCCCTGATATTCTTCAGCGTGGAAGGGCCTTCATGACTCCAATGAGACTGTAGAATGCTGCCAAGGGGGTCTAGGCAGCTGGAACTTCCCATGGGAGAAATATTGCACAGCAGAGGTTTGGGGTAAGGCCCCTGGCACAGCCGTGGGTGATAAGTCTCGTCGCCAAAGGGGCCCTGGTGCAGAAGTCGATGGGCACATGGTGTCTATCAGACTCTCCCCAGCCATGTGCCGCCCCCCTCCCCCCACCCCGCCATGTCCCCGTCAGCTGCTTCCAGACTAGCAGAGTCTGAAACTGTCCTGGGTTTCATCACCATGGACAGCACATTCTGGATGAGCCCTTAGGGACCTAGAGATCCAGTTGGATGGGGTGTCCATGGGCTACAGACTCTGTATCCTACAAGAAGAGAGATGGTAGAAGGTACATGGTTACCCAGCTTGCAGCTCAAGTTGTCGATCTTAGGGCACTGGACATTCTGGGGTCTAGGATGGATGGTGATCATAATGTGCTATGTATACTAACTTCTGCAAAGACTCTAAACACAAAGGATACTAGGGAGGATTTCAGATGGGCTAGCTGAGGACTATAAGGGTCATAGTTTCCTATGCCTGTGCAGTATTCAGAAGGCTTCTATTATCTGTATTGCACTATCAGGTTAGGGAAAGAACTTTTGGTTCCCAGGCAAGGAGGATAAATCCAGGTCAGAAGGAACCTGGGAAGCATAGCAAAGGAGTATGATGGTGATCAGAAAATCCATCAGTGCAGCCACGTTGGGGGGGAAGTGTGGTGGCTGAGAGCACTAAGCTTTGGTAACTCCCAAGTGCCCAGTTTATTTATTCCAGTGTGAGACATGTATTTAGAATGAAAATGCTCTGGTTTCAACAGACTTTTGCCAAGTGGGTTTCTGTAAATCACCCAGGTGCCCAGCACACCAACAGACTTTGATTAGAAATTTAGAGTCAGAAAGGCCTGCATAACATTAACACTGCATGGATTAGGAGTAATGGGACCATGGGCGCTGGCATACTACAAAGTAATGTTCACAGTAGGGCCAGGTGTTCCACCTCACAGCTTTGCTCTTGCCCAAAGAGATCATAGGTTTTCAGAAGTATAGTTGCCAAAGGGGCCCCCAGGGCAGTGTGACCAGGCAGATGGTGTCCTGAACTGTCTCCCATGGCACTGGTGCAGGGGCAAGCTCACATCCAGAAGAGTCACAGGCCTGAGACACCAAGATGGACTCAGACCGAAGTGTCTCCTCCTGCTGACAGACTAATAGGAGGAGCCTGGGTTCTACATGGGTTCAATCAAAGTGTGATTGGGAGCCCGAAAGATCCCCAAAACCAGAGTGAATGGACATTTTGTCCCCCTAAGGGGTGAGAAATGGAGTACCAGAGGACTCATGATTCCTGCGCTGGAAGCCCGATGACATCTCATAGCGAGGCCTGTGCTGCGAACAGAGGTGCTCTGGTTCGAACCCCAGGCCCACAGTTACCATTCAGGATGTTAGTGCTATGAGGAGAAGTGCTCTCCTTCTATGTTCCGTGAGCCGGCTGGTTGCTGAAGAGCCCAACACAGTTCCCAGTTCTCCAGGCTGCACACCGGCTGGGAGCTGTCGGGAAAACTGGAACCCAGGCTGTTGGCAAGTCTGGCAGCTGGATGGCTCCCTGGGGCACCATGCAGATGAAGGCTGGATATGAACAGGGTCATCTAGTACCGGAGCTCTAGATAAGTGATTTCTTACAGGGATTTGTGTGCCACAGGTACAGGCAGCCTGTGGTCCTTGTAGAACAGAGTGCACACACAGCCTGGTCTGTCTGAGAACAGCCCCAGGGCACAGCACCTGGGCAGGGTCACCAGACACGCTCCAAATGCAGGTGTCTAGAAAGCTACTTGCTCCTGGATGTCTGGATGGAAAACCATGCCCTATGCGCTATGGCTGCCACAGCCACGTGGACGGTGATTATGGAAAGTGATGTGCAAACCGTGTAGCTGAGCTAGGCCTGACCAGTGGCTGGATGAGGTCTTTCTGCATCATGGAGGAAGCCTGGTGGCCAAAGCACCTTCAGTCCCTAGGCATGCTAGAAGACCCCATGCAAGAGTGAACCCGAGAACCCTAGCAAGGAGCCACATCTGTGGTTGGAAGTTTCGTTAGGGCTCCCATGTGGGGTTGGTTATAGGGGAAGGGGCAAGGTAGCTGAAATGGTTCAAGCAAGAGAACCGAAGTTACCCACTTTACCTCAGCATGTGTCATGTACTGTGACTGAAACTGCTCTGATTTCAACACTAGACTGCTAAACTGATGTCTGGAAAGCCCCAGGCCCCAAGCACACTGGTGCATCTTAGATGGTAAGTACCCCAAAACTGCATGGTGAAGGCCCTCCTGACACTCATGTGACAGACAGTGGGAGCTCAAATGGGTGTGGAGTAGGACCGATTTACAAGAATGGTGCCCACTAGGGCTGTATATGACAAGTATGTCTCTGACTAGGGCCAATGGGAGCTCTGGATGCATGTACTGTCTCCACTGAAGGTCCCCTGCATGGAAGATGTCTTCCAGGAGTAATGCCTGTGGTATCAGCGAGGGTCATAGAAATGGCCCAGGCATGAGACGGTGACATACCTAAGAGTGAAAAGCCTGGTTCTACTCTGGGGCCAGTTGGTTGGATCCCGGGTTTCCATCCCTTGAGGATGGTGTAGGATCCTTAATTATCATCAGAACCTTACTAAGCAATCAGGCTGTTTGCAGGAACGTTCTCCTGGGCACCAGCACACGGGACAGTTAGTGGCCAAGAGAACGCCATATTCACCATCTAGAAATCTCTCGGTTCCTCTGGGCTGATAGTGCTGTGACCCCAAGGGTTCTCCACCTAAGGCGGGAATACAGGTCACCAATAAGCCTGGGTTCTCATGAATATGCAGAAAGTGGGAGCCAGCTGGAAACATGGAACCCTAGCTAGCAGAAAGTGTGATGGCCAGATTCCCCAGGCAACATCCAGATCAAGACGCAGTGGGGGAAAGAAGAGCCTCTGGATGGATGATTATCCTTAGGGCAGTGTGTGCCACATATCCCGGGCAAATTAGTGCTTGTGTGTGTTGTTCTGGAACTCACTGCTCAAGTAATTTGGCTTCAGAAAGAATCCACATGGCACATGTCAACACACACTACATGTCTGCAAGTGCTCCCTTGGTGAGAAGACCCTGGAATAAAGGTGGGCAGAAGAGCCTTAGGGACCTAGACTTCAGGGTGTGGGTTTCACGGCCACTAAGAAGGTGATGATGTGAATTGTATCTAATCCTCCAGCTGATGAGCAGGGTAGGGCCATGAGGACACGTGGAACTCTAGATACAGGGACCAAATGGTGCTAGGAAGGTTGCCAGGGACACAATGGGTGCGGAATTTTATGTTTGAAAGGGTTCTATTTTCCGTATCAAGCGGGATAGCTGAGGACCTTCCCAAGCCAGGCCTGGCTAGTGGGTGTAAAGGCTCTGAACTTTTCAGCACAATGTCAATCTAGTGACCTAATCATATTAAGTTTACAGGGAAGCCAATCAATTCTGGTCCCTCAGGAGCACCAGACCTTAAGGGAGGAAACATGTTTTTGAATTGAAATTTCATTTGTTTGTCTATGCTGTTGGTATGTTCAGTGTCTGAAAGAGTTGAGATTCCTTAGTTATGAGAGCTTAGTGTACATGAGCTGAACTCTGGTACTATGACCAAAAGAACTCTGGTACTATGACCAAAAGAACTCTAGTTTGAGCAGACACCAGTGAGTAATCACCAGAGAGTCCCCTGGTTGCAGGCATGTCCGTGAACTTTGAGCAGTAAGATATCCTGGACACTTCCCTGATGCCATGGTGCCTAATTGTGACTGAGACAAGCAGGGTACAGGAAGTTTGGTTTTCATTTAGGCTATATATTCCATAAAACAGGATTTGGGGGAAGACCACACCACGTGACTCCAGTACACTGGCAATCTGGCTGAATCAGGACCCCCAGGCCATAGTTCAAATGGCAGACGGTGTCTGGAAATGCTCCTTGGGATACCAGTGTTCTAGCAGGTGGAATCCAGAAAAGTCCCAGGGCCTGAGAATCTCTAGATGGACGCAGACCTAATGGTACCATCAGGTTGATGACTTGATAAGAAGAGCCCATATTTCCCTTCCTGAGTGTCCTTTGTTGGCCTGGAGTATTGCTGAAATCTTGGAGAGAAGGAAATTTGGCGGCAAGAAAAATACCTGGGGCAACCTGGAGAGGGCAGACTGTGGCCGAGAGTGCTCATCTAATCTCAAGACTGCTAGCTTATTGAAGGCCTGAAAGGCTCACATTTCCACCTGATGGATTTAGTACTGGGCTGGAAGGAGCTGGGGAAATCTTCTGTTTTCACCTCTGTCGGGCATCCAGGTTATCCAAGCACTCACGATTCCCCAGAATAAATTCAGAGTGGGGGCTTGGAAGGATCCGGGGACCCTAGCTGCTAAGAAGTCTGCAGGCAGGAATAGTCCAGTTAAACCAGTTATACGGAGGTGCTGTGATGCAGAGGGGCCCTCTTGCTGCACGGATCTGAACATCTGGTTGCCAAAAAAGAGCTAAGCAAAGGTGTGGGCTCGTGTTCATAAAGGCTCTCCTGGAACTCTATGCAAAATATTGTGGTGTCAGCAAGGACCCACAGGTCCCCAGGACCAGGGCAGAATGTGCCCAGAAGTACTTTCTGAGTGCCACTGGCCAGGGCAGCATTAATTGGGAGGAACACCCTGTAGGTTCCTCCCAATCAAAATGGATGAGACACACTAATGACTCTGTGTCCTGGCCCTATCTGGAGGCTGATGGTCACAAGGGTACAGAGTGCCCCTAAATAACAGTAAGACTCAGGGCCATAAGGAGTGTAGGAACCTTAGGTGCTGGGTGGCCTGGTGATTGGAACCTCTCCAGGGACACTAGCGAGCAAGCCCATGACTAAAAGGATTCAAAGAGCTATGACACATAAGTTGCAGAGGACTGGGAGAGCAATTGGCTCACCAAAGACAAGCCTAACTCCTGACCTGAAGGGTTCTAGGTTCTGCATCATGGAGACAGGTTGGTGGCTTAAGAACGTTCCTTTCCTGCACACGTGATGGTCAGTAGACCAGAAATAGTCCTGGAACCTTAGAGCCAGGGTACTGTTGGTGGTCGGTAATTCTGTGGGGCACTGGAGCCTAATGTGAAGGATGGTGGCCTATAAGTGTCAAAATTATTAGCTGAAAGGGTACTGGAGAAGTACGGGGGCTGATTGGGTTCAAAATTCCTTTGGTCAAGTGCCTGCTGTGTGTTTTTCAGAGCTCTATCCCTTAATGTAACATGCTCCAGTTTCAGCTGTAGGCCGATGGTCAAACTGGACTAACGGCTTGTGCTTCCAATATGGGCTGTGGCCAGAAAGTACCTCATGAAAACTTTTAAGCTGGAATGTCCCCCACGAGGAATTCAGGGGACAAAGGACCTACCTGTGGTTTCTAGTAAGGCCATATATTCTACAGCTAGGTATCTTAATTTAGTTTGTAGTAAATTAGTGCACTGACAGTCTAGTTGCCAAAAGGGTCACCCGGACAACAAAGTCAGGGCGAATGATGCCCAGAAGTACCCCATGAAGGCATCGTTGAGGTGTCAGGCATGTGCCACAGTAGAGTACTATGTTGTGAGAAGGAGCAGTGGCTTGCTGGGCCCAAGACATAATGGTCACCTTCTGCTGAGAGGCTAGTAGGAGGGCCCCCATGGATCCATTGAAGGACATGAAGAATCTAGGAACCGTGTGGAGGAGGCAGATTGTTGGCCGGAATATCCATGTGGGGCACCATCTGGACCAGTGGATGGTGGCCCAGATGGATTTTCCTTAATCAGTTTACTTTGACTGGTTTAAGCATACACCTCAGCCAGCGGCTAGTGCCATGATATGTGCTTTCCTTTCCACCACAAGCAGACTCTCTCATCACTAAAGAACCTTAATACTCACTAGCACACATAGAGATTGGTGGCCAATAGGTATTCTGGATTGCTTGCTGAAAGGAAGTCTGGTGGTAGGAAGGTTTTCTGGGAACACTACCCGGAAGGCGGTGCAGTGTTAAAAAGGAGCCCTTTGCTATGGTGTTCTGGATAGGTGGTTGGCAATTTAGCTAGATATTCTTCAACTGTAGAGCAGGCTGTTTCCCACTGGGGCTCTCCTGGAACCCAGTACAGGTTCAGCACGGTCTTTTAAAGGACGTGCAGGGTACTGCACCGGGGGAAAAGGTGTCTGGGGGCAGTTCAGAGTGCTAAGGCCCTGGACCGCATGTGTCGAACAACCTGCGGAATCCTAGATGCACAAACTCGCTGGATTCTATAACCTACAGTAAGGGAGATGGTCTTAAAGGTATATACTTTCTTGATGACTTTGGGCCAGGAGGATCTCTGGAACTTCAGTGAGGGATAATTGGTTATTGGCCGGTACTGGGATGTGTGCCGAGCTGGTAGGGGATGGTGGCCAAAATGGCTCAAGTGACTCAACCAAAAGGAATTCTGAGCAGCAGGTCAAACTTACAGTCAAAATCTCCAGGTCCATGGCATCCACTTGGGGCAAAAGGCATCTCTGAAATGCTTCTGCGTGAAAGGGCCTTTATGACTCCAATCAGACTGTAGAATGCTTCCAAAGGTTTCTAGGCAGCTGGAACTTCCCATGAGGGAAATATTGCACAGCAAGGGTTTGGGGTAAGGCCCCTGGCACAACCGTGGGTGGGAGGTCTCATCGCCAAAGGGGCCCTGGTTCAGAATTGCACGGGTACATGGTGTCCAGAAGTCCCTCCCCATCCCTGTTGCCCTAATGACCTGCTTCCAGACTAACAGAGACTGGAACTGCTGCATTTCAGCACCCTGAACAGCACATTATAAAGCACCCTTAGTGACCTAGATATCAATTTGGACAGAATATCCAAGGGCTACAAAATCAACATCCTACAAGAAGAGAGATGGTCAGAAGGTACACTTTTGCCCAGCTTGCAGAACACGTTGTCGATCTTAGGACTCCTGGAATCCTGAGTCTAGGTGCATGGTTATAATACTGTGCTGTGTATACTAACTTTTCAAGGGCTCTTGACAGAAGAAAGAATTTTCAGTAGTATTTCAAATGGCACACCTGAGGCCTATAAGAGTCATAGTTTGCCCTGCCTCTCTGGTATCCAAGTTTCTACCTTCTGTATCACATTCTCAGGCATGGGCAAGGAACTTATGGTTGCCAGGCAAGCAGGATAAGTCCAGGACAGAAGGAACCTAGGAATATAGCAAAGGAGTACGATGGTGTTCAGAAAGTCCATCAGTGCACCCAAATTGGGGGGAAGTGTGGTGGCTGAAAGTGCTCAGGTTTCTTAACTCCAAGTGCCCAGTTTATTCCATTGTGAACCTGTATATGAGTGAGAATGTTCTGGTTTCAGAAGTGTTTTGGAAAGCTGGTGTGTGGAAATCACCCATGTGTCCAGCACACCAACAGACTTTGATTAGAAATTTAGAGCCAGAAGGGTTTTCATGTTATTAACATGTGTGGTGTTAGGTGCCTCAATGGGACCATGGGCTCAGGCATACTGGAAAGTATGGCTCACAGTAAGGCCACATATTCCAAAGCACAGATTTGGTCTTGGCCAATGAGACCCTAGGTTTTCAGAAACATAGTTGGAACCAAGCCCCCAGGGCAGTGTGCTCTGGCAGAGAGTGTCCTGAACTGCATCCCATGGCACCAGTTCAGGTGCAGCCTCACATCCAGAAGAGTCCCAGGGCCTGAGAAATCAAGATGAACTCAGACAAAAATGTCTCCTCCTGCTGACAGGCTGATAGGAGGAGACTGGGTTTCACTCCAGCAGTGTGATTGAGTGAGTGAGTGAGTGAAAGACACTCAGTCAATTCTGACTCTTTGTGACCCCATGGACTATACAGTCCATGGAATTCTCCAAGACAGAATACTGGAGTGGGTAACATTTTCCTTCTCCAGGGGATCTTCTCAACCTAGGGATCGAACCCATGTCTCCCTCATTGCAGGCAGATTCTTTACCAGCTAAGCTACAAGGGAAGCCCAAGAATACTGGAGTGGGTAGCCTATTCCTTCTCCAGGGGATCTTCCTGACCCAGGAATCAAACCGACGTCTCCTGCATTGCAGGTGGATTCTTTACCAACCGAGATATCAGGGAAACCCTATAGACGTGCGATTAGGAGCCTAAAAGATCCTCAGAACCTTAAAAAATGGATTATGTTGTTGGCATGATGGTTCTTGAGGGTCCCAAGGGAGGACAAATGGTGGCCTACAGGGTTCATGATTCCTGGGCTGGAATTGCCCATGATATCTCTAATGAGGCCTATACTGAAAACAGGTGCTCTGGTTCAAACACCAGAGGATGGTAGTGTTTTGAGGGGAAGTACTCTCCTTCTGCCACCCACGAGCAGGCTGGTCACCCAAGAGGGCAACACACTTCTCAGTTCTCCAGGCTTGACAAAGGTGGGTGCTGGCAGGAATCCTGGAACCCTAGATGGCAGCAAGTCTGGTGGCATGGAAGGCCCCTTGGTGCGCAACACAGATGAAGGCATGACCTGAAAGGGATCGTCTTGTACCACAACTCTAGATTAGCAGTTACTTACAGTGTTCTGTCTTCCACAGCACCTGGCAGCCTGTGGTCCTTGGAGAACTGAGTACACAGGCACCCTGGTCTCTGAGAGTATCTCCAGGACACAACTTCAGGGCAGGGTCACCAGAAGTGCTCCAAGTGCAAGTATCCAGATGGAAAACATGCCAGATGGGCTCAGGCTGCTACAGCCCACGTTAAGGGCATTTGTGTGAAACCATGTGCAAATGGTATAGGTGAGTACTGCAATCGCGAAAATGTCCCAAGAGCTAGGCCTGACCAGTGGCTGGAGGAGTTCTCATTTGTACATCACGTGGGAAGCCTGGTGGCCAGAGTATCTTCTATTCCTGGGCATGCTAGAAGACCCCATACAGGAAAGAACCCAAGAATCCTGGCAAGAACACGCATCAGTGGTTGGAAGTTTCATTAGGGCTTCCATGTGGAGTTGCGTAGAAGAGAAGGGAAAAGGTGGCTGAAATGGTTCCAACACCAAACTCGAAAGTACCCACTTGACCTCAGTGCGTGTCATGTGCTGTGACTCATCGTGCTCCCATTTCA
Source organism: Cervus canadensis (assembly GCF_019320065.1). Classification (NCBI taxonomy): domain Eukaryota; kingdom Metazoa; phylum Chordata; class Mammalia; order Artiodactyla; family Cervidae; genus Cervus; species Cervus canadensis. Next base: position 72,443,933 of record NC_057419.1, on the reverse strand, counting down.
GCAGTAGACAGCCAAACTAATGGCTGGATGAGCTCCAGGCCCCAAGCAAACTGGTGCATCCTAGATGGGAACTACTCCAAAACTCCATTTGAGGAAGGCCCACCTGTCACTCATGTGATACAGGGTGGGTGCCAACATGTGTCTATAGTAGCAGCATTTGAAAAGTATGGTATCACTAGGGCTGTATATTCCACAGCACAGGCTCTGTCCAGCTGTAATCTGAACCCTGGATGCAAGCACTGTCCCCACTTGAAGGGCCATCTGTGCAGCAGATGTCTTCCAGGAGTAATGCCTGTGTTACCGGCTAGGGGCATATAAAAGTCCCAGGCATGAGAGGGTGACATACCCCAAAAGTGTAAAGCCTGGTTCTGCTCTGAGCCCAGTTGGTGTGTCCTGGGTTTCCAACACGTGACAATAATGTAGGGGCAGTAATTATTACCAGAACATTGCAAAGCAGTGAATTGTTGACAGGAAGGTTCTCTGGGGCACCAACATGAGGGACAGCTGGTGGCTGAGTAAGCTCTCGGGTTCCTCTGGGATGATACTGCTGTGACTCGAAGTCTCTCCATCTAAGGTGGGCAGACAGGTCTCCAAGAAGCCGAGGTTCCCACGAACATGAAAAATGTAGGGGCCAGCAGGAACCTGGAACCCTAGCTAGCAAAAAGTCCCATGGCCAGAAATTCCCCAGGCACTTCCATATCAAGATGCAGTGGGAAAAGAGGTCCCTTGCACCAGGTCTCTGGGTGGATGGTCAGCCCTAGGGCGGTGTGTGTGCGAAAACTCCGGCCCAGGATAGTGCCTGTGTGTGTTCTCCTAGAGCTCCGTCTACAAGTAGTTTGGCTTCAGAAAGAATCCACAGGGCACATGCCACAGCAAATGCATGACTGGAAGTGCTCCCTGGGTGAGAGGGCCCTGGAACCAAAGTGGGCAGCAGAGCCTTAGGAACCTAGAGTTCAGGCTGTGAGTTTCACAGCCACTAAGAAGGTGATGATGGGAAGTGTATCTAATTGTCCAGTTACCGGATGGGCTAGGGCCATGAGGACACATGGAACTCCAGTTGCAGTGACCAGATAGTGCTAGGAAGGTGCCCAGGGACAGAATGGGTGAGGAATTCCATGTATGAAAGGGATACAGGTTCTGCCTCAAGTGCCATAGCTGAGGACCATTCCCAAGGCCAGTCTAGGCAAGTGGCTGCAAAGGCCCTGATCTCTGAATCACAGTATCAGTCTAGTGGCCTAATCACTTTAGGTCTACAGGGTAGCCAAATAATTCTGGACGCTAAGGGAAGAAACATGTTGTTGACTTGAAAGTTCATTGGTTCATCCATGCTGTTGGGAAGTACAGTGTCTGAAAGGGCTGAGATTCATTAGCTGTGAGGGCTCAGGGTACATATGCCGAAATTTGGTACTGTGACCAAAAGTATACTAGTTTTAAATGCTGCCAGTAAGTACTCGCCAGAAATCCCCTTGGTCCCAGGCATGTCCGTGAACTTTGAGCAATAAGATCTCCAGTAATCTTCCCTGATAGGATGTGGAGTATGTGCCTCAATGGCATGGAGACCATGGTCTCCATACTAGAAGCGTGATTTCCAATTAGGCGATATATTCCATAGCACAGCATTTGGGTGAAGCCCACTCAATGCCAGTTCACTGTGAACCTGGCTAAATTTGGACCCCAAGGGTAGCACTTCTATGGCAGATTGTGTCTGGAAATGCCCCCTGGGACACCAGTGTGCTAGCAGAGGGAATCCAGAAAAGTCCAAGGGCCTGAGAAAATCTAGATGTACACAGACATAAAGGGAACATCAGATTGATGGTTTAATAAAAGGATCCCATATTTCCCCACCTGCATATGCTTTCTGGACCCGAAAGATTGCTGAAATCTTGAAGAAGAGAATTTTTGCAGCAGGAAAAATACCTGGGGCATCCACGAGAGGGAAGACTGTGGCCAAGAGTGCTCATTTAATCTCAGGTGAGGGAGAAAGTTAAAGTTGTTCTGTCATGTCCGACCCTTTGCGACCCCATGGAGTATACAGTCCATGGAATTCTCCAGGGCAGAATACTGGAGTGGGTAGCCTTTCCCTTCTCCAGGGGATCTTCCCAACCCAGAGATCGAACCCAGGTCTCCTGTATTGCAGGCGAATTCTTTACCAGTTGAACCACCAAGGGAAGCCCAAACTAGTTGGACTTTAATAAATTAATATATAAACAAACTTTGGTAAATTAATATATAGTAATATTTAATCTCAAGACTGCTAGCTAATTAAAGGTCTGAAAGGCTCACAGATCCACCTCATGGGTATTAGTGCCTTGTGGGGAAAATCCTCTGTTTGTCCTGCCGATGGCCCGGCTTGTTGTCCAAGCACCTTTAGTTCAAACAGAACAAATTCACACTGGGGGCTGGGGAGTATCCTGACACCCTAGCTACCAAGAAGTTTGCAGGCAGGAAGCTTTCCATGTACACAAGTTAAATGGAGGTGCAGTGATGCAGAAGGGCCCTCTCGCTGCAGGAGTCTGAATGGCTGGTTGTAGATAAAGATCTCCATTCCAAAGTTAAGGTGCAGGCTAGTGTACATAAAGGCTCTCTTGGAACCTTACGCAATGATATTGTGGTCTCAGAAAGGAACCACAGGTCACCAGGACCAGAGCAGAATGTGTCCAGAAGTCCTTTCTGAGTGCCAGTGGCCAGGGAAGCATCACTGCAGAGGAACACCCTGTAGATTCCTCCCAATCAAAATGGATGAGACACACTAAAGGCTCCGCGTCTTGGCCCTATCGGGAAGGTGATGGTCACAAGGGTACACAGTGCCGCTAAGTAACAGTGAGATGTGGGAACATGAGTGTAGGAACCTTAAGTGCTGCATGGGCTGGTGGTCGGAACCTCTCCAGGGACATATCGAGCCAGCTGGTGACTGAAAGGTTCAGAGTTCCGTGGCACACGAGCTATTGGATGACTGGAGGAGCAATTGGCTCACCACAGCCAAGCCTAACTCCTGTCTTGAATTCTAGGTTCTGCATGACAGGGCAGGTTGGTGGCTTAAGAAGTTTGGTTCTTGGGCATGTGATCAGTAGGCCAGAAATAGTTCCGGAACCTTAGAGCCAGAGTACTGTCAGTATTTGGTGATTCTGCTGGGCACTGAATGTGATGTGAAGGAAGGTGGCCTATGAGCCTCAAAATACTTAGGTGAAAGGGCCCTGGTGAAGGACAGAGGCCGAAAGAGGTCAAAATTGCTTAGCGAGAAGTGCACAGTGTATCTTGGTCAGAGATGTATATCTCAATCTAATGTGTTCCATTTCTAACAGTAATCATATGATCAAACTGGATCAATAACCCATGATTCCCATATGGGCTGTGGGCAGGAAAGACCTCATGAAAACATTTAAGGCTGGAATGGCACTCATGAGGGTAACAGGATGGGGGTACTGGGGCCAAAGGGTACCCAGGGCACCAACAGGCTGTTAGTTGGTTTCAGGTAAGGCCTTATATTCCACAGTAAGGAATCTTAATTCAGTTAGTAGGACCCCAGTGCACTGAGAGTCTAGTTGCCAAAAGGGTCACCCGGACAGCATTTCAGGGTGAATGGTGTCCAGAAGTACCCCACCAAGGCATCATTGAGGTGTCAGGCATGTCCACAGTAGGGTACCGTGTTGTGAGAAAGAGTGATGGCTTGCTGGGCCAGCAGGCATGAAGGCCACCCCTACTGATCTGTTGGTAGGAACCCATTGTTTCATCAAGGGATGTGAAGATGCTATGGAACCCTGTGGTGATATGTGAGTGGCAGGTTGCTGGTTGGAATGTCAGTGTGGGGCACCATCTGCACCACTGGACGGTGGCCCAGAGCAATGTCACTTCATCAGTTTACTTAGAGTGGTTGAAGCCTACACTTCCCCAGCCAGTGACTAGTGTCATGACTGAGTGCTTTCTTTTCCACCACAGGCAGACCCTCTGGTCACTAAAGGACCAAAGACGACTCAGGGCACATACATAGTAGGGACTAGTGGGAATCCCAGATTACTTGCTGACAGAAAATCTGGTGACCAGAAGATTTCCCGGGAGCACTGCACGCAAGCCTGTGTGGAGTTAATAAGGAGCTTCTTGCTGCAGTGTTCTGGTTGTCAATAAAAGGCACATATTCCTCAGCAGTAGAGAAAGGTTGTTTCTCAGTATGGTAACATGGTCTGTTAAATCATCTGCAGGGCCCCTGTGCCAGGGCAGAATGTGTCTGGAAGTGGTTCAGAGTGACAGTGCCCTGGACCACATGTGTCTGGAAGAACTCCAGGAGTCCTGGATGGACAACATCGTGGCACTGGTTTTAGAGCCTATGAAAGGAAGACGGTTTCAAGTGTATTATGTATTTTCTGGAGGAGTTTGGGCCAGAAGGAGTTCTAGAATTGTAGTGAGTGGTTAGATTAGTGGTTGGCACGTACTTGGATGGGGTGGAGAGGTTAGAGACAGTGGCCGAAATGCCTCAAGTGACTGAACCAGAAGGAATTCTGAGGAGTGGGGGAAACTTAGAGTCCAAATCTCTGGGTACGCAGTATTCACTGTGGGCGGAAAGATCTCCCTGAAACATGTAGGGCTGAAAGGGTCTTCATGACACCAATAGGAGGGTAGAATTCTGCCAAAAGGGGTCCAGGGAGCTGGAAGTTTAGTTCCCACAAGGGCCATATTGCACAGCAAGAGTTTTGGGCAGGGCCCCTGGCCCACCCTTGTGTGGTAAATCCCTTAAACAAAAGGATCCCCAATGGAGAAGTGTTGGGGTACATGGTGTCCAGAAATCAGACAACTCTGTGCCCATCTCCTGTGACCCATTTGAAGCGGTAAGAATGCACCATTTGGGTAAGATGCCTGTAGACCTAAAGGGCTATTGACAGCTTAGTATGAATTGCCCGAGTTTCAGGTGAAACTAGTGGCAAAGAACTTGCCTGCCAATGAAGGAGACATAAAAGACGTGGGTCCATCCCAGGTTGGGGAAGATTCCATGGAGTAGGGCCTGGGAGCCCACTTCACTATTCCTGCCTGGAGAATTTCATGGACAAGAAGGACAGGACTGAAGTGACTTAGCATGCATGCACTGCCTTAATAAGGACCACCTGGTAGCCTGTAGGGTCTGTGGAACCCTGATGGGCCAGCAGGTTTCTGGCAGGAAGATTCGGGACACCTGCCTGAGGGAGAGGTAGTGGCTGGAGGAAGTTTGTGTTATCTGAACTTGTGAGCTGACTGAAGGTTGAAGGACTGCTGCTACCTCTGCGGGATGCCATGGTTGTGACTGAAAATGCTGTCCTTCCCATAGCAGATGGACAGTCTGAGTGCCTAAGAATCCCTGATACCTCAGCTTGCACACAGACTGGGGTGGAAGGCATCCCCGTCCCTAGCTGGTAGGAAGGGTTTGGAGGTCAGATGGTTTCCAGCTGCACAGGCATGATGTAATTAATAGGAGCTAAAAGTCCTACCACCCAGCAAGGAGGAGCCGTATGTTCCACAGTAGTTGCTACCATCTGCTTACCCTGGACCAGAGTTTGTGTGCAGTATGGTCTCAAAAGGGACATCAAGGGCACCATCACCAGGCGGAGAGAGTCCAGAAGTGCTCCTGGGCTTAGCAAGGTTGCAGGTATGTTTCCAGTAGAGTTCTGGGGTCTAAAAGGGAGAGGTGAACTGAGGCTGGGAGTGCTAGCTTTCTGATGGCTGAGTAGGAGTGTGGATTTTACCACACTTGGGTTTCTTCAGAAAGGGCCCCAGAGGAAGTAAAATGCTAGTGGGATATTTACCACTAGGGCCCTAAGTTCCTTTGCCAGTGTGTAGCCTAAACTTCCAAGGCCCTTGGGACACCATTCATGGACAGGCTGGTGTCGGCCTAGGTCTTTCATGCATTATCTTGAGGGCTGTAGGGTGGTTGAAAGGTTCCTCTGGCTTCCAGGATGTGGTCGGACTGGCCCCATTAGCAGAATCTGTTTAACTCATAGTCTTCTGGTTTCATTGTGTGAAAAAAATCAGAAAAGGAAAGAACCACCAAATTGGTAATTAGTAAAAGTTACTGTGCACATATCAAAACATAGTGTGTAAACTGTGAGCACTTAAAACAAACCTCTCACGTGAGGGGCAGACGATGGCCTAGAGGGCTCATGGTTGTCCAGCTTGTGAGCTGATTGGAGGCCTGAAGGGCTCTCCACTCATGTTTGGGAAGCAAGTGCCATAAACTAAATGCTCTCATTGCAGTCACAGGTAACAGGCATGTAGCAAAAGAATCCTGTGATCCCCAGAGCATACACAGGCTGGAGTCCAATAGGAAACCCGGGACTCTAGATGTTAGAAAGTAAGAGTGAGCAAAAGGTTGCCTATGATACAGCACAGATGGAGATGCAGTGGTGAAAAGAACCCTCTTGCACCAGAGTAGGGCACCAAACAAGACTAGTGTCCATATGAGCTTTCCTAGAACCCAGCGTGCAGAGAGTCAGATCTCAAAAATGACCTGGCATGAGGCTAATGGAAGCTTCCCTGGTACATCAGAAAGTAAAGAATCTGCCTTTAATGCAGAAGACCTGGGTTTGAAATCTGGGTCAGAAAGATCCCATGGAGAAGGAAATGGCAACCCACTCCAGTATTCTTGCCTGCAAAACCCCATGGACAGAGGAGCCTGAGGGGCTACAGTTCATGGTGTTTCAAAGAGTTGGACACGACTGAGCGACTGACACTTCCACTTTTCCCTTTCCAGGCTAACAGAGTCTGGACGTGTGCCTGGGATTTCAGCACCCTGGACAGCACACTCTGGATGAGCCCTTAGGGACCTAGAGATCCAGATAAACACATTGTCCAAGTGCTATAGGTTCTACATTCCACAAGAATAGTGGTGGTCAGGAGGATACATGGTTCTCCCACATGCAGGCCAACTAGTAGGTCTTAGCACACTTGGAACTCTGGGTTCTAGAGCGAATGGTGATGCCAATGTGCTGTGTACACTAACTTCTGCCAAGGCACTTGACAAAGGGATTCTAGGTTGCAGTTCCAGTGCGATAGCTGAGGACTGTAAGGGCCATAGTTTCCCATGCCTCCCTGTAACTAGAAATATTTTTGTTTTTTGTATCACGTTATTAGGGTGGGGGCAAAGAAATTTTGGTTCCTAGGCAAGCAGGGTATCTCCAGACCAAATGGAACCTGGGAGGCATAGCAAAAGGGTACGTTGGTAATCAGAAAACTCATCAGTGCACCAACATGGGGGGGAAGTGTGGTGGCTGAAGGGGCTCAGGTTTTTTAAATGCAAGTGCCCAGTTTATTCCAGTGTGAGGCCTGTATTATAACTGAAAATGCTGTGATTTCAACAGCCTTTTGGAAAACTGATGGCTGGAAATCACCCAGACACTGAGCATGCCACCAGATTTTGATTAGAAATTTAGAGCCAGAAGGGCCTTCATGTTATTAACATGTGTGGTGTAAGGTGCCTGAGTGGGACCATGGGCACAAGCATACTGCACATTATGGTTCACAGTAGGACCACATATTCCACAGCTCAAATTTTGTCTTGGTCAATGAGACTCTAGGTTTTCAGAAGTATAGTTGGAAAAGAAGCCTCAGGGAAACATGTCCGGGCAGGTGCTGTCCTGAACTGCCTCCCTTGGCACCGGTGCAGGGGCAGGCTCACATCCAGAAGATCCCAGGGTATGAGAAATCAAGATGGACTCAGACCAAAATGTCTCTTCCTGCTGACAGACTAATAGGAGGAGCCTGAGTTCCACCACACAGGTGTGATTGGGAGCCTGAAAGATCCCAGGAACCTTAATGAATGGACGTGTTCACAGCAGGAAGACTCTTGGGTGTCCCTAAGGGGGAACAAATGGTGGCCTAGAGGTTTTATGACTCCTGGGCTGGAAGTGCCTGTATCTCAGTGAGGCCTGTACTGTGAACAGAAGTGCTCTGGTTCAACCACCAGGCCGACAGTTGCCCTGGGGGACAGTAGTGTTTTGAGGGGAAGTGCTCTCATTCCACTGCCTGTGAACAGGATGATCACCCAAGAAAGCAACACATTTCTCACTTCTCCAGGTTTCACAAAGGTGGAAGTTGTCGAGTATCCTGGGACTCTAGATGGCAGCAAGTCTGGTGGCTAGATGGCTCCTGGGGGTACCATGCAGATAAAGGGATGGTGTGAAAGGGGCCGTCTTGTACCAGGGCTCTGTATAAGTGGTTACTTACAGGGTTCTGTGTTCCACAACAACAGGCAGCTTGTGGTCCTTGTAGATCCCAGTGGACAGACAGCCTGGCCTGTCTGAGAGTATCCCCAGAACCCAGCACCAGGTCAGGGTCACCAGAAGTGCTTCAAGTGCAAGTGTCCAGAAACCTCCTTGTTCCTGGATATCGGGATGGAAAACCATGCCTGATGGACTCTGGGTGCCACACCCTACTGGGAGGGTGATTATGGAAGGGCATGTGCAAATGGTGTAGCTGAGCGCTGGAACCACCAAATGTCCCTAGAGCTAGGCCTGGCCTGTGGCGGGAAGTTCAGCACCCTGGACAGCACTTCCTGGACGAGCCCTTAGGAACATAATAGAGATGAAAATAGACAGGATGTCCAAGATCTATAGATTCTGCATCCTAGAGGAAGAGTGATGGTCAGAAGAGTCCATGGTTGCACAGCTTGCAGGTTAACTAGTAGATATTAGGACAGGTGGAATTTTGGGTCTAAGATGGACGGTGGGCTTCATTGATGGCTCTGATGGTAAAGAATCTGCCTACAGTGCAGGAGACACAGGTTCAATCCCTAGGTCGGAAAGATCTCGTGAAGATGGAAATGGCTACCCACCGCAGTATTCTGGCCTGGAAAATTCCATGAACAGGGAGTCTGACAGGCTATAATCCATGGGGTCACAAAGAGTCAGACACGACTGAGCGAGTAACACACACAAGGTGGATGGTGATCCAATGTGCTATGTATACTAACTTCTACAAAAGTTCTTGATAGAAAGGATTCTTGGTAGGATTTCAAATGGGATAGCTGAGGACTATAAAGACCATAGTTTCCCATGCCTGTCCAGTAATCAGAAAGATTCTTGTATCTGTATCACACTATCAGGTTTGGGGCAAAGAACGCCTGGTTTCCAGGAAAGCAGGCTAATTGCATGCCAGAAAGAACATAGGAGGCATAGCAAAGGGTTTAGGTTGCTTGTTGGAAAATTCATCGGTGCACCCACATAGGGGAGAAGTGTGGTGGCTGACGGGGCTCAGGTTTTTTAACTGCCAGTGCCCAGTTTATTCCGGCATGAGGCCTGTATCATAACTGAAAATGCTCTGGTTTCAATAGCCATTTGGAAAACTGGTGGCTGGACATCACCCAGGTGCCCAGCACACCAACAGACTTTGATTAGAAACTTAGAGCCAGAAGAGGCTGCATGTTATTAACATGCATGGTGTAAGGTACCTAAATGGGACCACGGGCACAGCCTACTGGAAAGTATGGTTCACAGTAGGGCCAGGTATTCCACAGCACAGATGTGCTTTTGGCAAATGAGACCCTAGGTTTTCAGAAGTAGAGTTGCCAAAGGGGCCTCCAGGGCAGCGTGACTGGGGAGATAGTGTCCTGAACTGCCTCCTGTGGCACCAGTTCAGGGGCACACTCACATCCAGAAGATCCCAGGGTATGAGAAATCAAGATGGACTCAGACCAAAATGTCTCCTCCTGCTGACAGACTAATAGGAGGAGCCTGGGTTCTACCACACAGGTGTGATTGGGAGCCTGAAAAGTCCCCCAAACCTTAGTGAATGGACATGTTGTTGTCACCCCCAAGGGATGAGAAATAGAGTGCCAGAGGATTCATGATTCCTGGGCTTTAAGCGCCAATGACATCTCATAGTGAGGCCTGTACTGTGAACAGAGGTGCTCTGCTTCAAACACCAGTCCCACGGTTGCCCTGCAGGATGTTATTGCTATGAGGGGAAGTGCTGTCTCTCTGCCACCCATGAGCAGGCTGGTTGCTCAAGAGTGCAACACAGTCCAAGTTTTCCAGGCTCCATACAGGCTGGAAGTTGGCAGGAAAACTGGAACCCAGGCAGGCGGCAAGTCTGGCTGCTGGAAGGCTCTCTGGGGCACCACACAGATGAAGGCAGGATGGCAAAGGAGACATCTTGCACCAAGGCTCTAGATAAGTGGTTACTTACAGGGTTCTGTGTTCCACAGCACCTGGCAGCCCGTGGTCTTTGTAGAACCCAGTGCACAGACAGCCTGGCCTTTCTGAAAGTATCCCCAGAAACAGCACCAGGGCAGGGTCACCAGAAGTACTCCAAGTGCAAATGTCCAGAAACCTTCTTATTCCTGGATGTTGGGATAGAAAACCATGTCCAATGGGCTCTGGTTGCCACAGCCAAGTGGAGGGTGATTATGGAAGGGTAATATGCAAACAGTATAGCTGAGCTAGGCCTGACCAGTGGCTGGATGAGTTCTTCTTTCTGCATCATGCAGGAAGTCTGGTGGCCAAAGTACCTTCAGTTCCTAGGCATGCTAGAAGACCCCACACAGGAGAGAACCCAAGAACCCTAGCAAGAAGCCAAATCTGTGGTTGGAAATTTCATTAGGACTTCCATGTGGGACTGGGTAAATGGGAAGGGGAAAGGTGACTGAAATGGTTCTAACACCACAATGGATATTACTCACATTGCCTCAGCATGTGTCACGTACTGTGACTGAAAGTACTGCCATTTCAACATTAGATAGCTAAACTGATGGCTGGAAAGCACCAGACCCCAAGCACACTGGTGCATCTTAGATGGGAACTACCCCAAAACTCCACAGTGAGGAAGGCCTTTCTGACACTTATGTGACTAGAGTATGGGTGCCAAAATGGGTGTTAATTCAGAGCATTTTACAAGTATGGTTCCCACTAGGGCTTTATATTCCATAGCACAGGCTCTGTCCAGGGCCAGTGGGAGCCCTGGTGCAGGTAGTATCTCACTTAAAGGGCCCGCTGCGTAGCAGATGTCTTCTAAGAGTAATGCTTGTGGTATCAGCGAGGGCCATGGAAATGGCCCAGACATGAGAGGGTGACATACCCCAAAAGTGAGAAGCCTTGTTCTGCCCTGAGCCCCATTGGAGGAGCCTGGGTTTCCATCATGTGAGAATAGTGTCAGAGCCTTATGTATCATCAGAAACTTGCTAAGCCATGAGGTTGTTGGCAGGAAGGTTCTCCTGGGCACCAGCACAAGGGACAGCTAGGGATCGAGAGAACTTCAGACTCCCCAGCTAGCAAGCTCTTGGTTCGTGTGGGATGATAGTTCTGTGACCCCAAAGTTTCTCCACGTAAGGGGAGCAGACAGGTTGCCAAGTAACCTGGGTTCTTGTGAACATGCAGAAAGTGGGGGCCAGCAGGACACCTGGAACCCTAGCTAGAAAAAAGTCTGATGACCAGAAATTACCCAGGCATTTCCAGATCAAGATGCAGTGGGGAGAGGTCCCTTGCACCAGATCTCTGGGTGGATGCTTAGCCTTAGGGCGATGTGTGCCACAATTTGGGGCAGGAGAGTGCAAGGCCCTGGTTTAAACAGCCTTTTGGAAAACTAGCAGCTGGAAATCGCCCAGGTGCCCAGCACACCAGCAGACTTTGATTAGATTTAGGGCCAGAAAGGCCTGCATGATATTAACATGCATGGTGTAAGGTTCCTCATGGGACCATGAGCACAGGCACTCTGGAAAGTATGGTTCACAGTAGGGCCAGGTATTCCACAGCACAGATTTAGTCTTGGCCAACAGGAAAACTGCTTTTTGGATATATAGTTGCAAATGGGCCCCCAAGGCAGCGTGCCTGGGTGGATAGTGCCCGAAACTGCTTCCCATGGTACTGGTGCAGGGGCCAGCTCACATCCAGAAGAGCTCCAGGGCCTGAGAAATCAAGATGGACTCAGACCAAAATGTCACCTCCTGCTGGCAGACTAATAAGAGGAGGCTGGGTTCTACCACACAAGTGTGATTGGGAGCCTGAAAGATCCCCCAAACCTTAGTGAATGGACATGTTTGTGGCAGGAAGATTCTTCAGGGTCCCCAAGTGGAGAAAAATGGTGGTCTAGAGGATTCATGATTCCTGGGCTGGAAGTGCCAATGATGAACAGGGGTGCTGTGGTTCAAACACCAGCCCCACAGTTGCCCTGCAGGATGTTAGTGCTCTGAGTGGAAGTGGTCTCCTTCCACTGCCCACGAGCAGGTTGCTTGCTCAAGAGTGCAACACAGATCCCAGTTCTCCAGGCTGCACACAGGCTGGGAGCTGGCAGGAAAACTGGAAGCCAAGCTGGCAGCACGTTTGGCAGCTGGTAGACTCCCTGGGGCACCATGCAGATGAAGGCAGAACATAAAAGGGGCCATCTTATAACATGGCTCTAGATAAGTGGCTCCTTACAGGGTTCCATGTTCCACAGCACTAGGCAGCCTGTGGTCCTTGTAGAACCCAGTGCACAGACAGCCTTGTCTCTGAGAATATCCCCAAAACACAGCACCAGGGCAGGGTCACCAAAAGTGCTCAAAGTGCAGGTGTCCAGAAACCTCCTTGTTCCTGGATGTTGGGATGGAAAACCATGCCTGATGGGTTCTGGGTGCCACAGCCTACCAGGAGCATGATTGTGGGAAGGGCATGTATAAATGGTGTAGCTGAGCACTGGGACCGCCAAATGTCCTGAGAGCTATGTCTAGCCAGTGGCTGTAGGAGTTTTTGTTTCTACATCACACAGGAAGGCTGGTGGCCAAAGAACCTTTAGTTCCTAGGCACACTAGAAGATAGCTTGCAAGAAAGACCCTGAGAACCTTAGCAAGGAGCCATGTCTGTGGTTGTAAGTTTCATTAGGGCTCCCGTATGGGGCTGGGTAGAGTGCAAGCGAAAAGTGGCTGCAATGGTTCCAACAACTTAACTGAAATTACCCAATCTAGCTCAGTGTGTGTCGTGCATTGTGATTGAAAGTGCTCATATTTCAACACTAGACAGCTAAATTGATGGCTGCAAAGCCCCAGGCCCCAAGCACACTGGTGCATCATAGCTTGGAACTACCCCAAAATTCCATGGCAAGGAAGGCCCTCCTGACACTCATGTGACAGACTATGGGTGCCAAAATGGGTGTGGAGTAGCAGCATTTTACTAGTATCATTTCCACTAGGGCCATATATTAGAAGTATGGCTCTGACTAGGGCCAGTGGGGGCCCTGGATGCAGGTAGTGTCCCACTTAAGGGCCCTCTGCATAGCAGATGTCTTCTAGGAATTATGCCTGTGGTAACAGCGAGGGGCATGGAAATGTCCCAGGCATGAGAGGGTGACATACCCAACAGTGAAAAGCCTTGTTTTCCTCTAAGCCTCGTTGGAGAAGCTCATGTTTCCAAGTTATGAGAATAGTGTAGGAGCCTTAGGAAGCATCAGAACCTTCCTAAGCAATCTGGTTGTTGGCAGGATGTTCTCTGGGGCGCCACACAAGGGACAAGTAGTGCTTGAGAGAACACAAGTGTCCCAGGCTAGGTAGCTCTCAGTTCCTCTGGAATGCTAGCGCTATGACCCCAAAATCTCTCAACCTAAGGTGGTCAGGCAGGTGGCCAATAACCCTAGGTTCTTATGAACATGCACAAAGTGGGGGCCAACAGGAAACCTGGAACCCCAGCTCATAAAAGCTCTGATGACTGGAAATTCCCCAGGCACTTCCAGATGAAGATACAGTGGGAAAAGAAGTCCCTTGCATCAGATCACTGGGTGGATGGTTAGCCTTAGGGCAGTGCGTGCCACAGTTTGGGGCAGGAGAGTGCTTGTGTGTGTTCAAGTACTTGAGAGTGCTCAAGTACTCTGACTTCAAAAAGAACCCACATGACACAAGCACCAGGGCAGAATGTCCGGAAGCGCTCCCTGGGCAAGAGTGCCCTGGACCAAAGGTGGGCAGAAGTGCCTTAGGTACCTAGAATTCAGACTGTGAGTTTCACAGCCACAAAGAAGGTGATGGTGTGAAGTGTATCTGATCCTCCAGCTGATGGATGTGCTAGGGCCATAAGAACATGTGAAACTCTAGAGGCAGGGAACAGAGGTTGCTAGGAAGGTGCCCAGGGACACAGTAGGTGCAGAATTCCATGTTTGAAAGGGTTCTAGGTTCTGTTTCAAGTGGGATAGCTGATGGCCATCCCCAAGGCCAGGCCTGGCTCAGTTAAGTTCAGTTCAGTTGCTCAGTCATGTCTGACTCTTTGCAACACCATGGACTGCAGCACACCAGGCTTCCCTGTCCATCACCAACTCCCAGAACTTAACTCAAACTCACATTCATTGAGTTGGTGATGCCATCCAACCATCTCATCCTCTGTATCATCCTCACCCCTTCTCCTCCCACCTTCAATCTTTCCCAGCATCAGTTCAGTTCAGTTCAGTCACTCAGTCATGTCCAACTCTTTGTGACCCCATGAACCGCAGCATGCCAGGCCTCCCTGTCCATCACCAAATCCTGGAGTCCATCCAAACTGATTTCCATTGAGTCGGTGATGCCATCCAACCATCTCATCCTCTGTCATCCCCTTCTCCTCCTGCCCTCAATCTTTCCCATCATCAGGGTCTTTTCAAATGAGTCAACTCTTTGCATCAGATGGCCAAAGTATTGGAGTTTCAGCTTCAACATCAGTCCTTCCAATGAACACCCAGGACTGATCTCCTTTAGGATGGACTGGTTGGATCTCCTTGAAGTCCAAGGGACTCTCAAGAGTTCTCCAACACCACAGTTCAAAACATCAATTCTTCGGTGCTTAGCTTTCTTTATAGTCCAAATCTCACATCCATACATGACCAGTGGAAAAACCATAGCCTTGACTAGATGGACCTTTGTTGACAAAGTAATGTCTCTGCTTTTTAATATGCTGTCTAGGTTGGTCATAACTTTCCTTCCAAGGAGTAAGCGTCTTTTAATTTCATGGCTGCAATCACCATCTGCAGTGCTTTTGGAGCCCCCCAAAATAAAGTCAGCCACTGTTTCCACTGTTTCCCCATGTATTTGCCATGAAGTGAAGGGACCAGATGCCATGATCTTAGTTTTCTGAATATTGAGTTTTAAACCAACTT